>NC_041387.1:335392502-335425547 GCF_002162155.2 Triticum dicoccoides | reverse complement strand
GAGCTTGGCGATGGGGGGGTCACGGGCGCGACGGCGGCGAGGAGGAGATCGCCGGCGGCGAGCGGCATGGTAGCGCGAGGAGGCGGCGGAGGAGGGAGCCAGGCGGCGCAGGATTCGGGCCGCGGCGGGCGAGCGGCGGCGGTGCGCGGGCTGGATCTGGGTCCCGCGGGCCGGCAGCGAAGTGGGGCGGCGCGGGCGCTGACGTGGCGCGCTGTGAGTGGAGGAGGGAGGCGAAGGTGGTGACGTATCACCTCGTGAATGGCCCGAGTGATGTGGAGGCTGGCGGCGGACATGTCCGGCGCGGTGGGGAGGTTTGTCCGGCGGCGCGGAGGGAAGAAGGCTAGGGTTTGGACTGCGAGAATTTCGGGGGAGGCACACATATATATAGGTAGAGGTAGCTAGGAGTGTCCAAATGAGGCACGGTTTACGCCCACACGATCGTGATCGAATGACCGAGAGCATGAAGGGGTTAGGATGGGTTATTGGGCAACTTTGGAGGGGTGTTGGGCTGCAACACAAAGAGGGCTTTGCGGTTACCCGGTTAATCTTTGGAGTATCAAACGGACTCCAAATGGCACGAAACTTGACACGCGGTCTACCGGTGGTGTAACAAGGCTACTGGGCAAACCACGGTCCATTCCGAGAATGTTTAACACCCGCTCACAACAAGAGACAAAAGGGGGACGCCGAAGGACATAGGAGTGTCTGATTGCAAAACGGACAACGGAGAAAATGCTCGGATGCATGAGACGAACACGTATGCAAAATGAGATGCACATGATGACACAGTTCAGATGATGCAAACAAGTGACATGGAAACGACGGCGAATAACTGGCAGACACCTGGCGCATCGAATATGGGGCGTTACATCACGCGAGCTGTGATGGCGCCTCAGTGGCTATTATCGCCGACTATCCCGGACTGCTACCTGCATCGCGTGTAAGCAAAGCCAAAAATACCATCCTCTGAAGAGGACTCCTTTCTGATGCCATGCCTTATACCTGAAGTGTCGTATTTTTGTAGAGACGACAGTCGGAGCGCTGCGCCGAGCCCCTTGGGGTTCGTCGGCAAAGGGCGTCCGGATCGGGCAGGCTTAAGAGGAAGGCGGTTAGGGCCAAAATGGTGCTACAGAGGTATGGTAAAAACCTGCTCTGTGATTATTATGTTTGAAATGTGACAGCACCCTTTGTATCCTGGCAGAAAGAGGAGTAGCCGGACTATGTCCGGAGATCCTGCCAATCACGCTTCCACCAGCCGGATTCCAGGACCGGCTTTGAGAGAGGAAGCGGACGTGGGGCCAGTGCCGAGTTGTCCTCCGACAGAGGATGCAGATATGCTCTCCGCCATGAATTCCGAAGTAGAGAGTGCCATTAATCACCGGCGCCGACGGGCCGTACTTCGCAACAACGTCTTTTTCGAAGAGGCATTTAATGCTTTCAATTCGGGAGACGCCTACATCCGAGCTTCTCAAGGCGTGCTTGCCCGGGCGACGGACCAGTATGCCAATGATATACGGGTAAGAAAATTTAGTAAGCATGTATAGCAGTAGCCCCTGAGACATGAAATAGTTGGAACAACTATTTGAAGGATCAATTTATGCATAGGTCCTTGTAGATAAGAATGCCCAATTGTCTCGAGAGCTGGAAGAGTGCAAGACCTGGCTGAGGGCCATGGTTGCCAAGTTAGAGGAATCCCAGAAGGCCTCATCTGGTAACATTAGTCTCAATTGTATGGTAATGTACCAGTTAGTAAGTGGCTTGTATGATAAGTCTAATAGAAAATTCTGCAGACAATCCCGGGGTGAATCGGGAGGTCGTAAGAGATAACGAGTCACATCTCCAAAGGCAGCTAAAAGTTGGCGAGCGTGTTCTTACGCAAGTTAGTCAGGAGAAGAACAATCTTCAAGATGCCAATGTCTGGCTGGGCGTCGAATTAAAAGATGTTCGCGCTCAGCTGGCGGACTCCGTAAAGGAGAACAGAAGGCTTCATCATGGTATTGATGGTGAGTGCCTAGACGTACTGTAGTACAGCTCGGCGAGGAAGCATATTGAAAAAGTTTATGTCTGTAGGTATGTTGACGGGCCGCCCTGAAGAGGAGATGCCCGCGTCCACAGGTGATATGCTGCAAGACCTCTCACAGCTGCACGAGCGAGCTCGGCAGGTGATGCAGGGTATTGCCCAGGCCTTGTGGCCATCCACCTCCCTGCCAAAAGGCATGGGGAGCTCGTGGATGTGCTTCAAGGAGCAAGGTGGTGCTTCCGATTGTGGAAGATGTCAGCCTGCCGACAAGGTGCAAGAGAAGCCTGGGCCATGGTGAAGACGTGCTACACCAAGCTTGACCAGAACCATATGGCCGAAGTCGGACAGGCAGGGCCAGATGGGCAAGAAATTCCCGTTAGTCTGGTGTACGACAAGGTAGCATTAGCCGCAAAGTATTCCCAACAGGATTGCAAGCTAGATAGCCTGTTGGACGGTATAGAGGAAGAATATAGTCAGTCCAAGTGACTATGTAATTCAATGGACATATGTAGTCCCTATCCGGATTAAAAATCATTTGTCATGGCGGACCTTTTCGCTTCAGCCCCTGGATCCGATAGTCCGGGGTGTATCCGAATACCCGCTCAGTTATGCAGAACCGGGGTATGCGTGGAAACCAGGCGTAGCGGTAATAAGTGCTTGAACAGACAAGTACCCAACTAGCTATGTTATATTACATGGATAGTAAGAAACATCTGCCAGGGAGAATAGTGTCGGCGTTCTGGGAACGGGGGTCCCCAGACTTGCCTGCCTGCGGCCTGTGGCGTGGCTCAAGCGGGGGCCCAGTGCAGCCCAGCTTCATCATCTCAAGCTCAAGACCCTCGCGAGGGACCAAGCCTCGCAGGGCGGACGATAGGAAGCTTCCTCAGGAGCGGCCTCATCAGGCAGGCTCGCGAGGAGGCGGAGAGATCAAGGCAGGGCACCTCGCGAGGAGCCCGTGACGCAAGCCATGACGATCGAGACCAGGCGGGCGTCGGGCGGGCGCCGGCCTGCGCAGTGTCCTTGTTTCCCCTTCGGTGCAAGGGGGCAAGCACAGGCCAAGGCATCAGGCAAAGATTACCATTTCGGTGCAACAAGACCAAGACCAGCAGAGTGGCAGGATGGGAGTCATCGTGGAGCCCAGGACGGCATCACCTCCAGAGTCTTTGGCAGTCAAAGACCAACTTTAGTCAGGATAAGTGTACTAGGTGTTCCCCTTCAAAATGGCCAATTGTTGGCGCCCTTCCCGCTCATTATTTGGGAATAGGCCCAGGACATCCCTCTATAAATAGGACTAGCCACCGTAGTATAGGAGAGAGGATCCAGATTGCGCGTAGACTAGAGAGAGGCGACTGAACTCACCCAAGCAGTTCATCGCACCAGCTCAAGAACAGCCCCTCGCGAGGCTGTTCTCCCTTTGTATTGTTCATCATCAGCCCCTGAGGCAATCCACCACACCACACACTAGAGTAGGGTATTACACCGCAATGGTGGCCTGAACCAGTATAAACCTCGTGTCCTGTCATGCCCAATATGCGACACTATCCAAAAGGAACTCGAAGGTCCCACCAAGGATAGACCCACATATTAAAACGCTTTTGCAAGGTGGATATCATTACATCAACATTACATAATAGATAGGGATACATACATAAGGCATACAATGCCACACGAATACATCATCACAATACATAAGAGCATCATCCGACTACGGATGAAACAAAAATAGCAACTCGAACGACATCCACCCTGCTAGCCCAGGCTGCCGACCTGGAACCTATCCCCTGACCGAAGAAGCAGAAGAAGAACTCAACGCAAGCAAGCATCGCTCTCGCGTCATGATCATCGCATAACCTGTACCTGCAACTATTGTTGTAGTAATTTGTGAGCCACGAGGACTCAGCAATCCCATTACCATGGGTATCAAGACTAGCAAAGCTTAAAAGGGAAAGGAAGGGGTATAGTGGTGAGGTTTCAGCGGAGACTAAGCATATATGGTGGCTAACATACGCAAATAAGAGCGAGAAGAGAGCAAATGGAACGGTCGTGAAGCTAGCAATGATCAAGAAGTGATCCTGAACTCCTACTTACGTCAAACATAACCCAAGAACCGTGTTCACTTCCCGGACTCCGCTGAAAAGAGACCATCACGACTACACACACGGTTGATGCGTTTTAAATCAGATCTGGTGTCAAGTTATCTACAACCGGACATTAATAAATTCCCATCTGCCTATAACCGCAGGCACGGCTTTTGAAAGTTTATACCCTGCAGGGGTGTCCCAACTTAGCCCATGATAAGCTCTCGTGATCAACAAAGGATATACCTTCTCCCAGGAAGACCCGATCAGACTCGGAATCCCGGTTTACAAGACATTTCGACAATGGTAAAACAAGACCAGCAAAGCCGCCCGATGCGCCGACAATCCCGATAGGAGCTGCACATATCTCGTTCTCAGGGCAACACCGGATAGGTCAGCCTACGAGTAAAACCAGCCCTCGAGTTGCCCCGAGGTGGCCCCGCAGTCTGCCCGGTTTGGACCAACACTTAGACAAGCACTGGCCCGGGGGGGCTAAAATAAAGATGGCCCTCGAGAGAGCGACTCCCAAGGGAAAAGGGCTAGGTGAGGCAAATGTAAAACCAAGGTTGGGCCTTGCTGGAGGAGTTTTATTCAAAGCGAACAGTCAAGGGGGTCCCATAAATCACCCAACCGCGTAAGGAACGCAAAATCCGGGAACATAACACCAGTATGACGGAAACTAGGGCGGCAAGAGTGTAACAAAACACTAGGCATAAGGCCGAGTCTTCCACCCTTTACCAAGTATATAGATGCGTTAATAATATAAGAGATATTGTGATATCCCAACCAAAATCCTGTCCACCATGGAGCAATCTTCAACTTCACTTGCAACTAGCAACGCTATAAGAGGGCTGAGCAAAGCGGTAACATAGCCAAACAACGGTTTGCATAGGAAAGGTGTCAAAGGTTAGAGGTTCATGGCAATCTGGGAGGCTTGATGAGCAAAAGATAGGTAACGCAGCATAGCGATAGAACGAAGCAACTAGCATAGCAATGATAGTAGTGAGATCCAGGGTAGCGGTCATCTTGCAAGTATCAAAACAACTTGCTACAGGACCTCAACAAGAAAACAAAAGGCATGGGCATGATGTACAGGTAAAGCATAACAAAACATGAACACTGAGCTATCTCCAGAAATCACTAGAACATACTCAAACACACATGGCAAGATTGCAAATAATAACAGTTCAGACTTCGCAGAAAATAACATCAGGTTGCAATGTTTAGAGCTATCAAACAACATGCTACGGAACTTATCATGGCAATCAAAAGCATGGCATGATACTACTAAATGCATAGAACAAAAGTCCTTTACTGACCATAAGCCAAAAACGATCAGAAGATATGATGGCACCCATGTAAACATAGCAAGTTATAATACAGATTCATACATGGCAGGAACAACAATAAGTAGGCATGTTGGTGAGCTTGTACCACTCACCACAGAGAATTACATGGCATAGCAAGGCAACCAACAGTAATAAGACATGTTTATGAAGCCAAGCATGGCAAGATCAAGTTCATAGGTTGCATGGATCACTAGCAAAACACATGGCAAAACTACACTTAATGTTAACAGGCTGACAGCAACATTATTTAGCAACTTTGGAGCAAGTTTACAACAAGCTACAGCAGGCTATAAATGCAACCAGGGGCATGGATGGATAGAGCATGACATGTGGAACAAACCACCCTTAGTGAACATCTCTAGATTATGCATAGAATGACTTGTAGCAGCAGGTTTACATAGCATCACGAAATAACAGATTCAGTCTAGCAAAACAGCAACAGCAAGTACACTACTTAACAAGCTCGATTCACTCACCACAAGTCATTGCATGACAAGATAATTATAGCATCAGCAAGAAGACATGTTTATGAAACAAACCAAGGCAAGAACAAGTTCATAGCATGCAATGACCAACTACAACAACCTTGGCAAAATTGAATAACATGTAAACAATCTGCCAGGAAACATTTTGTAGCAAAAGTAGAGCACGAAAATGACATGCTACACTACTCTATAGTTGCAAACAGGGGCATGAATGGATAGAGCAAAACCATATGTTCAAAACATCCTTACTGAAGTATCTCAAAATATGCATGGATCTCTCTGTAGCATCATGTTTACATGGCATCAAAATAACAGCAGAGCAGGGACTAAAATCAGCAACATCACGAAGCCTAGTTTGCATGCTTGTGCTAGTCACCACATTGATCACAAAAATACATGGTAAGCACCTCTAAAAAGAAGACATGGCATAGTTCAAAACACATGTAGACATCAACCTCATAGGATGCACACATCAATGATGGCAAAAATAACAAATGAGCATGTTCTGTTAAGAAACAGGAACTAACATTATGAAGCACTCTTGCAACGATGATACATGCATCAAGATGGACTCAAATGAACATGATGCGATGGAATGAAATGAAGTACTCATTGAGACGAACAATTTGACATATTACACGCACAAAACAGAGCAGTATGCAGGGAGATATGATGCGATGAACATGGGATGATAATATGCAAAATATTACAGGACTTGGTCATTTTTTACAGAAAAAAATGGGTGAGCGACGAATAACTACGAGGCGCCCAGAGCGGGGTTTAGAGGGCTGCTCACCCTAGGCTCGGCCCAAGAAGTGCAGCTGAGGCAGGCCGGCTGGAGCTGCGCGGGCCGGGGAACTGGGCCCTGAGGAGGCCGGATCTGGGCCGTGGTAGGCCCACGCGGCACTAGGGCGACCCCGACCTGCTGCTCGTCCTCCTCCTCGATCCCGCCTGGATCAGAGGAGGCAGGGGCGGCAGGGATCTCTGGCCATGCGGCCGACGAAGTCCGGCGAGGTCCCGGTGAGCGGGCGCGGACGACGGTGCGCTCGGGCCCAGATGGGCTCGAGCGGGCTAGAGATGGGCTTGGCGGGCCCTGGCGGCGGCGCACGGTGAGTGACGGCGGTGGGGTGACGTGGTGGGCTGTGGTTGGCCGAGGGACGGCGGCTGCGATTTCGTCCGGAGGCGGCGGACATGTCCGGGCACGGAGGGAGGTTTCGCCTGGCGGCGGAGAGGGTAAAATGCTAGGGTTAGACCGGGATTTCGGGGGAGATGCACATATTTATAGGTAGAGGGAGCTAGGAGGGTCCAAATGAGGAGCGGTTTTCGCCCACACGATCGTGATCGAACGACCGAGAGCATAGAGTGGAGTTTGCTGGGTTTTGGGCCACTTTGGAGGGGTGTTGGGCTGCAAAGAGAAAGGGGGGTTTCGGGCTACGCGGTTAACCGTTGGAGTATCAAACGACCTCCAAATGGCACAAAACTTGACAGACGGTCTACCGATGCTATACCAAGGCCGCTTGGCAAACCTCGGGCCATTCCGAGAAAGTTTAACACCCGCACATGAAACAAGGTCTGAGAGGGGGCGACGGGCGCGCGCGAATGGTCCGGACTCCGAACGGACAACGGAGAGAACCGGGAGAACCCGAACGGATGCAAGTTTTGAAAAACATGCAGATGAAATGCAGATGATGACATGGCAAAATGCAACACGCAAGCAAATGACATCGCAACGAAGGCGAATAAATGGCAGACACCTGGCGCATCGAATCCGGGGCGTTACATGTCCCTTGTGTGTTCTTCTTTCTAGCCTAGATTCCTTGTGAGGCTTCGAGATGTGAGTTGATAGGGGAAAGATCTTCGTGCGCACCCCAGAGTTCGAACCTCAAGGGTCTGCCGGAACCCGAAATCCAAAAAATAGTTCCGTTAGGGGTTCCTTTCCCTGGGTACGCATGCATTGATGTACATGTCCGGACTGCGAACAGAGATGCAGGATACAAAACTTCTGGGGATTCTCATTGTAATAAATGAAAGGAACATCTTTTGTTCACCGACCGAATATTCCCTTAAGAACGCTAGCTTTCGGCTTCACCCAGTTTGAGGTACACATCCGGCTGAACTGGCAGTAACAATCGCAGAGGTTCTCCCCTTATGCCCTAGCCGAATTAACGGGAACATAGGGCATAAACACAAGAGCCAGGAAACCAAGCATGGCCACATCTTAAGTCATATCGATGCATATAATGGTGAAGAAAAGGCACATATGGAAAAAATAATGCATATGTGATAGGCAAAAAGCCATTAAAGTGATTATATTTAGCTTCCGTATAGGAAGCCCCCAGGTATGGCTTACACACATAGTGCGACCGGAGTTATCCGAGCGTCCAAACTGTATTGAGTACTTTGTGTGAAAAAGGAAAAAGGTTGATAAAGGAAAGAGGGGGGAACATAATTAAAAAGGAGGGGGTAAGGAGACAAACACTGAGTTCGGCGCTAGGCGTAGAATCTTTGGAGTCTGGCCGCGTTCCATGGGTTCGGCTCGAGTTTGTTATTGGATGCATTACGTAGGCGGTACGCTCCTCCTGTGAGAACTTTATCAATAATGAAGGGACCCTCCCACTTAGGTTTGAGCTTATCCTTCTTCTTCTCCGGTAGACCTAGAACGAGTTCGCCAATATTATAACTTTTGGCCCACATTTCTTTGCTTTGGTACCTTCAAGCCTGCTGCTGATAGAATGTGGAATGGGCTTTTGCGATGTCGCGCTCCTCCTCCAGGGCATCTAAGTGGTCCTGCCGATCCAACTCGGCTTCCTTCTCTTCGTACATGCACACGCGAGGCGAATCATGTATTATGTCGCAGGGTAGTACTGCTTCTGCGCCGTACACCATAAAAAATGGTGTATATCCGGTGGTGCGATTCGGCGTGGTCCGCAGCCCCCAGAGTACGGAGTCGAGCTCCTCAACCCAGTGCATGTCCGATTCTGTCAAGGACCGCACTAGTCTGGGTTTGATGCCGCTCATGATGAGACCGTTTGCACGTTCGACCTGGCCGTTTGTTTGGGGATGGTAGACGAAGGCATAATCGACCTTAATGCCCATGTTGCCGCACCAAGTTTTCACTTCATCGGCTATGAAATTTGAGCCATTATCAGTGATGATGCTGTGGGGGACGCCGTATCGGTGTACAACCCCAGATATGAAGTCTATCACTAGTCCGGATTCGGCCGTTTTGACTGGTTTAGCTTCTATCCATTTGGTGAAGTTGTCCACCATGATCAATAAGTATTTTTTTCTTATGGCTTCCCTCTTTAAGGGGTCCGACCATATCCAGCCCCCAGACCGCGAAGGGCCAAGTGATAGGGATTGTTTGGAGAGCGATAGGGGGCATGTGGCTCTGATTGGCAAAGAGCTGGCAAACAATGCAGTGTTGGACAAGGTCTTGTGCGTCTGCTCGGGCTGTAGGCCAATAGAAGCCTGTGCGGAAGGCCTTGCTGACAAGTGTCCGAGCCGCAGCGTGGTGTCCGCCGAGTCCGGCATGGATTTCAGCCAAGAGCTGCCGCCCTTCCTCTTCGGAGATGCATCTTTGGAGCACTCCGGTCGCACTTTTCTTATAGAGTTCCCCCTCATGGACCTTATAGGCTTTGGAACACCGCACGATGGAACGGGATTCATTTTGGTCCTCGGGGAGCTCCTGCCTATTTAGGTAGGCCAAGAAAGGCTCAGTCCACGAGGCGATTACATCCATGATTTCGTGGGCCGAAGGTGTTATTTCGGTGGCAGAGCCTCCGATTACATCTGATGGTTCGGAATCTGGGGGTGTATTTGGATCCGTGCTAGTTTTGCCGGACTCCCCTTCCCATACCACGGATGGCTTGAACAGCCTTTCCAGGAATATGTTAGGTGGGACAGGGTCGCGTTTAGCACCGATGCGGGCGAGGATATCCGCCGCTTGATTGTTTTCTCAAGCCAGATGGTGGAATTCGAGCCCCTCGAATCGAGCTGACATTTTGAGGACGGCATTACGGTAGGCTGCCATTTTCAGATCGTTGGCATCAAAGTCTCCGCTTATTTGTGATATTGCGAGGTTTGAGTCCCCGCGTACCTCCAGGCGTTGAATGCCCATAGAGACTGCCATCCGAAGACCGTGCAATAGAGCCTTGTATTCGGCTACGCTGTTGGAGTCTGTGTATAATATTTGGAGTACGCATTGGACCGTGTCTCCGGTGGGAGACGTCAGGACTACACCTGCTCCCAATTCGGCCAGCATTTTAGAGTCGTCGAAGTGCATGATCCAGTTAGAGTGTGCGCTGTAATCTTTAGGGAGTTCGGCTTCTGTCCATTCGGCGACAAAGTCAGCCAGTACTTGCGACTTGATGGCCCACCGTGGTTTGTATGTTATGTCGAACGGAAGGAACTTGATGGCCCATTTAGCAATCCGGCCCATAGCATCGCGGTTATTTATTATGTCATTGAGTGGTACTTCGGAGGCCACCGTAATCGAACACTCTTGAAAGTAGTGTCGTAGCTTCCGGGATGCCATGAAGACCGCGTATGCTATCTTTTGATAGTGTGGGTATCGAGATTTGCACGTGGTGAGGACCGTGGATACGTAATATACCGGCTTCTGGAGCGGGAATTTGTATCTGTCAGCCTCTCATTCGACGACGAGCACTGCGCTTACAACTTGATGTGTTGCAGCTATGTACAATAGCATAGGTTCGCCAGTATTCGGCACTGTTAGGACTGGATTACTGGCCAATAAGGTCTTTATTTCGTCTAGTCCGGCAGCGGCTGCATCCGTCCACATGAAGTGTTGGTGCGTCGAAGAAGGCGGTAAAGAGGTAATGCCTTTTCTCCTAACCGGGAGATAAAGCGGCTTAAGGCAGCCACGCATCCATCTAGTTTCTGGATATGCTTGAGGTCTGTTGGGATAGCCAACTGCGACAGAGCTCGGATTTTTGCCGGATTCACTTCAATTCCTCTATTTGAAACAATGAAGCCGAGCAGCTTCCTAGAGGGTATGCCGAAAACACATTTTTCCGGGTTTTTCTTGATGTCGTATGTTTGGAGGTTATCGAACGTAAGCCTCAAGTCGTCAATTAGGGTTTTATGACCACGTCGTCCACATATGCCTCCACTATCTTGCCGATTTTCTTTTGCAGGCATGTTTGAATCATGTGTTGATAGGTTGCTCCGGCATTTTTAAGCCCGAAAGGCATAGTGTTGAAGCAAAAAGGACCATACGGCGTTATGAAACTCGTTGCAGCTTGGTCGGACTCTGCCATCTTTATTTGATGATATCCAGAGTATGCGTCGAGAAAACACAGTGAGTCATGTCCTGCGGGGGCATCGATGATTTGGTCGATGCGAGCGAGGGGGAAGGGATCCTTGGGTTAAGCCTTGTTGAGGTCTTTGAAGTCGACGCGTAGGTGCCAGGATTTGTCCTTCTTTGGTACCATTACCAGATTTGCTAGCCAATCCGGATGCTTGATATCTCTGATGAATCCGGCCTCGAGTAACTTGGCTAGATCTTTCCCCGTGGCTTGCCGTTTGGGCTCTGAGAAGCGCCTAAGATTCTGTTTGACAGGCTTGTATCCTTTCAGTATATTGAGGCTGTGTTCGGCCAGTCTGCGTGGGATGCCCGGCATGTCCGAAGGGTGCCAGGCGAAAATGTCCCAATTCTCGCGTAGGAAGTTTCGTAGTGCGGCGTCCATTGTGGGGCTCAACTGTGTCCCGATGGAAGCTGTCTTTGTGGGATCCGTTGGATGCACCTGGAATTTGAGTATCTCGTCTGCGGGTTTTAATGAGGTGGACTTGGTTCGCTTGTCGAGTATCACGTCGTCCCTGTCTACGGTGGCGTGTAGCATTTTTAGTTCTTTGGCTGCTAGAGCTTCGGATAATGCTTCCAGGGCTAGTGCTGCGGTTTTGTTTTCGGCGCGAAGTGCGACATCCGGATCGCTGGCTAGAGTGATGATTCCATTGGGTCCGGGCATTTTAAGCTTCATGTACCCATAATGGGGTATAGCTTGAAAGCTTGTGAACGCGTCCCGCCCTAAAAGGGCGTGGTATCCGCTGCTGAAAGGAGCCATTTGGAATGTGATTTCTTCGGACCTGGAATTCTTCGGAGTGCCGAATACCACATCGAGTGTGATTTTTCCCGCACACCGTGCTTCTCGACTAGGGATGATTCCCCTGAAGGTTGTGCCGCTTTGCTCAATGTGGCTTTTATCAATTTCCATCTTGTTGAGTGTTTCTTCGTAGATCAAGTTTAATCCGCTTCCTCTGTCCATGAGTACTTTAGTGAGATGGAAGCCGTCCATGATTGGGCTAAGGACCAAAGCGACCGGTGCCCGGACTGTATGGAATTGAGGCTCATCACTGGCACTAAAAGTTATAGCAGTGTCGTTCCACGGATCTATCTTTGCCACGTGGAAGATTTCAGCGAAACTTCGATGAGCTTGCTTGCGCCTATTGTTTGAGGCGAAAGTCTCGAAGACTGTTAGTACCGTATTGTTTTCTTTGGCGGGATGTTATTCTGCTTTATGGTTTACAAGAAGATCCTCGCCACTTTTTGCTACCTGCCGGAGTATCCAACATGCTCTAAGGCTATGTGTTGGTGTAGTGTCCGGCGTGCTGTGGAGTTTACATGGCCCATTGAGCCAATCTTCTAATACGGTTCCACGCCCTGGGGTGGGCTTTGGCTTCTTGGGGATTGGATCGGCTGACTTATGAGAGTTCGCCCGTTTAGCTCGGACAAAGGTTTTGGTGAGAGCTGGACTATCCCAAAATTCTATTTGGGTTTTCCAGGCGCTTTCCATCGCACAATACTTCTGTACTATGGCTGCTAAGTCAGCAAAGTGCACTATGTCATGGCGACTTATAGCATTAAGGATCCCTTTGTTCATGCAATTTTTGCAGAAAAGAGAGATTGCGTCTTCCTCACGACAGTCCGTGACCTTGTTTAGCACAAGGAGGAATCTAGCCCAGTAGCGATGTACTGTCTCTTGGGGCTCTTGTCTGATATGGGAGAGATGGTTTAAGTCTGGGTGGGTGGGTGTAGCTAAATCTGGATTCTGATCCGATCCAACGCCCAGGGGCAGAGGAGTTTCCGGGCTTGATAGCTCGGGATCCAGAGTGTTGCCCAATTTTTCCGGCCCGATACCCGATTCTAAATTCGGGGTATGGGTCATATTTTCCCGCAAGCAGGTATCCGGCTCAAAGAGCTCGGTAATCCAGACATAATTCCTCCTCAAAATATAGGGATAATCCGTAAGCGGCTCCTCCACTGCCGCTATCTCATGGGTGACAGGTGGGGATTTAATATCCCTCTGGTCGGGTTTAAGCCCGACCCGATCATAGTCTGTAGCGACTCCCAGAGCGGCGATGCGATCCAAGAGCTCATTGAAGGAGGAGAGCTCTAGTGGATTCATTTGTTCGGCGAGTTCCGAATTGATGTGGAGGCTGTTTTTGATGACTTGAGAGGTCATCATCGGCGCGGAAGCTGATCGGGTGGCCACGACGAAGCCGCCTAATCGGAGAGTCTGGCCTACCGCCAGTGCTCCCCCAGAGGTGATGTTGTCCTTCACAACAAGATGGGCCATCGAGCCTCGCAGCGACGGCACAGAGGAACTCTCAATGAAAGCACCAATGTTAGTGTCAAAACCGACGGATCTCGGGTAGGGGGTCCCGATCTATGCGTCTAAGGCTAATGGTAACAGGAGGCAAGGGACACGATGTTTTACCCAGGTTCGGGCCCTCTCGACGGAGGTAAAACCCTACTTCCTGCTTGATTGATATTGATGATATGAGTAGTACAAGAGTTGATCTACCATGAGATCGTAGAGGCTAAACCCTAGAAGCTAGCCTATGATGATTATGATTGTGATCGTCTCTCTAAGGACTAAACCCTCTGGTTTATATAGACACCGGAGAGGGCTAGTGTTTACATGGAGTTGGTTACACAGAAGGAAATACAATATCCGGATCGCCAAGCTTGTCTTCCACGCAAAGGAGAGTCCCATCCTGACATGGGACGGAGTCTTGAGTCTTGTATCTTCACGGTCCCACAGTCCGGCCAAGGTATATAGTCCGGCTATCCGGATACCCCCTAATCCAGGACTCCCTCAGGGGGAACAGGTCCTGACCCCCCTCCCCCCACCTCGGCCTCGCGCTAACGCGCTAGTGCGCTCGTTTGGCAGGCACAGTGCGGTTATTCCGTTTCCAACCCCTACGTAGCCACACCCCCCTAAGATAGATAATGGGGGCAAATCCATACAAGGAAGATGTGTCAGTACAACTTTGCCCCTCGTTGTTGTGCGGTTATTCTTTTTCCCATACCCATGCACCCACACTCACCTAAGATCGATAATGGGGCAAGTCATGTTACGGACTGGGATCCACATGCGACGCCGCGGCACGCCGCGTCGTCGCCTGCTACGACTCATTCCTAGCTCGGCCCCGCCGGGATGCCCCTCCCCCCGGCTCGGCCTCGCACTAACGCGGCAGTGCGCTCGTTTGACAGGCGCAGTGCGGTTATTCTGTTTCTCACCGCAACGCACCCACACCCCCATAAGATAGATAATGGGGCAAGTCCATATAAGGAAGATGTGGCAGTATAACTATGCCTATCGGTGCAGTGCTGGTTTTTCTCCTAAATAGATAGATAACGGGGGCAAGTCCATACAGGGAAGATGTGTCAGTACAACTATACCCCTCAGTGCAGTGTGGTTATTTTGTTTCCCACCCCCACGCACCAACACCCCCCTAAGATAGATAATGGGGCAAGTCATGTTACGGACTCGCCTCCGCATGCGATGCCGCGGCATGCCGCGTTGTCGCCTTCTACAGCTCATTCCTGGCTCGGCCTCGCCGGGATGGGGGAGGGGGTCCCTCCCCCTCCCCCCCTGGCTCGGCCTCGTGCTAACACGGCAGCGTGCTCGTTTGACAGGCACGGTGTGGTTATTCTGTTTCCCACCCCCATGCACCCACACCCACCTAAGGTAGATAATGGGGGAAAGTCCATACAAGGAAGATGCGTCAGTACAACTATGCCCCTCGGTGCAGTGCTGGTTTTGTCCTAAATAGATAGATAATGGGGGTAACTCCATACAAGGACGATGTGTCAGTACAACTATGCCCACCGGTGAAGTGCTGGTTTTTCTCCTAAATAGATAGATAATGGGGGCAAGTCCATACAGGGAAGATGTGTCAGTACAACTATGCCCCTAATTGCAGTGCGGTTATTTTGTTTCCCACCCCCACGCACCCACCCCCCCTAAGATAGATAATTGGGCAAGTCATGTTACGGACTTGCGTCCGCATGCAACGCCGCGGCACGCTGATACGTCTCCAACGTATCTATAATTTTTGATTGTTCCATGCTATTATATTACCCCTTTTGGATGTTTATGTGCTTTATTTTACACATTTATATCATTTTTGGGACTAACCTACTAACCGAAGGCCGAGCCCGTATTGCTGTTTTTTGCCTATTTCAGTATTTCTAAGAAAAGGACTATCAAACGGAGTCCAAACGGAATGAAACCTTCGAGAGCGTGATTTTTGGAACGAACGTGATCCAGAGGACTTGGAGTGCAAGTCAAGAAGCAGCCGAGGCGGCCACGAGATAGGAGGGAGCGCCCACACCTACAGGGCATGCCCCCCTATCGCGTGGGCCCCTCGGGCGGCCACTGACGTACTTCTTCCTCCTATATAAGCCTACGTACCCCGAAAACATCCAGGGAGCCAATGAAACACAATTTCCACCGCCGTAACCTTCTGTATCTGAGAGATCCCATCGTAGAGCCTTCGCCGGCGCTCCGCCGAAGGGGGAATCGACCACGGAGGGCTTCTACATCAACACCATAGCCCCTCCAATGAGGTGTGAGTAGTTTACCATAGACCTTCGGGTCCATGGTTATTAGCTAGATTGCTTCTTCTCTCTTTTTGGATCTCAATACAATGTTCCCCCCCTCTCTTGTGGAAATCTATTCGATGTAAACTCTTTTTGTGGTGTGTTTGTCGAGATCCGATGAATTGTGGGTTTGTGATCAAGTTTATCTATGAGAAATATTTGAATATCTTATGAATTCTTTTATGTATGATTGAGTTATCTTTGCAAGTCTCTTCGAATTATCAGTTTGGTTTGGCCTACTACATTGATATTTCTTGCCATGGGAGAAGTGCTTAGCTTTGGGTTCAATCTTAAGGTGTCCTTTCCCAGTGACAGTAGGGGCAGCAAGGCACGTATTGTATTGTTGCCATCGAGGATAAAAAGAATGGGGTTTATATCATATTGCATGAGTTTATCCCTCTACATCATGTCATCTTGCTTAATGCGTTACTCTGTTCTTTATGAACTTAATACTCTAGATGCAGGCAGGAGTCGGTCGATGTGTGGAGTAATAGTAGTAGATGCAGGTAGGAGTTGGTCTACTTGTTGCGGACGTGATGCCTATATACATGATCATGCCTAGATAATCTCATAATTATTCGCTTTTCTATCAATTGCTCAATAGTAATTTGTTCACCCACCGTAATACTTATGCTATCTTGAGAGAAGCCTCTAGTGAAACCTATGGCCCTCGGGTCTATGTTTTATCATATTTGCTTTCAATCTACTTTTATTTGCATCTTTACTTTTTGCATCTATATTATGAAATACCAAAAATATATTTATCTTATCATATTATCTCTATCAGATCTCACTTTTGCAAGTGGCCGTGAAGGGATTGACAACCCCTTTATTGCGTTGGTTGTGAGTTCTTTGTTTGTTTGTGTAGGTGCGTGGGACTTTTGAGGAGCCTCCTACTGGATTGATATCTTGGTTCTCAAAAACTGAGGGAAATACTTACGCTACTTTGCTGCATCACCCTTTCCTCTTCAAGGAAAACTAACGCAAGCTCAAGACGTAGCAAGAAGGATTTCTGGCGCTGTTGCCGGGGAGGTCTTCGCTCAAGTCAAGACATACCAAGTACCCATCACAAACTCATCTCCCTCGCATTTACATTATTTTACATTTGCCTTGTTTTCCTCTCCCCCACTTCACCCTTGCCGTTTTATTCGCCCTCTCTTTCCCAATCTCCTCCGCTCTTTTTCGCTTGCCTTTTTCTGTTTGCTTGTGTGTTGGATTACTTGTTGCCATGGCGCAAGATAATACCAAATTGTGTGCTTTCTCCAATACCAATAATAATGATTTCCTTAGTACTTCGATTGCTCCTCTTAATGATGTTGAGTCTTGTGAAATCAATATTGCTTTGCTGAATCTTGTTATGAAAGATCAATTCACCGGCCTTCCTAGTGAAGATGCCGCTACTCATCTAAACAGCTTTGTTGATTTGTGTGATATGCAAAAGAAGAAAGATACGGATAATGATATTGTTAAATTGAAGTTATTTCCATTTTCACTTAGAGATCGTGCTAAAGTTTGGTTTTCGTCTTTGCCTAAAAATAGTATTGATTCTTGGAACAAGTGCAAAGATGCTTTTATCTCTAAGTATTTTACTCCCACTAAGATTATCACTTTTAGGAACGATATTATGAATTTTAAACAACTTGATCTTGAGCATGTTGCCCAATCTTGGGAAAGAATGAAATTGATGATTCGCAATTGCCCTACTCATGGTTTGAATTTATGGATGATCATACAAAAAATTTATGCCGGTTTGAACTTTGCTTCTAGAAATCTCTTAGATTTGGCCGCGGGAGGCACGTTTATGGAAATCACGTTAGGAGATGCTACAAAACTTCTTGATAATATTATGGCTAATTATTCTCAATGGCACACCGAAAGATCTTCTAGTAAAAAAGTGCATGCTATAGAAGAAATCAATGTTTTGAGTGGAAAGATGGATGAACTTATGAAGTTGTTTGCTACTAAAAATACTCCTCTTGATCCCAATGATATGCCTTTGTCTACTTTGATTGAGAATAATAATGAATCTATGGATGTGAATTTTGTTGGTAGGAATAGTTTTGGAAACAATGCTTATAGAGGAAACTTTAATTCTAGACCATTCCCTAGTAATTCCTCTAATAATTATGGAAATTCCTACAATAATTCTTATGGTAATTTTAATAAGATGCCCTCTGATTTTGAGAATAGTGTGAAAGAATTTATGATTTCTCAGAAGAATTTTAATGCTTTACTTGAAGAAAAAATGCTAATAGACTTTCGCTTGATGTTGATTCTCTTAAACTTAGACCTTCTCCTCCTAAGCATGATATCAATGAGTCTCTCAAAGCCATGAGAATTTCCATTGATGAGTGCAAGGAAAGAACCGCTAGATTGCTTGCTAAGAAAGATTGCTTTATAAAAGCGTATTCTTCTAGTTTCCATGAAAATAATGATGAAGATCTCAATGTTATTGATGTGTATCCTATTTGATCTTTGTTTTGCAATATAAATCTTGATAATTATGGGACTGGAGATGAGTCAACTTTAGTTAGAAGGAGTCCCAAGAATTCGGAGTTTTTAGATTTTGATGCTAAATTTGGTAAAAGTGGGATTGGAGAGGTCATGACTTTAAATAGTATTGAACCCACTATCTCGGATTTCAAGGAATTTGATTATGATAATTGTTCTTTAGAAGGTTGTATTTCCTTGTTGCAATCTGTTGTTAATTCTCCTCATGCTTATAGTCAAAATAAAGCTTTTACCAAACACATTGTTGATGCCTTGATGCAATCTTATGATGAAAAACTTAATTTGGAAGTTTCTATACCTAGCAAACTTAATGATGAGTGGGAACCTACTATAAAGATTAGAATTAGAGATCATGAGTGTTTTGTTTTGTGTGATTTGGGTGCTAGTGTTTCCACGATTCCAAAAACTTTATGTGATATTCTAGGTTTCCATGATCTTGATGATTGCTCTTTAAATTTGCACCTTGCGGATTCTACCATTAAAAAGACAATGGGATGGATCAATGATGTTTGAGGGAGTCCTGGATTAGGGGGTATCCAGACAGCCGGACTATATACATCGTCCGGACTATTGGAGCGTGCAGATACAAGACTCAAGACTACGTCCCGTGTCCGGATGGGACTCTCCTTTGCGTGGAAGACAAGCTTGGCGATCCGGATATTGTGTTTCCTTCCTTGTAACCAACTCCGTGTAAACCCTAGCCCTCTCCGGTGTCTATATAAACTAGAGAGGTTGGTCCTTAGAAGGCTGATCACAATTACAATCATAATCATCATAGGCTAGCTTCTAGGGTTTAGCCTCTACGATCTCGTGGTAGATCTACTCTTGTACTACTCATATCGTAAATATTAATCAAGCAGGAAGTAGGGTTTTACCTCCATCGAGAGGTCCCGAACCTGGGTAAACATTGTGTCCCTTGCTTCCTGTTACCATCAGCCTTAGACGCACAGATCGGGACCCCCTACCCGAGATCCGCCGGTTTTGACACCGACATTGGTGCTTTCATTGAGAATTCCTCTGTGTCATCGCTGCAAGGCTCGATGGCTCCTTCAATCATCATCAATGACACGGTCCAGGGTGAAACTTTTCTCCCGGGACAGATCTTTCTGTTCGGCAGCTTCGCACTGCGGGATAATTCGCTTGGCCATCTGGAGCAGATCGACAGCTACGCCCCCGGTCACCAGATCAGGTTCGGAAACCTGAACTACACGGCGGACATTCACGGAGACTTGATCTTCGACGGATTCGGACCTGTGCCAGGAGCACCGGACAGTCGCGATAAGCACGGCTTAGACCTGCTGTCGGACGATGTTCGGGATATCACCCCGGCAGTAGCCCCGGACCTAAATCCGGAGCAGGCTGTTGTGCCTAAGGATGGAGGGATGGACCCCGCCCGGCAGGCCGTACACTCATTGGCGATGGAGCTGAACACAGGTCTCATCTCTATGGAGGCCTATGACTCCAGACCCCCGGACTCGTATCCGGTCGTCGGTTCCAGTCCGCGCGCTCCCGAGCCTGCCGAGCCTGGTTGGGCTCCGGTAATGGAGTTTACCGCTGCGGATATCTTCCAGCACTCGCCCTTTGGTGACATGCTGAACCCATTAAAGTCTCTCTGTTTGTCAGGAGACTCTTGGCCGAACTATGTCTGGCTCGAGTGGGAAGCAGGCGACGAAGGAATTCGCTGCCCACCCACCACCCACTTCATTGCCACAGTCGATGATCTAACTGACGTGCTTGACTTTGACTCCAAAGACATCGATGGTATGGACGATGATGCAGGAGAAGTATAGGAACCACCGCTCACAGGGCGATGGACAACCACCTCCTCATACGATATATATATGGTGGACACTCCAAAGGAAACCAAGGGCGATGAGGCAACGGAGGATAACCCCTCAGGGAGAAAAACAAAGCATGGGCGTCGTCGGCGCCACTCCAAGCCCCGCCATAGCAATACCAGCCCAGGAGACGAAAACAATCCGGATGGTGCCGAAGAGGAATACAACCCTGACCAGCCCGCCTTCGAGCAGGCCGAGCAGGAGGATGAGCAGGTCAGCCCAGACGAACAGGCGACGGACGGATATCCGGAGGAGGACAACTACATGCCCCCCTCCGAAGACGAGATTAGCCTCGGCGACGATGAGTTCGGCGTGCCTGAGGATCCCGTGGAGCAGGAGCGCTTCAAGCGTAGGCTTATAGCCACTGCGAGGAGCCTGAAAAAGAAGCAGCAGCAACTCCAAGCTGATCAAGACCTGCTCACAGATAGGTGGACTGAGGTCCTGGCAGCCGAGGAATACGGACTCGAGCGCCACACGGCTGACCGGCCACCCCGCGGCCGGGATAAAACAGCATATCAGCCCGAATACCAGCCCGCACCCCCACGCGAATACACTACGGCCCGGGGCAATAGGCAAGACCTACAAGATATACTGGAAAACAAAGCAGGACAACCAAGATCAATCTACGGATCACGGGGGCGTGCCCCAGCATGCGAGGATGACCGTCGCGACGGATACACCATAAACAAGTCTGGCCGGGCCGAACACAGCCACCCAGACCAATTCGAACTGCGTAGCCACATAGCCCAGCACAGAGGCACCGCACACCCCCTCTGCTTCACCGATAAAATGATGGATCACGAATTCCCAGAAGGGTTCAAATCCGTAAACATCGAGTAATACGATGGCACAACAGACCCTGTAGTATGGATTGAAGATTTCCTTCTCCACATTCACATGGCCCGCAGAGACGACCTACACGCCATCAAGTATCTTCCCCTTAAGCTCAAGGGACCTTCCCGGCACTGGCTAAACAACCTGCCCGCAAATTCCATTGGCAGTTGGGAAAACCTGGAAGACGCGTTCCTCGACAACTTCCAAGCCACATACGTGCGACCACCGGACACCGATGATTTGAGCCACATTACTCAACAGCCCGGAGAGTCAGCCAGGAAATTCTGGACTCGGTTCCTAACTAAAAAGAACCAAATATTGACTGTCCGGACGCCGAAGCCCTGGCGGCTTTTAAGCATAATATCTTTGATGAATGGCTCACCCGACACCTCGGCCAGGAAAAACCCAAGTCCGTGGCAGCTCTCACGACAATCATGAGTCGCTTTTGCATGGGCGAGGACAGCTGGTTGGCTCGTAGCAGCACCATGCCACATTTTGGCACCTCGGACGTTCATGACAATAGCGGCAAGCCATGGCGCAACAGACACAAGCGACGGAACAACAGCGACAACACCGAATACACGGCAGTCAACGCCGGATTCAGCGGAAGAAGCCATTCAAAAGAAACAATCAGGGGCCGTCCAGTCTGGACCGCATAATGGAATGCTCGTGCCAAATTCATGGCACTCCAGACAAGCCAACCAACCACACCAACAGAGACTGCTGGGTGTTCAAACAGGTCGGCAAAATAAAGGCGAAAAACAAGGACAAGGGGCTCCACAGCAACGATGACGAGGAGCCCCGGCATCCGAACACGGGGAGACAGAAGAAATTTCCCCCCCAGGTGAAAACGGTCAACATGATCTACGCCACTCACATTCCCAAGCGGGAACGGAAGCGAGCACTACGGGACGTCTATGCGATGGAGCCAGTCACCCCCAAATTCAACCCATGGTCAGCTTGTCTGATCACCTTTGATCGTAGGGATCACCCTACTAGCATCTGTCATGGCGGCTCAGCCGCATTGGTCCTAGACCCAATCATTGATGGATTCCACCTCGCACGATTCCTTATGGACGGCGGTAGCAGCCTGAACCTGCTTTATCAGGACACAGTGCACAAAATGGGCATCGACCCTTCAAGGATCAAGCCCACCAAAACCACCTTTAAAGGTGTAATTCCTGGAGTAGAGGCCCGTTGTACGGGCTCTATAACATTGGAAGTGGTCTTCGGATCTCTGGATAACTTCTGAAGCAAAGAGTTAATCTTCGATATCGTCCCTTTCCATAGTGGTTACCACGCACTGCTCGGACGAACCGCATTCACTAGATTCAATGCGGTACCACACTATGCATACCTCAAGCTCAAGATGCCAGCACCACGCAGGGTCATAACAGTCAATGGAAATATGGACCGCTCTCTCCGTACAGAAGAGCATACTGCGGCCCTCGTGGTGGAAGTACAATGTGGCCTCCTCCGACAAACCACCAATCCGGTGACAACAACTTTGAGCGCCGTCAAGCGAGTCCGGAGCACCCCGCAACAGGATCATCAGGCACGCCAAGAGCGCGACTAGCAGTCTGACCTCTGCTCAAGCCCCATCAAAGCAGCATTCGTGCCACGCGTACACAATTACGCACTCAAAATACCATGGGCATAGGCGGACGCGTAGCAATGACTCAGTCAACAGTGCGGTATCTCTGCAGCATACCTTTATAACTGTCCCTTTTTATCTTTCAGGACATTGCTTTAGGGCAACCTCTTCAGAAGACCCGGATTGACGGACTTGCATAGGAGAGAAAACCAAGCAGGCAACAGGCTTTGCGCACAAAAGGAAATACCCAGGTGGAATCTGTTCACGATCGTTATACCTGTTTTATATACCTACATGCAGCCTGCCCTTGGATAGGACATGTTAAATGGTCCTATTTACTTTTGCCTAAACGCACCCATTGTAAACATACGCTTAAACGTATTATTCACCAATGGGAGATAATATATAGCGTCAGCTTATTATTCCTATTTGCGCATGTTTCTTGCAAATGTTTATTTAACATCGCATTCGTACACCTTAGTATGATCTGTTTGCTAGGGGCTTCTTATGGCACCTCACAATATGGCAAAACAAGTCCGAACACTTTTAACAGTGCGGCACCCCGAACTTATAACACTATATGCATCAGCTCCGAATCACGTCTTGGGTCAATAGTTGGGTTTGCCCGGCTCCCTTGTTTGGGTACCTTACGTTCCCTTATATCGGCTAAGGTAGTGCAGGGAGAACTACTGCGATTGTGTCCCGGTTCTTCCAGACGAGCACCTCAGTAGAGAAAGCCGAAAACTGACCGGCATGATGCGGCGAGAGCTGGTCGCTGTTCGAGAGGCCTTAAAATCCTTAAAGATTTTTTCCGCTTCAGGCGATGAATCAGCCTCGTCCGATTTAGGCGCATATAGTGCCCCAATTCGGCCTTCCGAATTCTAGGGGCTTCGCCGAAATGTAAAATTATAGACTTCTATTGCTAAGTGAAAGCTATAAAGTCGCATAGTCGATTGCCTTGTTCATTGCGCCGTATACCTCCTTAAGGGACCAAAAAATTGGATAAAGAGTATCCGGGTTTTTCCAGGAACACCCCGGTAGTAGTTGCATGGGGGCGGAAGCCGGCGACTAGCCTACTTTCAGCATCTATAAATAGTCGCACAGAAGGTAATATTTTAAATCAAACAGTGCTACATAGCACAAGTAACTTCGTCTTTAAATTACAACAGCGGCAGAGGTACATTTAGTCAAAGATCTTGTCCTTGGTACATTCATCGGCCACGAGACGAGCGCCCTTCATAACGCCATCATAGTACTTTTCAGGATGGCGATGCGCCTTGCCCTCCGGCGGCCCGTCCTTCACCAGTTTCTCTGCATCCAGCTTGCCCCAATGCACCTTCGCGCGGGCAAAGGCCCGGCGGGCACCCTCAATGCAAACGGGTCACTTGATAACTTCAAGCCGCGGACAGGCATTCACCATCCGCTTGATCAGGCCGGAGTAGCTAGTGGGCAAGGGCTCACCAGGCCACATCCGGACTATGAAATCTTTCATAGCCACTTCGGCCGCCCTGTGGAGTTCGACGAACTGCTTCAGTTGGTCACTTAGAGGCATTAGGTGTTCGGCCCCAGCATACTGGGACCAGAACAGCTTCTCCGTGGAGCTCCCCTCCTCGGCACGGTAGAACTCCGCGGCGTGTGAGACGCTGCATGGTAGATCTGCGAATGCCCCTGGAGAGCTCCAAATTCGGGTAAGTAAAAGAAACTCCTCCTCCACATGTTTGCTTTGCATAAAGAATGTCTTACTCGCTGCTATCTTCTTGGCCGCCTGTATTTCCTGTTGTGCCTTGTCGGCTTCGGCCCTGGCATCTCTCATACTCACAAGGGCCTTCGCAAGCTCGGCCTCTTTCATCTTCAGATCATGCTCTACGGACTCGAACTTCTTGCCGAGTTCCTGGAGCTCTTGCTGTACCTCGCCCACTCTAGCACTTTGCTTTTCGTGCTCCTTGCATTCCAAGGCCGCCTTGTCTTCGGCCTCGGAGAGCACTTTCTTCAGAGACACCACTTCGATGGTGGCCCCTGTTACACAGTCACAACGCTTCATCGTTAGAATACCCAATTTTATCTATCCTTCATTACATGACAGCGGGGAATTACTCACCTCTGTTCTCTTCGAGCTGCCTCTTCGTGAGGTCGAACTCCCCCTGCGCCTGCTCCAGGTCCCGCTTTAGTCCGGCGACCTCGGCTATGTGGACAGCAGCGGCAAGCAGCACAACCTGCTTATTCACATGCACATTTATTATTAGGCTCCTGCGGATTATAATTGACCCTCTGTTTGGCTTTTCTTTCCGAACATCGAACAGGGTATCAGGGGCTACTACCTATCGGGTGGTAATTTCACACATTTCTATTACTTACCTCAAAGCCTGTTAGGAGGCTGGTACATGCTTCGGTGAGTCCGCTTTTGGCGGACAAAACCTTCTGAATCACCGCACTCATAAGAGTACAGTGCTCTTCACCCATGGAAGCGCCGCGAAGCGCTTCCAGCAGACAATCTGACGCCTCGGGCGTAACGGAAGTCCTCGGCACGGATGACTCGCCCTCCCTAGCGAGGGGCTGTCCGCCTGAGACCGAAACCGTTGGAGGTTACGGAAGAGTGTTTGGCTGAGAGCCCGGCCTACCGCGGCTCTCATCGACACGATCCGCGGGGATCTTGAACCCCGCGTGTCTGACATCTGGAGTTTCGCCTTGGGGTGTCTCTAGAGTCACCTCCCCCCGCTCTGGGAGCCTTCGGGACAGCACCTCCGTGTCGTCCGCGGGCTGAGGAGTAGTGGCCTTCGGGAGCGAGTTCATCACTAAATCGCTCAGGGATCCGTCCGAAGACGATACCTCGGGATGAGCCCTGGTCGGACTGCATATATGTTCGGTGTTATAAAAAAAGACTATGAAGTAAAATCACGATAGAGTGCGGATACTTACGATCGTGCTAGGGGCTTCCCCCTGGGCAGCCACCCCTCCTCGCTATGGCCGGCCGTGGCAGAGTAGTCCGGAAGGGACACCTTTCCCTTCTTGGACGTACCAGCCTCCTCCTCCGGGGTGGCTTTCCTCTTTTTCTCCTCCCCAGTGCGGGGAGGTAGAGTTTCTTCTTGTTTCCCCCTGCCTCCACGGGAAGAATCTGCCTCGTCATCGTCAGACGACGAGGGTATGACGGCCTTGCGCTGGGGGCCTCTCCCGGCCCCTGGTCCGCCTTCTCAAGTGATGGGGTGGCCCCTTCTTCTTCTTCCTCCCCTTTGGGGGAGGAGTGTGCCTCGTCGTCTTCGAATGAGGCTTCCGATACAATCTTACGCCGGAGACCCTTCCTGGTCCCCTGGGCCTTCTTTTCGGCCTTATTCTCCGGTGCCTTGTAGGGCGCCGGCACTAGCATCTCCATCAGGAGAGCATCAGCTGGGCCTTCTGGCAGCGGAGCCGGATAGTCAATCCGCTCCGCTATCTCCACATAATCATGATTAAATATGCACAATTACTTAGGACTCCCCCACGAATATACTGGGAAGAGCTGAATCCGGTGGTAGTCAGAAAACTCACCGCACTAGGAGACCGCGCGGCGTGAAGTCCACGGTCCACGGATGTGGGAGGAGGTACTTCAGAGGCCTTGAACAGCGCCTTCCAAGCATCTTTATGTGTCATGCCGTAGAGCCTCCGAAGCGTCTGGTGTTCGCCCGGGACGAACTCCCATAGATTAAATGCCCGCCTTTGGCACGGAAGAATCCGGCGAACGAGCATGACCTGGATCACGTTGACAAGCTTGATGTTCTTGTCCTTCATGCTCTTGATGCAGCTTTGGAGTCTGGTCAGCTCTGTAGGTTCGCCCCAGGCCAGGCCCTTCTTTTCCCAGGAGGTGAGCCGCATGGGGGTTCCGTATCGGAACTCGGGGGCCGCCGCCCAGTTGGCACCGCGCGGCTCGGTGATGTAGAACCACCCCGACTGCCACCCTTTCACGGTCTCCGCAAAGGAACCGTCAAGCCAGGTGACGTTGGGCATCTTGCCCACCATGGCCCCTCCGCACTCCGCTTACTGGCCGCTCACGATCTTCGGCTTCACGCAGAAGATTTGTAGCCACAAGCCAAAGTGAGGCTTGTTGCGGAGGAAGGCCTCGCACACGACGATAAACGCCGAGATGTTGAGAATGAAATTTGGGGCTAGATCATGGAAATCTAGCCCGTAGTAGAACATGAGCCCGCGGACGAAGGGATGAAGTAGAAATCCCAGTCCACGGACGAAGTGGGCGACAAACACGACCCTCTCGTAAGGTTCCGGGGTCGGAATGGCCTGCCTTTGTTCGGTAGCCGGTGCGTGATGTCTGCGGCCAAGTATCCGGCCGACCAAAGATTCCCGATATGCTTCTCCTTCACGGTGGAGGCCACCCACTTGCCTCCTGCTCCGGACATGTTCAGCTGTGCGGAGAAGACTTGGGCTAGGGCGCTGGAGCTCGAGGGGGCAAGAGTGGGCAAAGGAGGAAGAAGGCGTGGGTAAAAATGGGGAACTCTTATCCCTTTATAGAGGCGACGAAAGCGGTGCGCCTCCCCACTCGCCCACTGAGAATCGCTTACTTCCCAAGCGCAACGATTGATGACGTGGTGGGATTACCCATACCCGTATTGATGAGAATCCCATGATAAGGGGACACGATCTCTGCTTTGACAAGACGTGTCAAGGAAACCACCTCACAATATGTGATGTGGCTGGTTGTGGGAAAACGGTTTGAGTAATGACCCGACCATAATGACATGTCACGTCATCTAAAAAATTGTCAGCTGAAATATCATTCTCTCTACGATGGTATGTGAAGATCATTTTGCAGATCCGGACATGGTTTACATGTTCGTTGATTACCTTGGAGTATTCGGAGAAGGAACCCGCCTTGCAATGCCGAAGACAAGACTGCGCGCCGGACTCATCGTCATTGAAGCCTGGTTCAGGGGCTACTGAGGGAGTCCTGGATTAGGGGGTATCCAGACAGCCGGACTATATACATCATCCGGACTATTGGAGCGTGAAGATACAAGACTCAAGACTCCGTCCCATGTCTGGATGGGACTCTCCTTTGCATGGAAGACAAGCTTGGCGATCCAGATATTGTGTTTCCTTCCTTGTAACCGACTCCGTGTAAACCCTAGCCCTCTCCGGTGTCTATATAAACCGGAGAGGTTGGTCCTTAGAAGGCCGATCACAATTACAATCATAATCATCATAGGCTAGCTTCTAGGGTTTAGCCTCTACGGTCTCGTGGTAGATCTACTCTTGTACTACTCATATCGTCAATATTAATCAAGCAGGAAGTAGGGTTTACCTCCATCGAGAGGGCCCGAACCTGGGTAAACATTGTGTCCCGTGTTTCATGTTACCATCAGCCTTAGACGCACAGATCGGGACCCCCTACCCGAGATCCGCCGGTTTTGACACCAACAATGTTCTCATTGTTGCAAATAGAAATTTGGTGCCCGTAGATTTTATTGTTCCTAATATAGATTGCAATCTTTCTTGCCCTATTATTCTTGGTAGACCTTTCCTTAGAATGATTGGCGCGATTATTGATATGAAGGAAGGGAATATTAGATTCCAATTTCCATTAAAGAAAGGCATGGAGAACTTTCCAAGGAAGAAATTCAAATTACCTTATGAATCTATCGTGCGAGCTACTTATGAATTGAGTGCCAAAGATGGCACTACTTAGATCTATCTTCGCTTTTATGCCTAGCTAGGGGCGTTAAACGATAGCGCTAGTTGGGAGGCAACCAAATTTTATTTGTGTTTTTTGTTTTTGTTCCTGTTTAGTAATAAATGCTTCTACCTTCTGGTTAGATGTTTTTTTATCTTTTAATTAGTTTTTGTGCCAAGTAGAACCTATAGGATAACCTATGATGATAGTTGATTTGATTTTGCTGAAAAACAGAAACTTTGCACGCACGAATTTAGTTTTGTTAAATTACAGAAACGTGATTTTGTGTTGATTATTTTTGCTTCTGATCAATATAAAAATTGTCCAGGACTTCCTATTTTGGTAGGAGTTTTAGAGTTCCAGAAGTTTGCGTTAGTTACAGATTTCTACACACTGTTCTGTTTTTGACAGATTCTGTTTTTCGTGTGTTGTTTGCTTATTTTGATGCATCTATGGCTAGTAAAATAGTTTATAAACCATAGAGAAGTTGGAATACAGTAGGTTTAACACCAAAATAAATAAAGAATGAGTTCATTACAGTACCTTATGTGGTGGTTTTGTTTTCTTTCACTAACGGAGCTTATAAGATTTCCTGTTGAGTTTTGTGTTGTGAAGTTTTCAAGTTTTGGGTAAAGCTTTAATGGACTATGGAATAAGGAGTGGCAAAAGCCTAAGCTTGGGGATGCCCATGGAACCCCAAGATATTCAAGAATATCCAAAAGCCAAAGCTTGGGGATGCCCCGGGAAGGCATCCCCTCTTTCGTCTATGTTCATTGGTAACTTTACTTGGAGCTATATTTTTACTCGCCACATGATATGTATTTTGCTTGGAGCGTCGTGTATTATATTAGTCTTTGCTTTTTAGTTTACCACATTCATCCTTGTTGTACACAACTTTTTGGGAGAAGCCTACTTGATTAGAATTTGCTAGAATACTCTATGTGCTTCACTTATATCTTTTGAGCTTGATAGTTTTTGCTCTAGTGCTTCACTTATATCTTTTAGAGCACGGTGGTGGCTTATTTTTATAGAAATTGCTAGTATATCATGCTTCACTTATATTATTTTGAGAGTCTTTTAGAACAGCATGGTATTTGCTATGGTTATAAAATTGGTCCTAGAATGGTAGGCATCCAAGTTGGGTATAATAAAAACTATCATAGGAAGTGAATTGGATGCTATGATCAATTTGATACTTGATAATTGTTTTGAGATATGGAGGTAGTGATATTAAAGTCATGCTAGTTGGGTGATTATGAATTTAAAGAATGCTTGTGTTGAAGCTATCAAGTCCCGTAGCATGCACGTATGGTTAAAGTTGTGTAACAAATTTGAAACATGAAGTGTACCTGGCTTGTGCATCCTTATGAGTGGCGGTCGGGGACGAGCGATGGTCTTTTCCTACCAATCTATCCCCCTAGGAGCATGCGCATAGTGCTTGATTTTTGATGACTTCTAAAATTTTTCAATAACTATATGAGTTCTTTTGCCTAATGTTGAGTCCATGGATTATACGCACTTTTACCTTTCCACCATTGCTAGCCTCTTCGGTACCGTGCATTGCCCTTTCTCACCTTGAGAGTTGGTGCAAACTTCGCCGGTGCATCCAAACCCCATGATACGATATGCTCTGTCACACATAAACCTCCTTATATCTGCCTCAAAACAGCCACCATACCTACCTATTATGGCATTTCCATAGACATTCTGAGATATATTGCCATACAACTTTCCACCGTTCCATTCATCATCATCATGACATACTTTACTTTTATCATCTTGCCATTGCATGATCATGTAGTTGACATCGTATTTGTGGCAAAGCCACCATGCATAATTTTCATACATGTCACTCTTGATTCATTGCACCATCCCGGTACACCGCCGGAGGCATTCATATAGAGTCATATCTTGTTCTAGTTTCGAGTTGTAATTCATATGTTGTAATCAATAAAAGTGTGATGATTATCATTATTAGAGCATTGCCCAAAAAGAAAAAGAAATAAGAAAGGCCAAAAGAAAAAAAAGTCCCCAAAAAAAGGAAAAGAAAAAATATAAAAATAAAAGAAAGAAAAGGGGCAATGTTACTATCTCTTTTTCCACACTTGTGCTTCAAAGTAGCACCTTGTTCTTCATGTAGTGAGTCTCATATATTGTGCTTTAAAGTAGCACCATGTTTTTCATATAGTGAGTCTCATAGGTTGTATTTTTCATACTAGTGGGAATTTTTCATTATAGAACTTGGCTTGTATATTCCTACAATGGGCTTCCTCAAATGCCCTAGGTCTTCGTGAGCAAGCAAGTTGGATGCACACCCACTAGTTTTCTTTTGTTGAGCATTCATTTATAGCTCTAGTGCATCCGTTGCATCGCAATCCCTACTCCTCATGTTGACATCAATTGATGGGCATATCCATAGCCCGTAAATTATCCTCGTCAATGTGAGACTTTCTCCTTTTTTGTCTTCTCCACACAATCCCCATCGTCATATTCTATTCCACCCATAGTGCTATATCCATGGCTCACGCTCATGTATTGCGTGAAGGTTGAAAAAGTTTGAGATTATTTAAGTACGAAACAATTGCTTGGCTTGTCATTGGGGGTATGGTTGGGAACATCTTTGTGTGACGAAAATGAAGCATAGCCTAACTATATGATTTTGTAGGGATGAACTTTCTTTTGCCATGTTATTTTGAGAAGAAATGATTACTTTGATTAGTATGCTTGAAGTTTTACTATTTCTTTTATCAATATGAACATTTATTTTGAATCATTTGGATCTGAACATTCATGCCACAATAAAGAAAATTGCATTGAAAATTATGCTAGGTAGCATTCCACATCAAAAATTCTGTTTTTATCATTTACCTACTCAAGAACGAGCAGGAATTAAGCTCGGGGATGCTTGATACGTCTCCAACGTATCTATAAATTTTGATTGTTCCATGCTATTATATTACCCATTTTGGATGTTTATGGGCTTTATTTTACACATTTATATCATTTTTGGGACTAACCTACTAACCGGAGGCCCAGCCCGTATTGCTGTTTTTTTGCCTATTTCAGTATTTCGAAGAAAAGGAATATCAAACGGAGTCCAAACGGAATGAAACCTTCGGGAGCATGATTTTTGGAACGAACGTGATCCAGAGGACTTGGAGTGCAAGTCAAGAAGCAGCCGAGGCGGCCACGAGTAGGAGGGCGCGCCCACCCCTACAGGGCGCGCCCCTTGTCTCGTGGGCCCCTCGGGTGGCCACCGACGTACTTCTTCCTCCTAAATAAGCCTACGTACCCCGAAAACATCCAGGGAGCCAACGAAACACAATTTCCACTGCCGTAACCTTCTGTATCCGCGAGATCCCATCTTGGAGCCTTTGTCGGCGCTCCGCCGGAGGGGGAATCGACCATGGAGGGCTTCTACATCAACACCATAGCCCCTCCGATGAGTTGTGAGTAGTTTACCACAGACCTTCGGGTCCATAGTTATTAGCTAGATGGCTTCTTCTCTCTTTTTGGATCTCAATACAATGTTCTCCCCCTCTCTTGTGGAGATCTATTCGATGTAAACTCTTTTTGCGGTGTGTTTGTCGAGATTCGATGAATTGTGGATTTATGATCAAGTTTCTCTATGAGAAATATTTGAATCTCCTCTGAATTCTTTTATGTATGATTGAGTTATCTTTGCAAGTCTCTTCAAATTATCAGTTTGTTTTGGCCTACTAGATTGATATTTCTTGCCATGGGAGAAGTGCTTAGCTTTGGGTTCAATCTTGCGGTGTCCTTTCCCAGTGACAGCAGGGGCAGCAAGGCATGTATTGTATTGTTGCCATCGAGGATAAAAGGATGGGGTTTATATCATATTGCATGAGTTTATCCCTCTACATCATGTCATCTTGCTTAATGCGTTACTCTGTTCTTTATGAACTTAATACTCTAGATGCAGGCAGGAGTCGGTCGATGTGTGGAGTAATAGTAGTAGATGCAGGCAGGAGTCGGTCTACTTGTTGCGGACGTGATGCCTATATACATGATCATGCCTAGATAATCTCATAATTATTCGCTTTTCTATCAATTGCTCGACAGTAATTTCTTCACCCACCGTAATATTTATGCTATCTTGAGAGAAGCCTCTAGTGAAACCTATGCCCCCCGGGTCTATCTTTTATCATATTTGCTTTCAATCTATTTTTATTTGCATCTTTACTTTTTGCATCTATATTATAAAATACCAAAAATATCTTTATCTTATCATATTATCTCTATCAGATCTCACTTTTGCAAGTGGCCGTGAAGGGATTGACAACCCCTTTATTGCGTTGGTTCCGAGTTCTTTATTTGTTTGTGTAGGTGCGTGGGACTTTTGAGGAGTCTCCTACTGGATTGATACCTTGGTTCTCAAAAACTGAGGGAAATACTTACGCTACTTTGCTGCATCACCCTTTCCTCTTCAAGGAAAACCAATGCAAGTTCAAGACGTAGCACACGCCACGTCGTCACCTGCTACGGCTCGTTCCTGGCTCATCCTCGCCGCGATGGGGGAGGGGGGTCCCTCCCCCTGCCCCCCCCCCCCAGGCCCAGCCTCGCGCTAACATGGGAGCGCGCTCGTTTAACAGGTGCGGTGTGGTTATTCTGTTTCCCACCCCCACACACCCGCACCCACCTAAGGTAGATAATGGGGGAAAGTCCATACAAGGAAGATATGTCAGTACAACTATGCCCCTCGGTGCAGTGCTGGTTTTTCTCCTAAATAGATAGATGATGAGGGCAGCT
>NC_041387.1:335391094-335391832 GCF_002162155.2 Triticum dicoccoides | reverse complement strand
CAGTACAACTTTGGCCCTCGGTGTTGTGTGGTTATTCTGTTTCCCGCCCCCACGCACACACACTCCCCTAAGATAGATAATGGGGCAAGTCATGTTGCGGACTCGCCTCCACATTCGACGCTGCGGCACGCCACGTCGTCGCCTGCTGCGGCTCATTCCTGGCTCGGCCTCGCCGGGATGGCCCCTCCCCCCGGCTAGGCCTTGCGCTAACGCGGCAGTGCGCTCATTCGACAGGCGCAGTGCGGTTATTCTGTTTCTCACTGCCACGCACCCAATCCCCCATAAGATAGATAATGGGGCAAGTCCATACAAGGAAGATGTTTCAGTACAACTATGCCCATCGGTGTAGTGCTGGTTTTTCTCCTAAATAGATAGATAATGGGGGCAAGTCCAGACAGGGAAGATGTGTCAGTACAACTATGCCCCTCAGTGTTGTGCGGTTATTTTGTTTCCCACCCCCACGCACCCACACCGCCCTAAGATAGATAATGGGGCAAGTCATGTTACGGACTCGCCTTCACATGTGATGCCGCGGCACGCCATGTCGTCACCTACTATGGCTCGTTCCTGGCTCGGCCTCGCCGGGATGGGGGAGGGGGGTCCCTCCCCCGTGCCCCCGGCTCGGCCTCGCGCTAACATGGCAGTGCGCTCGTTTGACAGGCGCGGTGTGATTATTCTGTTTCCCACTCCCACACACCCACACCCCCTAAGGTAGATAATGGGGGAAGTCCATACAAG
>NC_041387.1:335370982-335390607 GCF_002162155.2 Triticum dicoccoides | reverse complement strand
TGCGATGCCATGGCATGCTGCGTCCTTGCCTGCTACGGCTCGTTCCTAGCTTGGTTTGGCCGGGATGGGAGAGTGGGGTCCCGACCCCCCTCCCACCCCGGCTCGGCCTCGCGCTAACATGGCAGTGCGCTCGTTTGACAAGCGCAGTGTAGTTATTCTGTTTCTCACACCCACGCACCCACACACCCCTAAGATAGATAATGGGGCAAGTACATAAAAGGAAGATGTGTCAGTACAACAATGCCCCTCGGGGCAGTACGGTTATTCTATTTCCCACCCCCACGCACCCACACCCCCCTAAGATCGATAATGGGGCAAGTCATGTTATGGACTCGCCTCCGCATGCGACGCCGCGGCAGGCCTCGTCATCGCCTGCTATGGCTTGTTCCTGGCTCGGCCTCGCCGGGATGTGGGAGGGGGGCCGACTGAGGGAGTCCTGGATTAGGGGGTCCTCGTACGGCCGAACTATATGCTTATGTCGGACTCTTGGACTATGAAGATACAAGATTGAAGACTTCGTCCCGTGTCCGGGTGGGACTCTCCTTTGCATGGAAGGCAAGCTTGGCAATTCGGATATGTAGATTCCCTTCTCTGTAACTGACTCTATGTAACCCTAGCCCCCTCTGGTGTCTATACAAACTAGAGGGTTTAGTTTGTAGGACAACAACAATCTTAATCATAGGCTAGCTTCTAGGGTTTAGTCTCTACAATGTCATGGTAGATCAACTCTTGTAACACTCATATCATCAAGATCAATCAACCAGGAAGTAGGGTATTACCTCCATAGAGAGGGCCCGAACCTGGGTAAACATCGTGTCCCCCGTCTCCTATTACCATTAGCCTTAGACACACAGTTCGGGACCCCCTACCCGAGATTTGCCGGTTTTGACACCGACATTGGTGCTTTCAGTGAGAGTTTCGCTGTGTCGTCACCATAAGGCTCGATGGCTCCTTCAATCATCTACAATTATGCGGTCTAGGGTAAGGTTTTCCTCCCCGGACGGATCTTCATATTCGGCGGCTTCCCACTGCGGGCCAACTCGCTTGGCCACCTCGCGCAGATTGATAGCTATGCCCTTGGCCATCAGGTCAGGTTTGGAAGCTTGAATTACACTGCCGACATCCGCGGAGACTTGATCTTCGACGGATTTGAGCCCATGATAGGTGCACCCTACAGTCGCGACGAGCATGACCTAGATCTGCCATCGGACGGTGTTCAGGAGATCACACCTGCAGCTGCCCTGGCTTTAAATCCAGTGCAGATCGTGCCATCCGAAGACGGGAGGATGGACCTCGCCATGGGAGCCGCACACTCAACGGCGATAGAGCCAAACACAGATTTCACTTGCAATGAGGTCTGTGTCATCGGACCCTCGGACTCGTCTCCGGCCATAGGCTCCGAACCGCATGCATCCGTGCCCATCGGATCTAACTGGGCACCGAACATGGAGTTTAGCTTCGCGGATATCTTTCAGCACTCACCCTTGGGCGACGTGCTAAACTCATTAAAATCTCTCTCCGTGTCAGGAGACTCTTGGTCGAACTATGTCCGGCTTGAGTGGGAAGCAGACGACGAAGGAAATTGTTACCCACCCACCACCCACTTAATAGCCACTGTCGAAGACTTAACCGACATGCTTGATTTCGACTCTGAAGACATCGACGGTATGGACGAAGATGTCAGAGAAGAACGGGAACCACCGCCGACAAGGCGCTGGACAACCACCTCATCATACGACATATATATGGTGGACACACCCAAAGAAGACAATGGCGAGGATCAAAAGGATGCAACGGAGGGTGATCCTCTTGAGAAGCAACCTAAGCGCTGACGTCAGCGGCGCCGCTCTAAGCCCCGCCATAGCAAAACAGCAATACTGGCACAAGAGACAATAGCACTCCGGATGATGCCGAAGACGAAAACAATCCCGCCCAGCCAAGCTTCGAGCAGGCCGGACAGGAGGAAGGGCAAGCTAGCCCTAATGAACAGGCAATGGATGTAGACTCGAAGGATAACCATTACATGCCCCTCTCCGAAGACGAGAAGAGCCTCGGCGACAAAGAATTTACCGTGCCTAAGGATCCCGTCGAGCAGGAGCGCTTTGAGCGTCGGCTTATAGCCACTACAAAGAGACTGAAGAAAAAACAGCAACAGCTTCAAGCTGATCAAGATCTGCTCACTGACAGATGGACTGAGGTCCTGGCGGCCGAGGAATACAGACTCGAGCGCCCAACCAAAAGTTACCGGAGGCACAGGTTGTTACCTCAATTCGAGGATGAGGCACTAGAGCCTATACTACCAGCACAGGATGTGGCTGACCGACCACCTCGTGGCCGAGACAAAGCGGCGTATCAGCCCGAACACCAGCCCGCACCACGTCGCCGAACAACTAAAAACACGAAGGCCCGGGGCTACACGCAGGACACGTGAGACGAATTGGAAAACAAAGCAGGACAGTCAAGATCGATCTATGGATCACGGGGGCGCACCCCAGCGCGTGACGATGACCGCCACGCCGGATATACTGAATACAAATCCGTATGGGCCGAATACAGCAGACGAGACTCATCTAAACTGCATCGCGATGTAGCCCGGCATAGAGGAGCCGCACACCCCCTATTATTCACTGACGAAGTAATGGAGCATGAATTCCCAGAAGGGTTTAAGCTCGTGAACATCGAACCATATGATGGGACAACAGACCCCGCATATGGATCGAAGATTTCCTTCTCCACATTCACATGGCCCGTGGCGATGATCTACATGCCATCAAGTACCTCCCACTAAAACTCAAGGGACCAGCTTGGCATTGGCTGAGTAGTCTATTGGCAAACTCCATCGGCAGTTGGGAGAACCTCGAAGACGCATTCCTTGAGAACTTCCAGGGCACTTATGTACGACCACCGGACGTTGATGACTTAAGTCAGATAAACCAACAGCCTGGAGAGTCAGCTGATACGTCTCCAACGTATCTACTTTTCCAAACACTTTTGCCCTTGTTTTGGACCCTAACTTGCATGATTTGAATGAAACTAACCCGGACTGACGCTGTTTTCAGCAGAACTGCCATGATGTTGTTTTATGTGTAGAAAAGAAAAGTTCTCAAAATGTCCTGGAAATCCACAGAGGCACTTTTCAGATTTAATAAGAATTTTTGGCGAAAGAATTAGTGCCAGGGGGCCCACGGCCTATCCACGAGACAGGGGGGCGCCCCCCCCCCCCCAGGGCGCACCCCCCTATCTCGTGGGCCCCCTGGACACCTCCCAACCTCAACTCCAACTCCATATATACCATCTCGGGGAGAAAAAATCAAGGAGAAAGTTTCATCGTGTTTCATGACATGGAGCCACCGCCAAGCCCTAATCTCTCTTGGGAGGGCTGATCTAGAGTCCGTTCGGGCCTCCGGAGAGGGGGATTCGTCGCCGTCATCATCATCAACCATCCTCCATCACCAATTTCATGATGCTCACCGCCGTGCGTGAGTAATTCCATCGTAGGCTTGCTGGACGGTGATGGGTTGGATGAGATTTACCATGTAATCAAGTTAGTTTTGTTAGGGTTTGATCCCTAGTATCCACTGTGTTCTGAGATTGATGTTGCTATGACTTTGCTATGCTTAATGCTTGTCACTAGGGCCCGAGTGCCATGATTTCAGATCTGAACCTATTATGTTTTCATGAATATATGTGTGTTCTTGATCCTATCTTGCATGTCTATAGTCACCTATTATGTGTTATGATCCGACAACCCCGAATTGACAATAATTGGGATACTTCTCGGTGATGACCGTAGTTTGAGGAGTTCTTGTTCACTATGTGCTAATGCTTTGTTCCGGTTCTCTATTAAAAGGAGGCCTTAATATCCCTTAGTTTCCTCTAGGACCCCGCTTCAACGGGAGGGTAGGAAAAAGATGTCATGCAAGTTCTTTTCCATAAGCACGCATGACTATTTACGGAATACATGCCTACATTACATTGATGAACTGGAGCTAGTTCTATATCACCCTATGTTATAACTATTGCATGAGGAATCGCATCCGGCATAATTATCCATCATTGATCCGTTGCCTACGAGCTTTTCACATATTGTTCTTCGCTTATTTACTTTTCCGTTGCTACTGTTACAACTACTACAAAAACCTAAAAACATTTATCTTTACTTTTGCTACCGCTACTATTATTATCATACCACTTTTGCTACTAAACACTTTGCTGCAGATACTAAGTTATCCAGGTGTGGTTGAATTGACAACTCAACTGCTAATACTCAAGAATATTCTTTGGCTCCCCTTGTGTCGAATAAATAAATTTGGGTCGAATACTCTACCCTCGAAAGCTGTTGTGATCCCCTATACTTGTGGGTTATCAAGACTAATTTATGGCACCGTTGCCGGGGTGCATAGCTCTATTCTCTGAGTCACTTGGGATTTATATCTGTTGATCACTATGAAGAACTTTAAAGATGATCGAACTACTATTTTGCCCTCAACTACGAGGGGAGGTAAGGAACTGCCATCTAGCTCTGCAGTAGATTCTCCTTCCGTTATTAGTAGGCTTGCGACACCTAAACCTGCTACTGCTATGAATTATGATATGTCGCATGTTATTGATGATGCCACTTATGCTATGCATGATGAAACTACTTCTGTGCGTGATACTACTTTGCCATTAGGTGAATTTCTAGATGAACAACTTGCTAGATTTAGGGGGAATGAAATTACTGAAGATCCTATTGCTGATGATAGTGATGATGAAGGTCCCCCCAATGATTATGTTTTACCTGTTGTTCCTAAGGGTTATGTTATGCATGAAATAGCTGCTATGGAAATTCTTGCTTGCAATGATAGAAATGATCTTAAGAAATTATTAGCTAAATGGAAGCAGCAGTCTCTTAATTCTAGAATGAAACCCGATCCTGCTTTTGCTACTTCACCTATGTGTGCTACTGATAAGGATTATGAATTCTCTGTTGATCCTGATATTATTACTTTAGTTGAATCTGATCCTTTTTATGGCCTTGAATCTGAAACTGTTGTGGCATATCTTACCAAGTTGAATGATATAGCCACCCTATTTACTCATGATGAGAAGTCTCGATATTTATATATCCTTAAGATATTTCTATTCTCATTAAAGGGTGATGCTAAGACTTGGTATAATTCTCTTGCTTCTGGTTGTGTGCGTAGTCCCCAGTATATGATTTATTACTTCTCTGCTAAATATTTCCCTGCTTATAAGAAACAAGCTGCCTTGCGGCAAATATATAATTCTGTGCAAATCAAAGAAGAGAGTCTCCCACAAGCTTGGGGAGGCTTCTCCGGTTACTTAATGCTTTGTCTGATCATCCTCTTAAGAAAAATGAAATACTTGATATCTTTTATAGTGGACTAACCGATGCTTCCAAGGACTACTTGGATAGTTGTGCTGGTTGTGCTTTCAGGGAAAGAACAGTCGACGAAGCTGAAATATTATTGAATAATATGTTGACTAATGAAAATAATTGGACTCTTCCTGAGCCAGTTCATGAAGTAATTCATTAACCAATTGAGCCAACTCCTGAGCCTATTCCTAAACCCACTCCAAAGAAGATAGGTGTATTATTTCTCAGTCCTGAAGATATGCAAGAGGCAAAGAAATCAATGAAAGAAAAAGGCATTAAAGCTGAAGATGTTAAGAATTTACCTCCTATTGAAGAAATACATGGTCTTAATTTACCGCTTGAAGAACCACATTGTCTTGATAACCCGACACAGGTAGTGAAGGTAAATTCTCTCTATAGATATGATAAAGTTGAAATACCCTCTACTGAATCTCATAGCCCTTGTTTAGATGAATTTGAGGACTTTATGGCTAGACAAGAAAGTTTTAATGCTTATGTTGGTAGAGAGTTAAAGAATAATGCTTTCGAGATAGGACGCGTAGGTGATAATATGGCTAGAGTTAAAGATGAACTTCACCGCGTTAGCAAATATGCTTCTATGGTTGCTACTCAAGCTAAGCAAGTACTCAAAGCTCAAAATGATTTGCTTGATGAATTAAATAATAAAAATGACTTTGCTATTAGAGTGGCTACTAGAACTGGTAAAATGACTCAGGAACCTTTGTATCCTGAAGGCCACCCTAAGAGAATCAAGCAAGATTCTCAGAGAAATAATTTAGAGGCACCTAGTTCTTCTAAAAAGAAGAAGAAGAAAAATGATAGAACTTTGCATGCTTCTAGTGAACCTACTGTAGACACACCTGAGAATCCCAATGATATTTCTATTTCTGATGCTGAAACACAATCAGGTGATGAACATGAACCTAGTGATAACATTAATGATAATGTTCATGTTGATGCTCAACCTAGCAAAAAGAATAATGTAGAGATTGAACCTGTTGTTGATCTTGATAACCCACAATCAAAGAATCAACGTTATGATAAGAGAGATTTTGTTTCTAGGAAGCACGGTAAAGAAAGAGAACCATGGGTTCATAAACCCATGCCCTTTCCTCCTAAACCATCCAAGTCAAACGATGATGAGGATTTTGAGCGCTTTGCTGAAATGATTAGACCTATTTTCTTACGTATGCGCTTAACTGATATGCTTAAACTAAATCCTTATGCTAAGTATATGAAGGATATCATTACAAATAAAAGAAAGATACCGGAAGCTGAAATTTCCACCATGCTTGCTAATTACACTTTTAAGGGTGGAATACCAAAGAAACTTGGAGATCCGGGTGTACCAACTATACCATGCTCTATTAAAAGAAATTATGTTAGAACTGCTTTATGTGATCTTGGAGCCGGTGTTAGTGTTATGCCTCTCTCTTTATATCGTAGACTTGAATTGAATAAGTTGACACCTACTGAAATATCTTTGCAAATGGCCGACAAATCAACTACTATACCTGTCGGTATTTGTGAGGATGTGCCTGTTGTAGTTGCAAATGTCACTATCTTAACGGACTTTGTTATTCTTGATATTCCTGAGGACGATAGTATGTCTATTATCCTTGGTAGACCTTTTCTTAATACTGTAGGGGCTATTATTGATTGCAACAAAGACAATGTCACTTTTCATGTTAATGGTAATGAGCATACGGTACACTTTCCGAGGAAACAATCTCAAATTCATAGCATCAATTCTATTGAAAAAGTTCCAACTATCATTTTTGGAGGTTTTGAATTTCCTCTCCCTACTGTCAAGAAAAATTATGATATTCTTATTGTTGGGGATTTTCATATCCCTATTGAGGTAACTTAGTGTTATTCGAAATTTCTCCGGTTCCGTGTTATTCGGAATGAGCTTGTTAACAAGACTTGATCAACCTTGTTAGTGGATTCATTTTGATGACCACGAGATGGATGAAACTAGAAGGCACAACCTTCTGTACTCTCTTTTTACTTTCTGTTATTTAGAATAAATAAAGCAAAAATAGTATTATCCGTCTGTTTTCTGAATTATCTGTGCATTAAAAAAATAGTCCGGAAATAAAAGTGCTCCAAATGCCCTGCAAATTTAGTATGATTTTTTGTGGAATATTTGAGGATTTTAGGCACTGAAAACACTGCAAAAGGGGCAAGCACCAGGCCATGAGAGAAGAGGGGCCCCCCCTGTAGGGCGCGCCCCCCTGTCTCGTGGGCCCCTGGTGGGTCCCCTCCACTTATGCCAGCACCCACACACTTCATCTTCTACCCAAAAAAATCCCCATCCAGCTCAAGCACGAGTTCTAGCTCGTTTTGCTGCGATTTTCGATCTCTTAGCTCAAGGCTCCATTTGCAAAACTGCTTTCGGAGATTGTCGCTTGGTATGTGACTCCTCCATTGGTCCAATTAGTTTTTGTTCTAGTGCTTTATTCATTGCAAAATTTTGCTGCATAGGTGACCATGTTCTTGAGCTTGCATGTTAAATTTTTGAGGTCTCAAGCAATTCCAATGCATGATATAGGCTCTAGGCACTTGTAGGAGTAGTTGCTATCGATCTTGTTTAGTTTTATTCACTTTTATTTTGAAGTTACTAAAATTTCAGAAATTTTCAGAAAAAGAAATATGCTTAGAAGAATGTACCAAGGAGGTTCCTCGGCAAAGAAAGGGCCAAGGATTGCTATACGTGAACAAGATGTTAATTTGCCAACGGACGCAAATGTACAGGCTTGTGAGTGGCCATCCGATGATTTTATAGTCGAAGCAGGCTTCAAGGAGGAATTTGATGCGTATGTGCGTAATGCCGAGCTGGAGGACTTCTTACAAGATAAGTGTCCTCAATATTATCAATTGACTGATTCCTTTGTGCGGAGGTTCGAATATATTTCTGCGTGTAATTCTGCTAGGGTCATGTTTGATATTTATGATACATCTTATACCATGGATTTAGAGGATTTCACAACTGCTTGCAAACTCCCGCAGTGGGGTAATGTTAATGATCCTCCCAAATCTGAAGTTAGAGATTTTCTTGCTAGTATTACTGTGGGAGAATCTAGGGACGTAACACAAGCTACCATAGGGAGCATTCATTTTCCTGCTATACACTACTTTGCTCTCTTTATTGGTAGATGCATTAATGGTAAGGACGAAGTATGTCACATGTGTGCCCCTGATCTTTGTGTCCTCAAGAGTGCTGTGTCAGGTTATAGAGGTTATAACTTGGGGGCAATAGTTGCACGTAGGTTGCAGAATAATAGTAGAAGGGGTGACATCATTGGAGGAATTTATGCAACCTGTGTGGCTAATTTTCTTAATATAGCTCCACAAGAGGGGGATATGCTTGTACCTCCTATTTATTTGGATAAAGAAGCTATGTTTGATCATCATTTTCTTGAGAGGAATGAACAGTTCCTCCATTATCGACTAGCCTATAACAGACGCAACGTCATCCCTGTTACTCTTCCTGCTCCCTACCTTTTTGATTATCAGACAAAAGGAAGATATGTTGTCACCAGGGAAGAAGCCAATGAATATGAGAGGGGAATGGAGGCAGCTCGCCAACACACTGCTGCTCAAGAGGCGGTCGCCTCTTCATCTCAGTACTACCCCAGCTACTCTTATGGATATCAGCCAGGCGGTCATTGGTATTAGACCAACTTAGGCCAAAAGCCTAAGCTTGGGGGAGTACGTATTTCTCACCGACTTTACATTCATGTTCACACACTAGTCGTCGGTGCTCACACTTTTTCATTGTATTATCCCTGTTAGTTTAAATTTCTTTTTCTAGTTTTCTTCTTGTGTGTTTGATAAACTTTAAGAAAAACCAAAAAAAATAGTTAGTTTAATTTCCATTCTTGTAGTAGAAATTAAAATGAAAACCCTAAAAGATTTCTCGTTCTTCTTTTACTTGTTGGGAGCTTTCCCGTGTAAATAGTTTTATTTTCTTTTCTTTCTTTTGGGGGTCGAGTAGACCATATTGAAAATGCTTAGTGGCTCTTATATGCATGATTGTTTATTTAACTTAGAGCCCATATTACTTGTCTTCTCTCTTGAGTTGAATGCTTGCAGATTCCAGCTTAGTCCAATGCATGTACACTCTTATTATTATGCACATCGTTCGGTCGTGCAAGTGAAAGGCAATAATGACGATATATGATGGACTTATTGGGATGAGAAAAGCTGGTATGAACTCGACCTCTCTTGTTTTTGTAAATATGATGATTCATCGTTCCTGAGTTAGCTATTATGAAGTAAGCATATTTGCAATGACATTTAGAGATTATAGTTGCTTGTGCCATGCTTGATTAGCTATGAGTTATAATGGTTTACTTTGCGTGCCAACATGCTATTAGAATGATTATGATATGGTATGATGGGATGGTATCCTCCTTTGAATGTATTAAGTGACTCGACTTGGCACATGTTCACGCATGTAGTTGAATCAAATCAACATAGCCTTCATGATATTTATGTTCATGGTAGATTATATCCTACTCATGCTTGTACTCGGTGTAAATTAATTCTAATGCATGTTTACGACTGTTGTCGCTCTCTTAGTTGGTCGCTTCCCAGTCTTTTGCTAGCCTTCACTTGTACTAAGCGGGAATACTGCGTGTGCATCCAAACTCCTTAAACCCCAAAGTTATTCCATATGAGTCCACTATACCTACCTATATGCGGTATTTACCTGCCGTTCCAAGTAAATTTGTATGTGCCAAACTCCAAACCTTCAAATGAAATTCTGTTTTGTATGCTCAAGCAGCTCATGTTTCAACTAGGGCTGCCTATATCTTCCATGCTAGGTGGGTTATTCTCAAGAGGAGTGGACTCCACTCCTCATTCACGAGAAAGGGCCGGTAACCGGGATGCCCAGTCCCATGATCCAAAAAGATCAAAGCAAATCAAAAATAATTAAAGAAAACTCCCCCAGGGCTGTTGTATGTTGGAGGCACTCATCGTTTCGAGCAAGCCATGGATTGATGCTTGTTGGTGGTTGGGGACTATAAACCTTTACCATTCTGTTTGGGAACTGCCTATAATGCATGTAGTATGGAAGATACAGCCATCTCATAGTTGTTGCGTTGACAGCGAAAGTATACCGCTCAAAATGTTATTCACTCTCTATTTTAAAATCGAGCTCTAGCACCTCTACAAATCCCTGCTTCCCTCTGCGAAGGGCCTATCTAATTACTTTTACGTTGAGTCATCACCCTTCTTATTAAAAAGCACCCGCTGGAGAGCACACTGTCATTTGCATTCATTATTATTGGTTTATATTGGGTATGACTTAACTGGATCTCTTTTACCATGAATTACAATGTTTAGTCAGTCCTTGATCTTTAAAGGTGCTCTGCATTTATGTCTTGCGGTCTCAGAAAGGGCTAGTGAGATACCATTTTGTCATATCATATTATGATTATTTTGAGAAAGTGTTGTCATCCGAGTTTTATTATTATGGCTCGCTAGCTGATTACGCTATTGATATGAGTAATTGTGAGATCTATGTGTTATTGTTAGTATGGTTAGTTCATAATATTTGCTGAAACTTGAATGCTTGTTGTTCATGTTACAACAACAAGAGCAACAGAGGTTGTAAAAGTTTTTCTTTTTCACTTTCAGTTTATCAACTGAATTTCTTGAGGACAAGCAAAGGTTTAAGCTTGGGGGAGTTGATACGTCTCCAACATATCTACTTTTCCAAACACTTTTGCCCTTGTTTTGGACTCTAACTTGCATGATTTGAATGAAACTCAGACTGACGCTGTTTTCAGCAGAACTGCCATGATGTTGTTTTATGTGTAGAAAAGGAAAGTTCTTGAAATGTCCTGGAAATCCACGGAGGCACTTTTCAGATTTAATAAGAATTTTTGGCGAAAGAATTAGTGCCAGGGGGGCCCACGGCCTGTCCACGAGATAGGGGGGCGCCCCCCCCCTAGGGCGCGGCCCCTATCTCGTGGGCCCCCTGGACACCTCCCGACCTCAACTCCAACTCCATATATACCGTCTCGGGGAGAAAAAAATCAAGGAGAAAGTTTCATCATGTTTCACAACACGGAGCCGCCGCCAAGCCCTAATCTCTCTCGGGAGGGCTGATCTGGAGTCCGTTCGGGGCTCCCAAGAGGGGAATTCGTCGCCGTCGTCATCATCAACCATCCTCCATCACCAATTTCATGATGCTCACCGCCGTGCGTGAGTAATTCCATCGTAGGCTTGCTGGACGGTGATGGGTTGGATGAGATTTACCATGTAATCAAGTTAGTTTTGTTAGGGTTTGATCCCTAGTATCCACTATGTTCTGAGATTGATGTTGCTATGACTTTGCTATCCTTAATGCTTGTCACTAGGGCCCGAGTGCCATGATTTCAGATCTGAACCTATTATGTTTTCATGAATATATGTGTGTTCTTGATCCTATCTTGCAAGTCTATAGTCACCTATTATGTGTTATGATCCGACAACCGCGAAGTGACAATAATCGGGATACTTCTCGGTGATGACCGTAGTTTGAGGAGTTCATGTATTCACTATGTGCTAATGCTTTGTTCCGGTTCTCTATTAAAAGGGGGCCTTAATATCCCTTAGTTTCCGCTAGGACCCCGCTTCAATGGGAGGGTAGGACAAAAGATGTCATGCAAGTTCTTTTCCATAAGCATGTATGACTATTTACGGAATACATGCCTACATTACATTGATGAACTGGAGCTAGTTCTATATCACCCTATGTTATAACTATTGCATGAGGAATCGCATCTGGCATAATTATCCATCATTGATCCATTGCCATTGCTAATTTTCACCTATTGTTCTTCGCTTAATTACTTTTCCATTGCTACTGTTACAACTACTACAAAAACCTAAAAACATTTATCTTTACTTTTGCTACCGCTACTATTATTACATACCACTTTTGCTACTAAACACTTTGCTGCAGATAATAAGTTATCCAGGTGTGGTTGAATTGACAACTCAACTGCTAATACTCAAGAATATTCTTTAGCTCCCCTTGTGTCGAATCAATAAATTTGGGTTGAATACTCTACCCTCGAAAGTTGTTGCGATCCCCTATACTTGTGGGTCATCATCAGCCAGGAAATTTTGGACTCGGTTGTTAACTAAAAAGAACCAAATCGTCGACTGTCTGGATGCCGAAGCTCTAGTGGCCTTTAAGCATAACATCCGTGATGAGTGGCTTGCCCGACACCTCGGCCAAGAGAAGCTGAAATCCATGGCAGCCCTCACGACACTCATGACCCGCTTTTGTGCGGGCGAGGATAGCTGGTTGGCTCATAGCAACAGCACATCAAGAAATCCTTGCACTTTAGACGCCAGAGATAGCAATGGCAAGCCCCGGCGCAACAGATAGAAGCGTCGCAACCATGGCGAGAACCCCGAAGACACAGCCATCAATGCCAAATTCAGAGGCTCCAAGTCCGGTCAACGGAAAAAGCCATTCAAAAGAAACAATCCGGGCCCGTCCAGTCTGGACCGCATACTCAATCGCTCATGTCAAATCCACGGCAGCCCCGATAAACCAGCCAACCACACCAACAGAGAATGTTGGGTATTTAAACAGGCCGGCAAGCTAAATGCCGAAAACAAGGAAAAGGGACCGCATAGTGATGACGACAAGGAACCCCGTCTACCGAACACAGGGGGACAGAAGAAATTTCCTCCCCAAGTAGCAATGGTAAATATGATATACGCCACCCATATTCCCAAGTGGGAGCGGAAGCGCGCACTAAGGGACGTCTACGCGATGGAGCCAGTCGCCCCAAAGTTCAACCCATGGTCTTCCTGTCCGATCACTTTTGATCGCAGGGACCATCCGACCAGTATCCGCATGGCGGCTCAGCCGCACTGGTCCATGACCCTATCATTGAAGGATTCCACCTCACACGAGGCCTCATGGACGGTGGAAGCAGCCTGAATCTGCTTTATCAGGATATAGTGCGCAAAATGGGTATCGATCCCTCAAGGATCAAACCCACCAAAACCACCTTCAAAGGTGTCATACCAGGTGTAGAAGCCTGTTGTACAGGCTCAATCACACTGGAAGTGGTCTTCGGATCCCTGGACAACTTCCGAAGCGAGGAGTTAATCTTCGATATCGTCCCCTTTCGCAGTGGTTATCATGCGCTGCTAGGACGAACCGCTTTTGCTCCATTCAATGCGGTGCCACACTATGCCTACCTCAAGCTCAAGATGCCCGAACCCCGCATTGTTATAACAGTAAACGGAAATACAGAGCGCTCCCTCCGTACGGAGGAGCACACCGTGATCCTTGCAGTAGAAGTACAAAGCAGCCTCCTTGGGCAGACCCTCAATTCGGCAATAAAGCCCCCGGACACCGTCAAGCGAGTCCGAAGTACTCTACAACAGGATCGTCCGGCCCGTCCAGAGCTTGACTAGCAATTCGACCTCCGTCCTAGTCCCAGCCAAGCGGTGAAATCCGTGCCGCGCGTACATAATTACGCATTTACAATACCATGTACATGGACGGAGGCACAGCTAGACCACGGTCCACAATGCGGCTCAACCGCCCCGGACCCGCATACATTCACCTTTTTCTTTCTTCCAGGTTCCTCTCTTCTTGTGGCTCTTCCGATAACCTGATCATCGGACCCATCACGGGACGGATACACCAAGGAGCTTTGACGTACAATGGAATCCCCAGGTGGTCTCTGCTAATGATCACTATACCTGTTTTAAATACCCACTCGCAGCTCGCTCTTGGTTAGGGCATGTCAAATAGTCCTATTTGCTTATCGTACTACTTGTATACATACGCCTCGACGTATTATTCAAATAACAATGGAAAATAATTTGCAGCGTCGGCTTATTACTTTATTTTTTCCTTGACTGTTTATTTATTACAAATCGCACCCGTACATTCTGGTACGTTCAGTTCGCCAGGGGCTTCAGTGTACCCCATAAGACGGCAGGAAAGTCCGAACACTTTCAACAGTGCGGCACCCCGAACTTATAGCATTATATGCATCAGCTCTGAATCATGTCTTGGGTCAATAGTTGGGTTGCCCGGCTCCTGTGCTTGCTACCCTATGTTCCGCTATATCGGCTAGGGTAGTAAAGGGAGAACTACTGCGATTGTGTCCCGGTTCTTCCAAATGAGCACCTCAATAGAGAACGCCGAAAACTGACTGTCATGATGCGGCGAGAGCTGGTCGCTATTCGAGAGGTTTCAAATCCTTCAAGATTTTTTCCGCTTCATGCGAGGAATCGGTTTTTGTCTGATTTAGGCGTGTATAGCGCCCCAAGTTCGGCCTTCCGAATACCAGGGGCTATGCCAAAGTTTAAAATTATAGAACTTCTATGGCTAAGTGAGGGTGATAAAGCTGTATAGTCCGATTACCTTGTTCATTGCGCTAAACACCTCCTTAAAGGACCAAAAGCTTGGATAAAGAGTGTTTAGATTTATCCCGAACACCCCTGTACTAGTTACATGGGGGCAGAAGCCGACGACTGGCCAACTCTCAGATTTTGTAAACGGTCGCACAGGAGGTAAAATTTTAAATCAACGAGCATTATATTGCGCAAATGAACTTGTTTCATATTACAGGAGAAAATGAGTGCATTCATTCAAAGATTACATCCTTAGTACATTGTTCCGCCACAAGGCGGGAGCCCTTCAGAACACTGTAATAATAATTTTCGGGCCGGCGGTGCTCCTTGCCCTTTGGTGGCCCCTCGGTCATCAGCACCGTGGCGTCCATCTTCGCCCAATGCATTTTTGCACGGGCAAAGGCCATCCGCGCACCTTCAATGCAAACCGACCGCTTTATGACTTCAAGTCGTGGGCAGTCACTCACAATCCGCTTCATGAGACCGAAGTGGCTGCTGGGCATAGGCTCGGCAGGCCACACCCGGACGATGAGGTACTTCATGGCCAGTTCGGCTGCCTTGTGTAGCTCGACCAGTTGCTTCAGCTGGTCGCTCAAGGGCATCGGATGTTCTGTCCCAAGATATTGAGACCAGAACAACTTCTCCGTCAAGCTCCCTTCTTGGTAGAACTTCGCGGCATCTGATATGCTGCACGGCAGATCCGCAAACGCTCTTGGAGAACTCCAAATTCGGGTAAGTAAAAGGAAAGTCTCCTTCACATGCTTGCTTTGCATAACAAATGACTTACCAGCCGTAATCTTCTTGGCCGCCTGAATCTCTTGGAGGGCCTTCTAGGCTTCGTCTTTGGCGTCTTGCATGCTCTCGAGAGCCTTAGCAAGCTCGGACTCTTGAGTCTTAGAGTAACGCTCCAAGGACTCGTATTTCCAGACGAAGTCCTGGAGCTCTTGCTGGACCTTGCTGACACGGGCCTCTTCCTTCTCGCATGCGGCGCGTTCCTTGGCCACTTTTTCCTCGGCCTCGGCCAACGCCTTCTTAAGGGCCGCCACTTCGGTCGTGGCCCCTATCAAAGTTCATGACGCTTTTATCAGCAGAAACCATTTATCGTTTATAAGTATACAGATGGGGTATTGCGTACCTTGACTTTCCTCAAGCTGCCTCTTCACGAGGCCGAGCTCTCCGTCAGTCCGCTCCAGGTCGTGCTTTAGTCCAGATACCTCTGTAGTACGAGCGGCAGCGGCCAACAGCAACGCCTGCTTAGTCACATAGACATCTTTTGTTAGACTCCTATAAACATTATTTGATCCTCTGTTCGGCTTTTCTTTCCGAACACCAAACAGAGCATCAGGAGCTACTGTCTATAATGTGATATTCTCTTACAATTTTATTACTTACCTCAAAGCCTATTAGAAGGCTAGCGCAGGCTTCGGTCAAGCCGCTGTTGGCGGACCGGACCTTCTCAATCACCGTACTCATAAGAGTACGGTGTTCTTCATCAATCGAAGCGCTGCGAAGCGTTTCCAGCAGGTTGTCCGGTGCCTCTGGATGGGCAGAGGTCATAGGTACAGGCGGCTCGCCCTCCTTAGAGAGAGGCTGCCTGCCTGAATCTGGAACCACTTGGGTTTCTAGAGCCGTATTCAGCTCGGGGCCAAACTGGCTGCGGCCCCCATTATCGGAGTCCATGGGGGTCTCCCCCGCCCATGCGCCCGGCGACTGAGATTTCGCCTGGGGGCGTCTCCGGAACTGTCTCCCCTTGGCCTGGTATCCTTCGAGACAACACCTCGGTGTCGTCCGCGGCCCTGGGGGAGGAGGCTATCGGAAGTGAATCGCTGTTCATCGCCGACGGGTCCAGAGACCCCTCCAAAGAGTAGGATATCTCGATGTGGGATTTGGCCGGACTGAAGGTGCACGTCTGGCATGATAAGAAGCGATAAAGCAAACATACCGGAAATACTATTGTGTCTGGATACTTACGACTTAGCTAGGGGCTTGTCCCTGGGCTCCCACTCCTCGCCGCTGTTGGTGGCTGCGGTGGAGTGGTCCAGAAGAAAGGTTTTTCCCTTCTTGGACACCTCGGCCTCCCCGTGCGTGGCGGCCTTCCTCTTCTTTCTCCCCCCGGTGGGGGGTGGATTTCCTCCTCCTCCTACTCGTCTTCGGTGGAGGAGTGCGTCTTGGTGTCTTCGGACGTCATGTCCAATGCAACCTTGCGCCGGAGACCTTCTCCGGTCCCCGCGGCCGTCTTCTTGGCCTTCGTCTCCGGCACCTCATAGGGCGCCGAAAACAGCATCTTCGTTAGAAGAGGCTATTCTGGATCTTCAGGTAGCGGAGCCGGACAGTCAATCTGCTCCGCTATCGCTACCCAGGCCTGTAAAATCAGCATGAAGGCTTAGATTCCTCCTGCGGATGTGCTGGTGAAAGGCATGTCTTGCAAAATATGAGAACTTACCGGATTGGCTCGGTGTTTCATGCTGAGTTCGTGTTCTTCGGTTATGGGTGGTGGTAGCTTATTGGCCTTGAAAAGCACCTTCCAGACGTCTTCGTGCGTCGTGCTGAAGAGCTCTCGCAGCGATTAGTGTTCGGCCGGGTCGAACTCCAACAGATTGCAAACCCGTCTTTGGCACGGAAGGATCCGGCGGAGGAGCATAACCTGGACCACATTGACGAGCTTGATTTTCTTGCTTTTCATATTTTTGACGCAGGTCTGAAGTCCGGTCAGTTCTTCTGCTGAGCCCCAGGCTAAACCCTTCTCTTTCCAGGAGGTGAGCCGCATGGGGACGCCGGATCGAAATTCGGGGGTCGCTGCCCAGTTGGTGTCGCGCAGCTCGGTGATGTAGAACCACCCCGATTTCCACCCCTTCACAGTCTCCACAAAGGAGCCTTCGGGCCAGGTGACATTGGGCATCTTGCCCAACATGGCACCTCTGCACTCCTCTTGTTGGCCGCCCACCACCATTGGCTTCACGTTGAAGGTCTTTAGCCATAGGCCGAAGTGGGGCGTGATGCGGAGGAAGGCCTCGCACATGACGATAAACACTGAGATGTTGAGGAGAAGTTGGGGGGCCAAATCATGGAAGTCTATCCCGTAGTAGAACATTAGTCCACGGAAGAATGGGTGGAGGGGGAAACCCAGCCCGCGGAAGAACTAATACTACCCTTTCCTGGGGTTTCGGGGTAGGGATGATCTACCCTTCGTCCAGAAGCGGATGTGTGATGTCTGCGGACAAGTATCCGGCCTCCCGGAGCTTCTTGATGTCCTCCTTCGTGACGGAGGAGGCCATCCACTTGCCTCCCGCTTCGGACATTTTCGGGCTGTTTTTGCGGAGAAGGTGAAGGCTTGGGCGTTAGAGCTCGAGAATGGATGAGTAGAGGAAGAAGAAGGCATGGGTGAGAAAGGGAATCCTTATCTCTTTATAAAGGCGGCAGTCATGTGCCTCCCCACTTGCCATTGAAACTCGCTTATTCCCCAAGCGCCGTGCTAATGGCACAGTTGGGTTACCCACGCCCGTATTGATGAGAATCCTGTGATAAGGGGACATGATCTCTGCTTCTACAAAGATGTGCCAATAAAACTGCCTCGCAAGACGTGCAGTAGTAGGTTGAGAAAATGGATCGAATAATGATCGAGCCGCGGCGTGATGTCATGCTATGGAAAAGTTGTCAGTAGATTAGACTCGTTGAATATTGTGCTCTCTACGGTGGTATGTGGAATTTGTTTTGCAGAGCCGGACATGATTCTTGTGTTCAAGATCTACATTGAAGTATTTGGAGAAGGAACACGCCTTGCAATGCCGAAGACAATCTGCGCGTCGAACTCATCGTCATTGAAGCCTGGTTCAGGGGCTACTGAGGGAGTCCTAGATTAGGGCGTCCTCGGACGGCCGAACTATGCTTATGCCGGATAGTTGGACTATGAAGATACAAGATTGAAGACTTTGTCCTGTGTCCGGGTGGGACTCTCCTTTGCGTGGAAGGCAAGCTTGGCAATTTAGATATGTAGATTCCCTTCTCTGTAACCGACTCTGTGTAACCCTAGCCCCCTCCGGTGTCTATATAAACCGGAGGGTTTAGTCTATAGGACAACAACAATCATAATCATAGGCTAGCTTCTAGGGTTTAGCCTCTACGATCTCGTGGTAGATCAACTCTTGTAATACTCATATCATCAAGATCAATCAAGCAGGAAGTAGGGTATTACCTCCATAGAGAGGGCCCGAACCTGGGTAAACATCGTGTCCCCCGCCTCCTGTTACCATTAGCCTTAGACGCACAGTTCGGGACCCCCTACCCGATATCCGCCAGTTTTGACACCGACACCGACCCCACCTCCCCCCGACTCGGCCTCACACTAACGCGGCAGTGCGCTCATTTGACGGGTGCAATGCGGTTATTCTGTATCCCACCCCCACGCACCCACACCCCCCTAAGGTAGATAATGGGGCAAGTCCATACAAGGAAGATGTGTCAGTACAACTATACCCCTTGGTGTAGTGCTGGTTTTTCTCCTAAATAGATAGATAATGAGGGCAAGTCCATACAAGGAAGATGTGTCAGTACAACTATGCCCCTCAGTGCAGTGCGGTTATTCTCTTTCCCACCCCCACGCACCCACACCCTTGTAAGATAAATAATGGGGAAAGTCATGTTACGGACTCGCCTCCGCATGCGAAGCCGTGGCATGCCGCGTCGTCGCCTGCTACGGCTCATTCCTGGCTCGACCTCGCTCGACCCCCCTCCCCCCTGCTCGGCCTCGCGCTAACGCGGCAGTGCGCTCATTTGACAGGCGCAGTGCGGTTATTCTGTTCCCACCCCCATGCACCCACACCCCCCTAAGATAGATAATGGGGGCAAGTACATACAA
>NC_041387.1:335368558-335369378 GCF_002162155.2 Triticum dicoccoides | reverse complement strand
TGGGGCAAGTCATGTTACGGACTCGCCTCCGCATGGGACGCTGCGGCACGCCGCGTCGTCGCCTGCTACAGCTCGTTCCTAGCTCACCCTCGCCGGGATGGGGAGGGTGGTCCCGACCCCAACTCCCCCCTCCCCCGGCTTAGCCTCGCGCTAACACAGCAGTGCGCTTGTTTGACAGGCGCAGTGCGGTTATACTGTTTCCCACCCCCACGCACCCACACCCCCTAAGATAGATAATCGGGCAAGTCCATACAAGGAAGATGTGTCAGTACAACTATGCCCCTCGGTGCAGTGCTGGTTTTTCTCCTAAATAGATAGATAATGGGGGCAACTCCATATAAGGAAGATGTGTCAGTAGAACTATGCCCATCGGTGCAGTGCGATTATTCTGTTTCCCACCCACACGCACCCTCACTCCCCTAAGATAGATAATGGGGGCAAGTCATGTTACGGACTCGCCTCCGCATGGGATGCCGCGGAACGCCGCATTGTTGCCTGCTACGGCTCATTCCTGGCTCGGCCTAGATGGGATGGAGGAGGGGGGTCCTGACCCCCCTTCCCCCCGGCTCGGCCTCGCGCTAACATTGATGTGCGCTTGTTTCACAGGCGCAGTGCGGTTGTTCTATTTCCCACCCCCACACACCCACACCCTCTAAGTTAGATAATGGGGCGTGTCATGTTACGGGCTCGCCTCCGCATGCTACGCCGCGGCACGCCGCGTCATCGCCTACTACAGCTCGTTCCTGGCACGGTCTCGCTGGGATAGGGGAAGGGGGTCCCGACCCGCCCCTCCCCCCTCCCCGGCTCGGCCTCGCGCTAA
>NC_041387.1:335309950-335368114 GCF_002162155.2 Triticum dicoccoides | reverse complement strand
AAGGAAGATGTGTCAGTACAACTATGCCCCTCGGTGCAGTGCGGTTATTCTGTTTCCCACCCCCACGCACCCACACGCACCAAAGATAGATGAAAGGGGCAAGTCATGTTACGGACTCGCCTCTGCATGCGATGCCGCCGCACGCCGCGGCGTCCCCTACTATGGCTCGTTCCTGGCTTGGCCTCACCGGGATGGGGGAGGGGGTGTCCCGACCCCCCCCCCCCCGGGCTCGGCCTCGCGCTAACGCGGCAGTGCGCTCGTTTGACAGGTGCAGTGTGGTTATTCTGGTTTTTCATCCATATGTGGCTGCTAGAAAATTAGCAAGTACTACAGCAGAAAAGTTAAGAAGCGTCAGCACCGGCTTATATTCCTCACTGGCAGACTAAAGAATGACAGTACAAGTACAATTGAACTGATAGTCCAGATTTACTAATATAAAAGGTACCAAGAAGAATCAGTTCGCAAATCCATCAAAAATAATATGTCAGACTAAACATAGAAGTTCTACTTTGAATGAACCCTCAGTACAACTTAGTTTACAAGCAAATACTATAATGCTAAAAAATAAACCAGAAAACCTTTGACAATAATCACGACAACAAAAAAGAGAGTCAAAAACTCAATGGCAAATGAATAGTTCGACAAAACTCACAAGAACTACAATGAAAGTATCAGTCCAAATTACTATTGGAGTCAAGTACTAGATTCAAAAAAAATTGACCGTCCAAGGACAGGCAGGCCCCAATGCAGGTTGACACTTGAACTCGAGCCCACGGCGATACCGTTGGCAAATCCCTAGTAAATCGCCACAATGCAATGCCTGCCAACAAGGGCCCACAGGTCATGACAGAGAGCGAGCGCCATGTATAAGCACTCAGGTAAGTATTCAGAGGAGTTCGACAGGTGGGACTCGGCAGCGCTTATAAACAGGTCGAGAGCCCCCTCACCTAGCGAGGTGGGACTAAACCAAAACCACACGTGCATGCTGCACTGCACAGCCGTGCGGACGACCTATTTGGGCCAAAAACAATGCCTCCAGGGGACGGCCCAATGCAACAGTACAACCCAATACAAAATTCATACCGATCACGCAAGAACCAAATTAAAAGGAACAAATGCATATAATTTAATAATAAGCCTCATAAAATATTCTTCTCAAAAAAAGAATGTAGAAAAGTTCAAACACATGTTCATTGTAAAAAATTAAAAAATAAACAAATAAAACCTTTTTTAAGGATAACTAAATAAAAGCATACTTCAACGTAGAAGATTGTAACAAAAAATTCAGAAACAAAATTTTAAAATGTTCAACTACTAAAATTCAGAAGGTTCAAGTAAAATTGTACTATGCAACAAGATTAAATTCTTTTTATTTAAAAAAATACTAGAACTATCACTATTCAACTAAAAAAGTAATTTGTGCTCTAAATTCCTGACAATAGTAAGAAAAAATGCTATACAGCAAACGAATGCGGTTGCCATTGACATCCAAAAATAGTTCAGTACTACCATTAACAGCATGCAAGTTCAACAAACTCAACCCAAGGGTTCAACATCCATCATCAGCGTATATGTTTAGACTGCAAGATATGTACATCAGATCAACTTTAAATTGTGCCAATTCAAAAAAAATTAAAAAAAGTTCTGCTTTAGCCAAAACAGGAAGCATTACATTTAAAAAATAGCGCATACAATAACAAACGAACAAAAATATTCCAAACCATCTGGTAATAACATAGAATTCAACGATCTCACATGCATTGTTAAAAAATTACTGCAACATAGTCAAACGCACACAAATCTCACAACCAGCGTCATTTGCCACATTTAAACTTACAACACATAAATTCTGAACATCAGAGGGTCATCTTCCCTACAGAACATAACCATAACCACATCTCCATCCTCAATTTTAGACTCTGCCACAAACTCCTTCCACCCAATATCTAGGTTGATGCAACCATCAAAGTCGATGTGGTAGGCAACTTCCATCAACTGATACCTGTTTTTGTCTGAAGTCTCCATCTCCAGTATCCTAGAACTAGGAGCATAATCCTGATTATGGGTGACATTTTCTGCAAATGGGCATGGGAATAGAAAATAAAGTGAACACCTGACATAACTGAATGTTCACACAGATGTAGGAACTGTTGCATAACAAAGTGAAAATAAATATCTGAACCAAAACAAAAACACCTAACTAACTAGTCATATGACCTGACTAAACTGAAGAAATATACATATCAATACCCCTACAGTAAAACATCTGACAAAATCAGAACAAGGACTATACAAAAATGCATAAATAATGTTAAGTAATGAACAAATACACACACAAATCCCTACTGTTAACTTCTAACAAAAACAAATAAAAATTATAGACAAACTATTGATAAAACTAAACTACAAATTCAGTCCATGGGATTCAAAATGAGACATACAAAAAGAAGAAAACAAAAAGAATAGAAACACATACCCATGATTCCTCCAAGTCCCCAACCGTCAGGCGGCAAACATAGGGCGCACGAAATCCATGGTTGATGTACAACAAACACAAAAGTTGCCCACGATGCTGACTCTCGGTGAGCTCCAAACCAGGTTCGTACACACAATCGTCAGCTATGTGCGCCATCTTTGCGAGACATCCGCATGAACAGTCCACCATGGGAAACACATGAAAAGGGAACAAAAACAACAGAGAGAAGAGGGAGCAACCTAGATCTGATTCTGGAAGAAGGAAGAAAAAGAAGGGGGAGACTGAGCCACACACCACACATAGATGGATAGAACTTATAGCCAGGAAGACTCGCAGATTATAAAATAATAAATAGGCAGGTGGGCAGCCAGCTGGTAGAAAATAGTTATTATACAAGCCATACTACATTTGACCCTCAAATCAGTTCAACTTCATATAAAGCAGCAGTTCAACTTCTGATACAGACACCTGCTCCCTCAAAACACAATCTTAAAAACATAAAAATTCAGTACTTCAGTCATAACGATCAAAGAAACGATGCCATTTGGCCCTAGTGGATGGATGTGGAGCCGTGGCTGGTCTTGCCCTAGCCCAACTGATGATCTGAATATGGTTCCTTCCCCTGCCTTCTAGTAAAAGTAGCTGCAGTTCATTGGAGTTGCAAGTATCCATCACCTCGCGCGCGAGGCATCTGTTGAACTCTGCCTCCACTTCCTCCTCGAAAGCATGCCGTGCCGTCTGCCTGCGCCTGCGCTTCCTCCTCCTCCTCTACTCTGCTACTGCAAACCTCACATCGACGGCATCCCCCTCCTCCTCTGTGACTTCTCCCAGCTCAGGATCCATCTGGCTTTTCTTTAGTGGCAGCTGGTGGAATGAAAGTGACAGAGGGCTCGGGCTTTATACTCAAAGTGCAAATGTGTTGGGTAGGCAGCCAGTAGAAAATACTTACTCTGATGTCAACGCACGGTAAATACAACTTACACACAAAGCAGTCCAACTACACATACGGCGGCAATTCAAAACAACACTGAAAAACACGCAACTTAATTACACAATTTGACCCGATTACAAGAAATTGTAGGCTACAGTCAGCCACCACAAACCACCTCCGCCAACCACCCCCGCCAACCACCAAATCACATGGAAATCCAGGGTAGAAACAACTCAAGAAACAAAATTGACAACACAAATCTATTCATACAATCCTCATCTCCCTCCCTACAAGGATAATTCAAAAATAAAACATCAGAAAAACAAGAGTGCATTTGCATGGCAGACATGGAAAATGACCAACAACACAGAAACTTCTAATCAAAAATTACAGTTAAAGAATTTGCGAAAAACTCTAACACACCGATAATTCTCACATCCAAATAACACACAAAACAACAAACCAGGTGTAAATTTGACGGCTATGAACACCACGGTAAACACCAACGCCCGCAACACATCCGCCGCCAAATGCCCAAGCCGTCACCTCCGGTGACTTGAGATCGCGAAACACGACCAGGTGAGCGCGCGCATGTGCGGAACCCCGTACATGTCTCCTCTGGCAACAAATGGCCAGCAGCACCACGGCAGAGAACCCCCGGAAGCTCCCCGTTGAGTCACCCGTTTCCGCCGGCCGAACACACAGGAAGATCAGTTCAGGTAGAAAACCAAGTCAGTCCAACTTGTCACATTCGTCAGTTCAAGTAGGGTAACAAAATAATGTAGATGGCGTTGCAAATCTGGTAAAAACCCGCATCTTCCATGTATGTATTGTTTTTTCAAATTCTACCCAATTTAAAAGTAATTTGAAAAACGGTGAAATTCTAGGCAAAACGTATATTTGCTTTTTTTGCAAAAGGTTTGTCGGATTGACGCAAATGATACGGCATTGGAAAGCTATGGAAAATGCGCAACTTTTTCGTATTAAAATATTTTTCTAATTCCTTATGGTTTAAAACGAATTTGAATACGGTCAAATTTGATTTAGAACACGGTTTTTTAAGAAAGTTTGTCGAAATGGGGCAAATAATATATTGTTGAAAAGATTCCGAAAGTGCCAAACTTATAATGTCGAACGTTTTCTCACATTCGCAATTGTTGAAGAGTAATTTGGATTATGGTGAGACTCATCATGTTGTTTTTCCGTCATAAAATAGAGTACTCGTACTAATCTACGTGTGCGTTTGTGCTGATGTATTCTTCAGAGAGTAATTTAGAAAGGTTCCAAAAAATAGTACTTGAACTGATGTCTATATGGTTTTGTACTTAGCGTGTATGGTTTTGTACTGAGCGTGTGTTTTCACAGTTTTGCTCTTAACTTTTCAATGGTTTACTGTATCATCGTCCCTGAACTTGTGTGGTTTATATCATTGAACTGAATGATATTTTTTTTCATCAGTTCACTGTCCATTTTTTCATCACACTTGAGAAAGTCATTGATAGGTTTACTTACTGGGCAGTAACACATGAACTCCTGAGGCAATAATACATGAACTACTAGGAACATAATTTTTCATCAAGCACTTGAAAACATAAACATTACACAAAGAGAAGCACTAGACACTAAATGTAAAAATAACTCCCACATCCATCATATACTGGGGCTTTCACTTGAATAGTAAAATTTGTTTATCCCTCGTAGATCAAAACACAAAACCTGAAGAAAAGAAGTATTGGTTTCTCATTAACATAACAACACACAGGAGCACAAAAGCATAGCTTTTCGCCAATGTCAGTATAGTGCATCGTTGCATTTTTCTCATTCTTGTTGTTGTCTTCCTGGACTGTTGAAAGTTCTCTTCCTAGTCATTTATTGTCATGGCCGACAATGCCTGAAAGTGTTCTTCCAGGTCTCCACTCTCCCAAAATCCGTAAACCGTTAAAAATCAATAGATTTACAGAATGTATATAGAAATGACGAATGAATCTCCTTCAAGATCGGTGATGAAGGATGCAATAAATATAATAGACAAAATGCCAAAGCATAGAATAAATGAGAGCAGAAATAAAACAACGCCTTAGTTTTCCCAAGTTTTTCGTGAGCCACCTTGGTTTTTTTTTCCTTGTTGATTTTTTCTTCTATGAAGTTATGGTCTTTTTGAATCTGAACAGATGATGGACCATTTTTTTGCTAAATTGTCACACATATTCTAAAGTGGTGAAGGAGCTCATGTCACTACCAAATCAATGGTATTAGAAGTTCATGGAATGTAAGTAAAACAAAACAACTGATTTTCAAGTGCTCCTATGGACTAAATTTAAATTAGAAATTAAACAGAACTTAATTTTTCAAGTGCTCCTATGGGTAGTACATGCACAACCTGGCAAGGCAATGTACAAGTTCATTTGAAACGAACAACCAAGTTCCTGTACAATAAACATTATAAGTTCAGAAAGAAACCTAAAAAGAGTTTTGTACTGTTTCTGCTATAGCAACTATAGCAACAAAGTTAATGTCACAACCACATCAATTAGGATACTAGAAGTTCATGGAATACAAGTAAAACAAACTAATTGGTTTTTAAGTGCTCCTATGAACTGAACCTAAATTGGAAATTGAACAAAACTTAAACGGTGGAAACTTAAAGTAAACCAGCCACTTTATACGAACTAGTCCTGCTTGAACTGATGTTCCCATTCCACTTGGACGGCTGCCAGTCACCATGGTGTACGTGGAGACTGGCCACAGTAGCAAGGGACACATGCGACGACGCCGAACTCAACCACGGCGAGGCGGCCACCAGTAGCGGATCATCACGGAAGCCCCCGTTGAACGGACTCATGCAATGAATACCTGCATTTCATTTTCATTTTTTGCGTTGCCAAAGTGCTCGTTCCACTTGTGTGTGCTATATGAAGAAGATGGAAACACAAAGGAAATCGGACTCACCATCAGGAAGTAGATGAACAGAAAAGAATACAAAAGATGAACTTGTGCATCTTGTTTTAACTTCGACCTACGAAAAAGGGAACAAATATGAGAGATGAGTTTTTGTCAAGAAGAACTTACCAGGGTTTGGTGTTCAAACTTTTAAATGTTGTGCTACCAGAAATAGAGAATAACATCATGCGTCGACCAGATCAGCGACTTCCTCATGGGCGGCCTCCCATACACCGCGAGGGCAACACATACACACACGAACTGACCCGAATACACAGCATGACCGGCTAGATAAACAAACTGATAAGAATACATATCTTCTTGATTATGAACTGATAAGAATACACAACACGGATAGCTAGCCATGAACTTCTTGAACTCCCCTAACATAAGGTTTAGGTTTTTAATGGTTTTTTGGTGTTCACGTTCTTTACGAAGTCCCTGACTTCTCGACTATGAACTTACTACATAGAAGGATCCTCAAATACATGTATAACCTGACAGGAGCTGACAGAAAATGTTACAGCAAAATGGCATTTTTACTCAACATAATCATACAATCATATCTTGTAATACATCCATCACGATGGAATCAAATGCACAGTAAAATGGCAGCATTACACATACTCGAGAACTAACAGATTATTCCTTAGTTACTCTGATCAACTTCAGTTTTCTTCAGAAATTGGATGAAAAATAGCATCGGCTATGTTATAAATTTTTTGCTTCTCTAGCACACTTGTTGGGACTATTGTTCATCACACGGTGAACCTCTTTTTTCTGTTTTTCTTGACTACCATAGAATAAAATATTGAACTATTTTCTATAAGTATAGTTTTTATTTTTTTAATAATTGTTCAACGAACCTCCCCGCCTCATGAGTTTGAACTTATGAATTTATTAGAAATGAACTTGTGTGAGACCTTTTCTTTGCATAGCGTACTACCATTTTTTTGTTTAGTTTTTCATACATAGTGAACTGTCATATAATTTTGAGCAAAGTTTTTTGATCCTTTTTAAGTTTGAAAAATGAACTTTTTTCCTACGCTATTGCTGTTTTTGCATGGTCGTCTTACGTTCCTTATGTACTTGAACTGATTAAAGTTTGAAGATTTGAACTTATATTTTCTTAAGTATCGACTATGCAAAATATATAAATCCATTTTTCTTAAGTATAGACAACGTAGCCAGAGGAAGATCTATAGAAAAATCAAAAGAGAAATTTTGATAAGAACATTACAAGTTTGAAACCATTCAAGAATTAAGTTCCTATGGCTAGTATAAGTAAAAGTAATTTTCGTACTCCACATGTAGTAATACCTGGACTTGCTGTCACATGTGTTCTTCATAGTAAATCGAGGCAAATGAGATGGTGATCATTCTCTTCATTTTCTTTTTCTATATCCTGCATCAGTTCAAAAATCCAATACAAGTTTCCGTTCAAAAGAGAATTTCATTCATGCCTTGACTGACTAGCAGTAATTAAATAATCAAAAATAAGTTTTTTCTAACCATTTTATGTACTATAAATCACTCCAAATAATCTAGCATTTAGTAACGACTATTAATCAGATGAACAAATGAGGTTGTTAACGAGCCAATTAACGATAAAAATGAAGTCAGCTAATAAGTTACTAGCCGAAACAAATTTCTGTGTTTTGAAGCAGCAGCAATAGTTGTACTGAGGGAGACATCCATGGGTGATATATAGTTAAACTTGCATGACGTGCAAATAAGAGCATGACTTCTGTACTTACTAGACGAGCATGACTTCTGTACTTACTAGACAATACTACGCGAACAAGTATAATGCTATGTGAACTTTTTTGATGGATGACCTTTTAGTTTTTATTATCAGTACTTGTTGAAAATAAATATTTAAACCACCAGACTTGAATGTGGGAATCAAAATTCAGAAGAGCGGCATCTCAACAGGGATTACACTAGCTTTGACATTCTAACAATAGTGAGGGCTCAAATGCCAGGTAATGTACAGTAACTGAAAAGGCATCATTTTCCTGACATTCGGTTCTGAAACTATGTGGACCTAAGTAATTATTGGCAGTCAAGAAATGTACAAGTTGCATATATTTCTGCCTAGTTAATTATGCTAGCAAGCTTACCAAGTCAAAAAAAATTCTTGAGAATAATCTGGTCAGGATCCAAACTTTTTCAGTGAACATGCGGCACAAATTGGATGAAAAAGGAAACCTGTAACAAATAATTTTCATTTCCGTAAGCAGAGACAATCAGGAAAAGACACCGACTTTCAACAAGAAATGTGTATTAGGTGTTTTTTTCAAACACCCGCACACCAAAATTACTGCAGTTTCAACTGTACACGGAAACATGCAGGTTTTAGATTTAGAAGTGCCATTGGAGGTTTCAAAAGTTTCATCTAGAGTGGCACATGTAGTTATGCAACTAGAAAAATTATATATATAGGAAAAGAAACTTATTCCGACAAACTGGAGCTAGGAACACAATATTTGTCTTTCAGGCAGAAGTACAAACACCGACAGGCAGAAATGCTATTAACTTTTCGCTCCCCTGCATTAATATTTGTACACAAAGACTTGTAGTCCTGTCAGGAGCATTCATACTCTTTGAATCTTTTTTTGTTCTCTGTATTTTCATGTGGTTTCTTATATGAACCTTTTTAAAATCTGAATTCCTCGTGATGATATTTGCAAGCCTTCTGAGACGATGTTGCTGAACTTGCGTTCGATTGCATTTGTACTTGAAGGAATTTTTACTAAACACCACAATCATCTACTTGTATTCATCATTTACTGCTATGACTAGTTGGAAGGATAACAGACCAATCGAGTGGCATGAGTTACGGTGACCCATTACACATAAAATTTGAACTTCTTTTTCTACTAAGAGGGTTGGGCGTGTTTTTTGTTTTGAACTAGTAGTGGTCTTGGTTTTGAGTTTATCTGGTAGCACTACATTATTTCAGTCAGCTCGATCTTCATCAGTACTAGAATGACTAGACAAGAAGTTTCGATTTGTAGCAGCACACACACCAAACTTACAGAATTTTTCTTTAACTTTTTTAGGTGTTTGCATCAGTACTAGTATGATTGGAAAAATATTTCAGATTTGTAGCAGCACACATGAAACTTACAGAATTTTTTGGAAATGTACGAGTTCTGATTTTTTGAACTCCTCCAATGGTTGCACATGAACTGAGAAATATAGCGACTAAAGGTACATCATTTTGACCTGAAAAGCAACTTGACTGAAAATTGACATACACATCCAAAATTTCAAAACTACAATACCTGCCCTATGTTTTTCTGCTACTACACTATCAAAACTTTTATTCAAAACGTCTCTGAACTTTAAACCTCAATCTTCCCTCAACTGTAATTTTCATTTCGAAAAAAAAGCATCCAAAAAGCAAAAGCACAAACTGTACAAAAGGTTTTAGACATCAAACCAGTAGAGAATTGAATAGGCATCCGGCAGCAACTTGCTAAGCATAGCATGAGTCATACACATACGCATTTCAGCCGATGATGAAGCGAGCTAGCAATCATCCATCAAGATGCTCTTTTTTGGCTCACTAAGCTTGACAGGGGAGGAGCTCTACTTGTCGCAACATCACTACTTGAACTGGTGTGAGTACCATACCTGGACGGACGGGCAGAAGGGATACGGTCTGGCGCTTCGCATGGAGTAGGCAAGAGGAGGGGGCATCCACAGGACGTGTTTGGAGTACCACGCGCCGCTGGATGGTGGCTGGAGGGGCGTTGCGGCTAGGTGGTGCGGCGGTTCGGACAACGGCATCTAGGCTTGTCTGCCGGTGGCGCTGTGGAAGACAAGTGGAGCAAGCCCGTAGTGCAGTTGAAGCCAAGTGGAGCAAGCCCGTAGTGCAGTTGAAGCCAAGGGGAGCATGCCGTCTCTAGCAATTTTCAAGCACAACTTAGCTACAAATAAACGATGAACAGAGCAAAGCTAGTAGTCCAGTGCACTGAGACATTGTAGCAAACACTTGGCGTGCATCCAAAAATGTGATTTTTTATTAGTGAACCGCCGTTGTTTCTTTCATCAAACTAGCACTGAAGAATTTCATGTCTTACCGAGTGTTAAGGGAAACAAAACCATAGACGATGTTGTTTGCTAGCGCATATGCAACACGATGACCTCGTCAGAGAAGCAGCACCGGTAGGATCCAACAAATTATGTCAAGGGACCGAGCTTGTGGGTGAGGACAGCAGGAGGGGGCGGCAGTGCAGGGGTGGTGGAGCGGGAAGGTCAAGTACGAGGCAGCGAGCGGAGGACCTCGAAGAGATGAGGGGGCTGGGAGGAATAACAGAAGGAGGGAGGCCTGCGGCGCTAAATTGAGATGCGATGGGAGCGGAGATGTGTTGTAGAGTCGAGGGCAGTGCTGGTCTCGCCGGACCGAAGGCGTGATGGTGGTAGGTGGGGATCGGAGGCACTGGGGTTGGGGTCGCCGGGGATGGGGCGCGCGGGGGCTAGGGGTCGCCGGGGATGCGGCGCGCCGAGGTTGCAGGTCGCTGGGGATGCGGCGCGCCGGGGTTGCGGGTCATCGGGGATGGAGTGTGCCGGGGTTGCAGGTCCTCGGGGATGCGACGCGCCGGGGTTGCGGGTCGCCGGGCCTGGGGTGTGCTGGGGTAGCCGCCGCCGAAGATGGGGCATGACGGGATTGGTGGGGCGGGAGGTGGGGTGTCGTGTGCGGGAGGGGCCAGAGTCAAGAGGGAGGTGGTGGCATGGGCTTTAGCGCGCCGTTAAAGAAGCCAAACTGTTACTACTAACACAATAGTCCAGCCCGTTTTACTTATATAGGAGTAGGATTTTCTACAATAACTTGCCACAGAACTAGTTAAGGTTTTCGACGGTGTAAAAGTTCTTAAAAATCCTGAAAAAAATACTAAAGCAACACACCTATAATATAACATGATCCAACGAAGGGATTGAAAAAATATGGCTATATGTGTCCTGGGCAAAAAGAACAAATGTTCAATATATATTGATCCTGCAGTGAGCTGAAATGCTTGTTTTTTCGCCAAGGACACATAAATGCATATTTTCACAATTACATCGTTGGATCATCTTATAATATTAGAGTTAGACTCCCCTATTTATTTCATATTTTGTACTTACTTTTAAACTTTTAAATATTTAGCAAGCCTTAACTAGTTCTGTGGCAAGCTATGATAGACACAGTTTTACCTATAGGCCTATCAACCTATATATGAAATTTTCAATATATATAGTAGGCCTATCAACCTATATATGAAAATTTTAAAATTCTCTTACATTATATAGTAGGCCTATCAACCTACATGAATTAGATGACGTCACACTCAATGAACAATCATCGGTTTATGAAATGCCCTCTTCTCACCGTCCTGGCCCACCAAAAATCCCTCCCCCTCCTGTGCGCGATTCCCGCCCAACGCCAGCTGCACGCATTCATGCAGAGCCAACTCCTCTGCCGAGCGTTGCCTGCATTGGTTGACTGACATGCAGGCCAGGTACCCAACGGGCCCACACATCAGTGGACACGGTATCGTACTTCAGAGTCGAGGGCACCGCTTGTTGCATGCCCGACTGAACATACCTCCTTGCCGCATTCAAACGCATCCATGAAACCCATTTGGAAGCCGAGAAAGCCAATCCGGCCACACGTCTGTTCTTGACCGGGCCGGCATTAAATGCCGCGTGAACCAAGCTCTGATGCCTACTACGCAACATTTCTTCTTGTAGACGTTGTTGGGCCTCCAAGTGCTGAGTTGTGTAGGACAGTAGCAATTTTCCCTCAACTGGATTACCTAAGGTTTATCATTCCGTGGGAGGCATGGGATGAGATGGTCTCTCTCAAACAACCCTGCAACCAAATAACAAAGAGTCTTTAGTGTCCTCAACACACCCAATACAATGATAAATTGTATAGGTGCACTAGTTCAGCGAAGAGATGGTGATACAGGTGTAGTATGGATAGTAGATATAGGTTTTTGTAATCTGAAAATATAAAAACAACAAGGTAACTAGTAACAAAAGTGAGCAAAATTGGTATTGCAATGCTTGAAAATAAGGCCTAGGGTTCATACTTCCACTAGTGCAAAGTCGCTCAACAACTATAACATAATTAGATCATATAACAATCCCTCAACGTGCAATAAAGAATCACTCCAAAGTTCCTATCGGACAACATAGGACGAAAACGTGCAGCAACCCCTATGCATAGATGACCCCAATGTCGCCTTGGGAATCCGCGAGTTGAGTGCCAAAACATACATCAAGTGAATCAATAGAACATCCCATTGTCACCACAGATATCCCATCGCAAGACATACATCAAGTGTTCTCAAATCTAATACTCAATCCAACATAAAAAAAACTCAAAAAGCAAGACTCAATTCATCACAACAAGAGATAGAGAGGGAAGAAACACCATATGATCCAACTATAATAACAAAGCTCACGGTACATCAAGATCATGCCAAATCAAGAACACAAGGGAGAGAGAGAGATCAAAAACATAGCTACTGGTACATACCCTTAGCCCCGAGGGTGAACTACTCCCTCCTCGTCATGGAAACCGCCGGGATGATAAAGATGGCCTACGGTGATGGTTTCCTCCTCCGGCAGGGTGCCGGAACGGGCTCCTTGGTTTTTCATGGCTACAGAGGCTTGCAGTGGCGGAACTTCCGATCTGGGGTTCTTTTCGGAGGTTTCTATATTTATAAGAATTTTTGGCGTCGGAAACAAGTCAAGGAGGTGCCCGGCGTGCCCACAAGCCCTCAGGGTGCGCCCCCTGGCTTGTGGACTCCTCGGGACTCTTCTGGTCCATCTCCGATGCTTTGGGGGTCTCTTTTGGTCCATAAAAAATCGTCGTAAATTTTCAGCTCATTTGGACTCCGTTTGATATTCCTTTTCTGTAAAACTCAAAAACAAGGAAAAAACAAAAATTGGCACTGGGCTCTAGCTTAATAGGTTAGTCCCAAAAATAATATAAAATAGCATATTAATGCATATAAAACATCCAAAACAGATAATATAATAGCATGGAACAATAAAAAATTATAGATATGTTGGAGACGTATCAAGCATCCCCAAGCTTAATTCCTGGTCGTCCTCGAGTAGGTAAATGATAAAACAGAATTTTTGATGTGGAATGCTATGTAACATATTTATCCATGTAATCTTCTTTATTGTGGCATGAATATTCAGATCCATAAGATTCAAAACAAAATTTTAATATTGACATAAAAAATAATACTTCAAGCATACTAATAATGCAATCATGTCTTCTCAAAATAACATGGCCAAAGAAAGTTATCCCTACAAAATCATATAGTCTGGCTATGCTCTATCTTCATCACACAAAGTATTTCATTATGCACAATCCCGATGACAAGCCAAGCAATTGTTTCATACTTTTGATGTTCTCAAACTTTTTCAACTTTCACGCAAACATGAGCATGAGCCATGAGTATAGCATTATAGGTGGAATAGAATATGGTGGTTGTGGAGAAGACAAAAGGAAGGATATAGTCTCACATCAACTACGCGTATCAATGGACTATGAACATGCCCATCAATAGATATAAATGTGAGTGAGTAGGGATTGTCATGCAATGAATGCACTAGAGCTATAAGTGTATGAAATCTCAAAAGAAACTAAGTGGGTGTGCATCCAACTCGGTGGCTCACAAAGACCTAGGGCAATTTGAGGAAGCCCATCATTGGAATATACAAGCCAAGTTCTATAATGAAAAAGTCCCACTACTTTATGAAAGTGACAACATAGGAGACTCTCTATCGTGAAGAATATGGTGCTACTTCGATGCACAAGTGTGGAAAAAGGATAGTAGCATTGCCCCTTCTCTCTTTTCTCTTATTTTTTTTATTTTGGGCTCTTTGGCCTCTTTTTTATTTTATTTTTTCTCTTTTTTTATTTTATTTTTCATCCGGAGTCTCATCCTGACTTATGGGGGGTCATAGTATTCATCATACTTTCCTCACATGGGACAATGCTCTAATAATGATGGTCATCACACTTTTATTTACTTACAACTCAAAAATTACAACTCGATACTAGAACAAAGATATGACTCTATATGAATGCCTCCGGCCGTGTACCGGGATGTGCAATGATCAAGAGTGACAAGTATAAAAGATATGAATGGTGTCCAAGCCACAAATACTATGCCAACTACATGATCATGCAAAGCAACATGACAATGATGGTATGTGTCATAATAAACCGAATGGTGGAAGTTGCATGGCTATATACCTCGGAATGGCTATGGAAATGCCATAATAGGTAGGTATGGTAGATGTTTTGAGGAAGGATATATGGTGGGGTTAATGCACCGGCGAAAGTTGTGCGGTACTAGAGAGGCTAGCAATGGTGGAAGGGTGAGAGTGCGTATAATCCATGGACTCAACATTAGTCATAGAGAACTCACATACTTATTGCAAAACTTTATTGGCCATCCAAGCAAAGTACTAATACGCATGCTCCCAGGGGGATAGATTGGTAGGAAAATACCATTGCTCATCCCCGACCGCCACTCATAAGGAAGACAATCAAAAAATAAATCATGCTCCGACTTCACCACGTCACGGTTCACCATACGTGCATGCTACGGGAATCACAAACTTTAACACAAGTATTTATACCAATCCACAACTACTCACTAGCATGACTCTAATATCACCATCTTTATATCTCAGAACAATCATAAGGAATCAAACTTCTCATAGTATTCAACACTCTTTATATGAAAGATTTTATTATATCCCTCTTGGATGCCCATCATATTAGGACTAAATTCACAACCTAAGAAAATTACCATGCCGTTTAAAGACTCTCAAAATAATATAAGGGAAGCATGAGAGTTCATCAATTTCTTCAAAATAAAACCACCGCCGTGCTCTAAAATTATATAAGTGAAGCACTAGAGCAAACTGCCTAGCTCAAAAGATATAAGTGAAGCACATAGAGTATTCTAATAAATTCATGATTAATGCGTGTCCCCCTCTAAAGGTGTGTACAGCAAAGTATGATTGTGGCAAACTAAAAAGCAAAGACTTGCTTCATACAGGACGCTCCAAGAAAAACACATACCATGTGGTGAATAAAAATATAGCCTCAAGTAAATTTACCGATGAACGAAGACGAAAGAGGGGATGCCATCCGGGGCATCCCCAAGATTAGATGTTTGGTTGTCCTTGAATATTACCTTGGCGTGCTTTGGTCATCCCCAAGCTTAGGCTCTTGCCACTCCTTATTCCATAGTCCATCAAATCTTTACCCAAAACTTGAAAAGTTCAAACACAAAGCTCAACAAAAAAACTCGTAAGCTCCGTTAGTATAATAAAGCAAATCACCACTTAGGTATTGTTGTGAACTCATTATAAATTTTTATTGGTGTTATATCTACTGTATTCCAACTTCTCCATGGTTCATACCCTCCGATATTACTCATAGATTCATCAAAATAAGCAAACAACACACTAAAAACAGAATCTGTCAAAAACAAAACAGTCTGTAGTGATCTGAAAACTTTGTATACTTCTATAACTCCAAAAATTCTGAAAAATTAGTAAAACCTAGGCAATTTATATATCAATCTTTTGCAAAACTAATCAGATCCAAATCACGTTTCTGTGAATTTCTAAAATTATTTTACTGCATGCAAAAGTTTCTGTTTTTCAGCAAGATCAAATCAACTATCACCATAGATCATCCCAAAGGCCCTACTTGGCTCAAACACTAATTAAACAGTAAAACACAATTAATACAAAAGTAATATTATGTATTTATTCAAGAATAGAAGCAAAAACAAAAAAACTATTGGGTTGCCTCCCAACAAGTGCTTTTCTTTAATGCCTTTTAGCTAGGCATGATGATTTCAATGATGCTCACATAAAAGATAAGAATTGAATCTCAAAGAGAGAATCATGAAGCATATACTATCACATTTAAGCCTAACCCACTTCCTATGCATATGGATTTTGTGAACAAACAATTTATGGGAACAAGAATCAACTAGCATACAAAGACAAAACAACTATAGCTTAAAAACTCTCAACACATAGAGAGGAAACTTGGTATTATTGAGATATGTAAAAGCATATGTTCCTCTCTCATAATAATTTTCAGTACCATCGTGAATGAATTCAGCAATATAACCACCACATAAAGCATTCTTTTCATGATCTACATGCATAGAAATTTTACTACTCTCCACGTAAGCAAATTTATTCTCATGAATGGTAGTGGGACCATCATAACAAACTCGAATACTATAAATTGTTTCCACAACAAAAGAGTAATGTTCAAAAAAAAGGTAATCATAATTATGACAAGTTTTATAAATATAACCATCACTACTTTTTATAACATAAGTGTCATCACAATAATCATCATAAGTAGCAACTTTATTCTCATCATAATCAATTGAGACCTCTTCCAAGATAGTGGATTCATTACTAAATAAAGTCATGACCTATCCAAATCCACTTTTATCATTATATTAAGATTCAACACCCTCCAATTATTATCTAAAGTTGACACTCTTCCAAACTGACTTTCATAAATATTGCAGTCATCACACATAGGAGGCATGCTATCATCATAATAAATTTGCACATCAAAACTTGGGGGACTAAGAATATCACCTTCATGAAACATAGCATCCCCAAGCTTGGGACAAACATTAATTGCAGCAAATAAATTCTCAAACATGACATTCTCATCAAACATAGCATCCCCAAGCTTGTGACTTTTCATATTATAAGCATAATCACTCTCATCATTAATAGTAAGAATAGCACCAATTCTATATCAATTATTATCATCACAACTTTCTAAGTTGGTACCAAAAAGATTTTCAGGATTGTAAGAAGTATCATTATTTTCCCAATAATAATCATCACGATGAGTAATAGGCATAACAAAATCATCCTCAATAGTTTCTTCGGACATTGTATGATAAGACAAAGAATCACTATCATCCTCAAGTATATCATCTTCCACATGTATTTTTGATTCACTCTCATAAGGCATAACAATAATAGGAGCAACATCATTTGGGAGGGATACCTTTTTACCTTTGCTTCTCTGTCTTTGTTTTTCTTCTCCACGTCATGTGTGGGTTTAACCAACTTTTTGGTGCTCCTTATTGATGAGATTGGTTGCATAGGGAACTCATTCTGTAACCTGTTTCACCATGAGAGACAATAGGAGGGAAAGTGGAAATATTTACCCTTTCATTAGTACTTTTATATTCTAGTGGTTTTCCCATCTTCTTATAGTTTGCAATATAAGCATTTTACTTGCAATTTACCATGCAAAACATATATATTTCTTTAAGAGTAGTTTCAACATGGTCGGTCAATATGAATGCTTCAAACCAACTATTTTTATGTGACAATTCCCCCAAAAAATAAACAAAGTTCATTATAAAGTTCAGGAGTGATCAAGTTATTGCTATTTTCAGCCACGATTCGGTCATGGAAAAGTGTGCATTCGTAATTAAGGTGACCAACTCTATTGCAAAGTTCACAGGTAATGGGATGAAGAGAGCATTTTGTAGCAAATTTATCTATCACCTTAAGCCACCAATTGGTTTCATCATGTTTATGCTTCTTACACAATCTATAATCCCTATAAGGCATGTCTTCATAAACTCTATGCACTCAACAAAAATTGGCATGCTTATAAGAAACTCCTTTATCATGACTAGTGCAATCATCATTAGTATCATGAATATTCATAGCAAGCACACTAACAACATTGCAATCATGCTCATCATTCAAAGATTGAGTGCCAAACATTTTACTAACTTCTTCTTCTAACACTTCAGCGCAATTTTCCTTTCCATCATTTTCACGGAAGACATTAAAAAGATGAAGCATATGAGGCAACAAAATTCCATTTTTTAGTTTTCTTTTATGGACTAAACTAGTGATAAAACAAGAAACTAAAATATTCAATTGCAAGATCTAAAGATATACCTTCAAGCACTCACCTCCCCAGCAATAGCGCCAGAAAAGAGCTTGATGTCTACTACGCAACCTTTCTCCTTGTAGATGTTGTTGGGCCTCCAAGTGCAGAGTTTTGTAGAATAGTAGCAATTTTCCCTCAAGTGGATGACCTAAGGTCTATCAATCCGTGGGAGGCGTAGGACGAAGATGTTCTCTCTCAAACAACCCTTCAACCAAATAACAAAGAGTCTCTTGTGTCCCCAACACACCCAATACAATGGTAAATTGTATAGGTGCACTAGTTCGTCGAAGAGATGGTGATAGAAGTGTAGTATGGATAGTAGATACATGTTTTTCTAATCTGAAAATATAAAAACAGCAAGGTAACTAGTAACAAAAGTGAGAAAAAATGGTATTGCAATGCTTGAAAACAAGGCCTAGGGTAACATAATTAGATCATATAACAATCCCTCAACGTGCAACAAAGAATCACTCCAAAGTTCCTATCAGAGAACGTAGGACAAAAACGTTCATCAACCCCTATGCATAGATTACCCCAATGTCACCTCGGGAATCTGTGAGTTGAGTGCCAAAACATACATCAAGTGAATCAATAAAACATCCCATTGTCACCACAGATATCCCATCGCAAGACATACATCAAGTGTTTTCAAATCCAACATAACAAAACCTCAAAGAGCAAGACTCGGTTCATCACAACAAGAGATAGAGAGGAAGAAACACCATATGATCCAACTACAATAACAAAGCTCGTGGTACATTAAGATCGTGACAAATCAAGAACATAAGAGAGAGAGAGAGAGATGAAACACATAGCTACTGGTACATACCCTCAGCCCTGAGGGTGAACTAATTCCTCCTCATCATGGTGACCGCTGGGATGATGAAGATGGCCTCCGGTGATGGTTTCCCCCTACAGCAGGATGCCGGAACGGGTTTCCAATTGGTTTTTCGTGGCTACAGAGGCTTGCGGCAGCGGAACTTCCGTTCTAGGGTTGTTTTCCGAGGTTTCTATATTTATAAGAGTTTTTGGTGTCGGAACCAAGTCAAGGAGGTGCCCGAGGGGCCCACAAGCCCTCGAGGGAGCACCCAGGGGGTAGGGCGCACCCCCTAGCTTGTTGACTCCTAGAGACTCTTCTCGTCCATCTCCGATGCTTCGGGGGTCTCTGTTGGTCATAAAAATGACCATAAATTTTCAGCTCATTTGGACCCAGTTTGATATTCCTTTTCTATAAAACTCAAAAACAAGGAAAAAGCAGAAACTGGCACTGGGCTCTAGGTTAATAGGTTAGTCGCAAAAATAATATAAAATAGCATACTAATGCATATAAAACATCCAAAATAGATAATATAATAGCATAGAACAATCAAAAATTATAGATACATTGGAACGTATCAAGCTCCTCCCATTCGCCCTCTATTTAATCTCTTATTTAAACGAGGCTAGAAGCCGGCCAAGAATTGCACACCTCCGCCGCTCCCCTATCTCCTCCTTCACCATTTTCTCCACTCTTACAATGGCTTATGAAGAGTAGTTATCCGACATCCAAGCCGCCTTGGTGGCCCACCGGATACGAGCTATGCAGCTCGCTGATCCACCTCCCTCCCCTCTCCCGACAGAGCCAATTGACGCCCCAAGCCGGCGCGTGGTTCAGCAACTCGCCGCTCCAGACCAGCTCGACAAGGAGCGGCGAGCAGCTCCACGCCGGCATGGCATGGAGCACATGCATCATCGATGCCATCCACGTCGCTGCCTCGTACCGCACCTCCCGTGTCTGCGACCACGTCTCTTGTGTCTGTGGACGAGACTCCCATGCCTGTGTCCGCGACATGCAAGCAAAGACAGAAGTCGTGTGCACGGAGAGCGACGAGGCAGTGGCCAGCGACTCCACGCCCGCCGCCATCATCAAGGAGAAGTAGAACACGGGAGGCCGTCGCCGCTTGGGTCCCATGAAGGCCACCGCCAAGGCGATGCCGGCGTACACAGCAGGTGTCTTGCCGGGTCCTTCTGTTGCGAGGACCTTCGTTGACCCGCATGGGCTCCACGGAAGCGGAGAAGCCCCCTTCGACTCCATGTTTGGCATCAGCCAAGGATTTCACTCAGTTGAGCTATGGGGAAGCGAGTCGTCCTTTGCACTGAAGCATATACCTCCGGGGCTCCCGGTTGTTTGGTGATCATGCTACCCGACATGAGGAAGACAAAGGCATCCGCGAGCGACCATTTAGGCTAGGTATTATACCTATGCAGTTCAGTAGTAGCATCGCTTAGTTGATTTATAAATGTAATGAAATCCCTCATGTTTATACGAAAATCCGGTATTTTATATGAATTCTGTCATTTTTTATATGAAATACGGTCGTGTTTGCACGAATTTCGTCCAGTTGGTTGAGTTGTTGTCAGACTGTGTGCTGCTATGGTTGGATGGCGTGATTTCTGGATCGCCGATCGGTTTGCGGCGGGCTCGGGCGCCAAGGTGGGACAAATAAAAACTAGCTCTTGCGAGCTCGTCTCCAACGTGCGCGCTGGAGGAGGAGCACTCGAGCTCTACCTCATTCATCGGTGACAAAGGCACTGGTGGACAAAAGGGTTGCCAATATTTTGGCTACCCCGGGCAAGATCCAAACAACCCCTTCCAGCCCCACCCCTCCAACACATTCAAATCCCTTGTTCGCCGTGAAATTTTGCCATGTGTTGTTTTCAGGGATATTTTGTTGTGTGAAAACAAATTTAAATGTGAACGAATAATTGGTGTCCGCGGTCTTCTATCGGGACACAGTTGGATGGCCTCATAGTTGTAGTGTAGAGTAGTAGGAGTAGTAAAGTGGTAGGAGTAGTACTATAGCAATTTCCTTGGAGTTTGTGCTACAGCAAGCTACCCTAGGCTATGTTACTACTCCCTCCTTTCTGGTTTATAAGGCTCAATTTCAAAATCTCTCCGACCAAGGTAGATGATGAGTGATGGAAAAAAATTTAGTTTGCACAAGTACTTAATTAGTACGCTCGTTTTTCTCAAAAAGTTATCTTTACCGATGCATTAATTACAACGCATGCATGCATGACCACTAAATTTCCATGAACTTATACATGCATTGGTGTGTTTTCTCTTGATACTACTTGCATCGGGTGATTTAATGCACCTTAATATCCAAACATGTGATGGTAGGTAGTAGAATTGAGACTTATAAAATGGAAAAATGATTTTTTTTAGATGAGCCCTGTAAACCGGAAAGGAGGGAGTAGTAAGTAGTACTACCTCCGTAGTGGGTACGTACTCCGTAAAATCATATTTCCCCAAAACTAATTCGCTCAACCTTATTTGCTTGTTTTCCTTCCTGCCTTGTTGTTCTTCCCCATGCAGCCAGAAAAAATGAGGTCGTGTGAATAGTAATTGATTGCTCGTGTTGATGGCTGCATGTGTCTAGGCCAATGCATGCACTTTTTGACTGGTGCTCGTTGGGCAATCCGAGCAGAAAAAAGGAGGGTACTACTACAGCATGCCGGACCGACCGTGTGGGGGTACCTCCCTCCTGATTTATCATTCCACATCGTATCTCGTGCCAATTTTGACCGTATATTTAACTAACAATATGTTAATGCATGTCATAAAAATTATATCATTGAAAACTATGTTCGTATACGAATCCAATGATATGATTTATGTTGACATGAACTAACATTTTGTAAATTAAATCTTTGGTCAAACTTTAGCACAAATTACAAAGTGGGCCAATAAACCAGTGATCAGCATCGTGCGCGCTAGTAGTCATAGTGATCTGAAAGGGCCTGATACGTCTCCAACGTATCTACTTTTCCAAACACTTTTGCCCTTGTTTTGGATCTAACTTGCATGATTTGAATGAAATTAACCCGGACTGACGCTGTTTTCAGCAGAACTGGCATGATGTTGTTTTATGTGTAGAAATCAAAAATTCTCAGAATGTCCTGAAAATCCATGGAGGCACTTTTTGGAAAATATAAAAAATACTGGCGAAAGAATCAAGACCAGGGGGGCCACACCCTGTCCACGAGGGTGGGGGTGCGCCCCCCTGTCTCGTGGCCCCCCTGCGGCTCCGCCGACCTCAACTCCAATTCCATATATTCCGTCTCGCGAAGAAAAAAATCAGAGAGAAAGTTTCATCGTGTTTTATGATACGAGCCGCCGCCAAGCCCTAATCTCTCTCGGGAGGGCTGATCCGAAGTCCGCTCAGGGCTCTGGAGAGGGGGATTCATTGCCGTCATCATCATCAACCATCCTCCATCACCAATTTCATGATTCTCACCGCCGTGCGTGAGTAATTCCATCGTAGGCTTGCTGGACTATGATGGGTTGGATGAGATTTACCATGTAATCAAGTTAGTTTTGTTAGGGTTTGATCCCTTGTATCCACTATGTTCTGAGATTGATATTTCTATGACTTTGCTATGCTTAATGCTTGTCACTAGGGCCTGAGTGCCTTGATTTCAGATCTGAATCTATTATGTTTTCATGAATATATGTGTGTTCTTGATCCTATCTTGCAAGTCTATAGTCACCTATTATGTGTTATGATCCGACAACCCCAAAGTGACAATAATAGGGATACTTCTCGGTGATGACCATAGTTTGAGGAGTTCATGTATTCACTATGTGCTAATGCTTTGTTCCAGTTCTCTATTAAAAGGAGGCCTTAATATCCCTTAGTTTCCGCTAGGACCCCACTACCATGGGAGGGTAGGACAAAAGATGTCATGCAAGTTCTTTTCCATAAGCGTGTATGACTATATACAGAATACATGCCTACATTACATTGATGAACTGGAGCTAGTTCTGTGTCACCCTATGTTATAGATATTACAAGAGGAATCACATCCGACATAATTATCCATCACCGATCCAATGCCTACGAGCTTTTCACATCTTGTGTTTCGCGTATTTACTTTTCCATTGCTACTGTTACAATCACTACAAAACCCAAAAATATTACTTTTGCTACCGTTACCTTTATTATCATACCACTTTGCTACTAAATACTTTGCTGCAGATACTAAGTTATCCGGGTGTGGTTGAATTGACAACTCAACTGCTAATACTCAAGAATATTCTTTGGCTCCCCTTGTGTTGAATCAATAGATTTGGGTTGAATACTTTACCCTCGAAAGCTGTTGCGATCACCTACACTTGTGGGTTATCAGGGCCCACTTGAAAAAACAAAAAAGGGCCCAATACACATTTAAGCATTTCATCACATTCTTCTCTTGCTCTATCATATGTCAAACAGACTATGCCAAACTCCCTTGCCTACCGCGCGTGAAAAAACCCGCCATCGCTTTGTTTAGTCCGGGTTTGTATTGATGGATCGCGCGAAGCAGCAAAAACCAAGTTGTGTCTTGTACTCCTCCGGTGTACTAAGAGTGGAGACGCTCGCTTTCATGAATATTGTACTTCCTCTCGCCGACATATGAGACATATAGCAACTGGGTCGACGTGTGATGCACCAAATAACAGTGCAGAATAGCAGGGGGACCCGCCCGAGTAGTAGTAATGAGCAATGAGAAATCAAATCACAAAGCCACACCTTTCCCGCAGATAGACGAAGAAACCATTATTTCACACTTCGTCGAATCCTCTTCTCCATCATCTCCTTTAAGAAAACCACGTATTGCTTCTGCCATTGTTCTACCTCAAGAGGGACGCACATCGCCTTGGGACATCATGACATGTGGGACCACATGATAGGCCATGCTCCCCCGCCCACCGCTCGGTAAAATCACCTCATTTTTACTAATCTAGATACTACATTTTAGATCAATATAGTCAATATTCACCACGGAGCAAAACCAAGTAGTAGGCTGCTCCTGTCGCATTGGCGTAGCAACTCAGCAGGGTCAGTCCGCACATGAAATGGCGACACACTTACAGGACCCCTTTGGCCGATATGTGGGTCATCCACCATCTTGTTCCATGTGGGATGCACCAAATTACAGTTCGGAGCAGCGGTTGGACTTGGAGGCACCCCGGTCGTAGTGTCGCAGTAGTAGTAAATGAGCGATGAGGGGTCAAATCACAAAGCCCCACCTTTCTCGCATTAAGATGGACGGACGAAGCAACCATCATTTCACTCTAAGGCGCAAGAGCATAAAGAAAAAAGGAAACCAATGATGCGTGTGGCAGCTACCTAGGACGCCCTAGGGTAGGAGCCTCCGCTACAAATTCGCTTCTCCCTCGTCCTCTTGAAGAAACCAATGATGTGTCTGGAGGGTAGGGTTTCTAGGAGTACTACGGCGTGCGGGGCCCACGGTGTGGTAAATGAGAGAGGGATTGAATTCGAGTCGACGCCTAATACGGGTGGGTCGCTCGGTTTTACTGGAACGAGGTAGAATTTTGGGTTCGGGGAGCAGTGGAGATACACATACAAAGAATTGTGGCCATAGGTTCGACCGAAAGGCAATGACGCATGGGCCCCGTGTAGGATCGAAAGTATGTCTAGAGGGGGGTGATTAGACTACTTGACCAAATGAAAATATAGCATTTTCCCAATTTTAGTTGTGGGCAGGTTTTAGCAATTAGCACAAATCAAGCAATCAACCTACACATGTAATTCTAAGAGTGTAACAGTGGAAAGTAGAACATTGCATACATAGGTAAAGGGAAGGGTTTGGAGAGTGCAAACGCAATGAAGACACGAAGATTTTTGGCATGGTTCCGACAGGTGGTGCTATCGTACATCCACGTTGATGAAGACTTCCACCCACGAAGGATAACGGTTATGCGAGTCCATGGAGGGCTCCACCCATGAAGGGTCCATGAAGAAGCAACCTTGTCTATCCCACCATGGCCATCACCCACGAAGGACATGTCTCACTCGGGTAGATCTTCACGAAGTAGGCGATCTCCTTGCCCTTACAAACTTCTTGGTTAAACTCCACAATTTGACGGAGGCTCCCAAGCGACACCTAACCAATCTAGGAGACACCACTCTCCAAAAGGTAATAGATGGTGTGTTGATGATGAACTCCTTGCTCTTGTGCTTCAAATGATAGTCTCCCCAACACTCAACTCTCTCACACAGATTTGGATATGGTGGAAAGATGATTTTAGTGGAAAGCAACTTGGGGAAGGCTAGATATCAAGATTCTTGTGGTAGGATTGGAATATCTTGATCTCAACACATGAGTAGGTGGTTCTCTATCAGAAAATGTATGGTGGAAGTGTAGGAACATTTTGATAGCTCTCTCACATATGGAGAATGATGACCCACATGTGTAGGGGATCTATCGTAGTCCTTTCGATAAGTAAGAGTGTCGAACCCAACGAGGAACAGAAGGAAATGACAAGCGGTTTTCAGTAAGGTATTCTCTGCAAGCACTCAAATTATTGGTAACAGATAGTTTTCTGATAAGGTAATTTGTAACGTGTAACAAGCAATCAAAGTAAATAAGGTGCAGCAAGATGGCCCAATCCTTTTTGTAGCAAAGGACAAGCCTGGACAAGTTCTTATATAGAGAAAAGTGCTCCCGAGGACACATGGGAATTATCGTCAAGCTAGTTTTCATCACGCTCATATGATTCGCGTTCGTTACTTTGATAATTTGATATGTGGGTGGACCTGTGCTTGGGTACTGCCCTTTCTTGGACAAGCATCCCACTTATGATTAACCCCTATTACAAGCATCCACAACGACAAAAGAAGTATTAAGGTAAACCTAACCATAGCATGAAACATATGGATCCAAATCAGCCCCTTACGAAGCAACGCATAAACTAGGGTTTAAGCTTCTGTCACTCTAGCAACCCATCATCTACTTATTACTTCCCAATGCCTTCCTCTAGGCCCAAATAATGGTGAAGTGTCATGTAGTCGACGTTCACATAACACCACTAGAGGAGAGACAACATACATCTCATCAAAATATCAAACGAATACCAAATTCACATGACCACTTATAGCAAGACTTCTCCCATGTCCTCAGGAACAAACGTAACTACTCACAAATCATGTTCATGTTCATAATCATAGGGGTATTAATATGTATAAAGGATCTGAACATATGATCTTCCACCGAATAAACCAACTAGCATCAACTACAAGGAGTAATCAACACTACTAGCAACCCACAGGTACTAATCTGAGGTTTTGAGACAAAGATTGGATACAAGAGATGAACTAGGGTTTGAGAGGAGATGGTGCTGGTGAAGATGTTGATGGAGATTGACCCCCTCCCGATGAGAGGATCAATGGTGATGACAATGGAAATGATTTCCCCCTTCCGGAGGGAAGTTTCCCCGGCAGAACAGCTCCGCCGGAGCCCTAGATTGGTTCCACCAAGGTTCCGCCTCGTGGCGGAGGAGTTTCGTCCCGAAAGCTTGCTTATGATTTTTTCCTGGGTAAAAGACTTCATATAGCAGAAGATGGTCACCAGAGGGCTGCCAGGGGGCCCACGAGGCAGGGGGGCGCACCCAGGGGGGTAGGGCGCGCCCCCCACCCACATGGATGGTGGGTGGCCCCCCTGTGGTATTTCTTCCTCTTAGTATTTTTTATTAATTTCGAAAATGACTTTTGTGGAATTTCAGGACTTTTGGAGTTGTGCAGAATAGGTCTCTAATATTTGCTCCTTTTCCAGCCCAGAATCCCAGCTGCCGGCATTCTCCCTCTTCTTGTAAACCTTGTAAAATAACAAAGAATAGGCATAAGTATTGCGACATAACATGTAATAACAGCCCATAATGCAATAAATGTCAATATAAAAGCATGATGCAAAATGGACGTATCAACTCCCCCAAGCTTAGACCTCGCTTGTCCTCAAGCGAAAGCCGAAATCAAAAAATATGTCCACATGTTTAGAGATAGAGGTGTCGATAAAATAAAATATGGACATGAGGGCATCATGATCATTGCTATAACAGCAACATATATATATTTTCATATGATTTCTTATGCTCAAGTAATAATCTATCCACAATGTCAAGTATGAATCAGAAACTTCATTGAGAACCAACAAACTATGATCTCGGTCATTGAAGCAATTGCGATTTATCATAATATCGGAAAGAGTCAATTAAGAGCTTTTCAGCAAGTCCACATACTCAACTACCACTTAGTCTTTCACAATTGCTAACACTCACGCAATACTTATGGTTATGGAGTTTTAATCGGACACAGAGAAAGATAGGGGCTTATAGTATTGCCTCCCAACCTTTTACCTCAAGGGTAATGTCAACAATAATAGTTCATGCTAACTTACATCCAATTGGATATATATATCAGGATCTTTCCAACACAAGGTGCTTGCCCAAGGATAAAATGTAAAAAGGAAAGGTGAAGATCACCATGAATCTTGCATAAGACAAAAAGTAAAAGATAAGCCCTTCGCAGAGGGAAGCAGAGGTTGTCATGTGCTTTTTTGGTTGGATGCACGAAATCTTAATGCAAAAGAACGTCACTTTATATTGCCACTTGTGATACGAACCTTTATTATGCAGTCCAGCGCTTTTATTGCTTCCATATCACAAGATCGCACAAAGCTTATTTTCTCCACACTAATAAGTCATGCATATTTAGAGAGCAATTTTTATTGCATGCAACATGACAACTTACTTGAAGGATCTTACTCAATCCATAGGTAGATATGGTGGACTCTCATGGCAAAACTGCGTTTAAGGATAATTGGAAGCACAAGTAGTATCTCTAATTGGTGCAAGGAATTTGGCTAGCATGAGGGGGAAAGGCAAGCTCAACATGTTGGATGATCCATGACAATATACTTTATTTCGGATATAAGAAAACATAACCCATTACGTTGTCTTCCTTGTCCAACATCAACTCTTTAGCATGTCATATTTTAATGAGTGCTCACAATCATAAAAGATGTCCAAGATAGTATATTTATATGTGAAAACCTCTCTTTCTTTATTACTTCCTATTAATTGCAACGATGACCAAAACTATGTTTTTCAACTCTCAACAACTTTTATTCATCATACTCTTTATATGTGAAGTCATTACTCTCGATAAGATCAATATGATCTCTTTTATTTCTTTCTTTTATTCTTTTATTCCCTCAAGATCATAGCAAAATAGAAAGGCCTTGAATCAACACTAATCTTTATTATATATAGCTCACGGACTCGATTACATAGAGGGATCATAAGGCAAAACTCAAAAACTAAATCATACCAAAACATTATTCTACTAGATCAAGATATTACTAAAAGGATCAAACTAAGTAAAACGGTAAAGATATGAGTGTGATGGTGATACAATACCGGGGCACCTCCCCCAAGCTTGGCAGTTGCCAAGGGGAGTGCCCACACCCATGTAATTATGTCTCCTTTGCTGGTGAAGAAGGTGGTGATGATGATGGATAGTCGCACATCGAGCGTAGGAGCTCTTCCAATTTGCGGATAATGACCTTGAGTGCGATGATATGATCCTTCAACAAAATATTTTCACGTGTGAGATACTTGTTTTGTATGCAAGCTAACTCAATCATCTTGAAAGTTTCAATCTTGGTTCGGGTAAAGAGGTCAGGAAAAGGTTGGATGTCTTCTTCTTCTGCCACTGGAGCTTGATCCTCCATGACCTTCTTGATCCTATCCTCATTGGTGATCTCCCCGAGTTCTTCTCTCTTCAGCTCCATCTTCCTCAGCCAAGCATCATTGCCTTCATTGTTGGAGTAGGGTGACGACATGAGGCCCGACCTTCACAAATCTGACAGAAAACAACCAGAAACAAAGACAGAGGATATTTGCGTGATACGGTGGTCAAAACCTTCGAGAGATTATATAATGAATTTTTATCGACCAAAAGAAGTATCGTCCAAGAAAATGGAGTCCGGAGAGCACACAAGGTGCTCACGAGGCAGGGGTAGGGCGCACCCTCCACCCTCGTGGACGCCTCGTGTCCTTCTCGGATTACTTCTTATTTTCCTATTTTCTTAAATATTCCAAAACGGAGAAAAATTGCTATTAGAACTGTTTTGGAGTCGGTTTACTTACCGTACCACATACCTATTCCTTTTCGGAGTCTGAAACGTTCTAGAAAGTGTCCCTTATGTATTCCTCCGGGGTTACGGTTTCAATAACATTAGTTTCAACATTTATAGGATTACCTGAGATATAATGTTTGATCCTTTGACTGTACACCACCTTCGGATTTGTGCCTTCGAAGTTGTTGATTTCTATGGCACCAGAACGATAGACCTCCTCGATAACGTAAGGACCTTCCCATTTAGAGAGAAGTTTTCCTGCAAAAAATCTTAAACGAGAGTTGAAGAGCAACACATAATCACCTACATTAAACTCACGCTTTTGTATCCATTTGTCATGCCATCTTTTAACTTTTTCTTTAAACAGTTTGGCATTCTCATAGGATTGGGTTCTCCATTTGTCAAGTGAGTTAATGTCAAATAACCTCTTCTCACCGGCAAGTTTGAAATCATAATTGAGCTCTTTAATAGCCCAATGTGCCTTATGTTCTAGTTTGAGAGGTAAGTGAAATGCTTTTCCATAAACCATTTTATATGGAGACATACCCATAGGATTTTTATATGCAGTTTTGTAAGCCCATAATGCATCATCAAGCTTCTTGGACCAATTCTTTCTATATCTATTAACGGTCTTTTGCAAAATCAATTTAAGCTCTCTATTACTCAGTTCTACTTGACCACTAGACTGTGGGTAATATGGAGATGCAATTCTATGATTAACATCATACTTAGCAAGCATTTTACGAAAAGCACCATGAATAAAATGTGAACCACCATCAGTCATTAAGTATCTAGGGACTCCAAACCTCGGAAAAAGAACTTCTTTAACCATCTTAATAGAGGTGTTATGATCACCACTACTAGTTGGAATAGCTTCTACCCACTTAGTAACGTAATCAACAACAACTAAAATATGTGTATACCCATTAGAGGAAGGAAACGGTCCCATATAATCAAAGCCCCAAACGTCAAATGGTTCAATAACAAGAGAATAATTCATAGGCATTTCTTGACGTCTACTAATATTACCAATTCTTTGACATTCATCACAAGACAAGACAAACTTACGGGCATCCTTGAAGAGAGTAGGCCAATAAAAACCAGATTGTAATACCTTATGTGCAGTTCTATCTCCATCATGGTGTCCTCCATATGCCTCGGAGTGACACTTGCCTAGGATCTGTTCCTGTTCATGCTTAGGTACACAACGTCTAATAACACCATCTACTCCTTCTTTATAAAGGTGTGGGTCATCCCAGAAGTAATGTCTTAAATCATAGAAAAACTTTTTCTTTTGCTGGTATGTGAAACTAGGTGGTATAAATTTAGAAACAATGTAATTAGCATAATAAACATACCATGGAGCAGTACGAGAAGCATTTATGACAGCTAATTGTTCATCAGGAAAGCTATAATCAATAGGTAGTGGGTCATCAAGAACATTTTCTAACCTAGACAAGTTGTCTGCAACGGGGTTCTCAGCTCTCTTTCTATCAATAATATGCAAATCAAATTCTTGTAGCAAGAGAACCCATCTAATAAGTCTAGGTTTAGCATCTTTCTTTTCCATAAGATATTTAATAGCAGCATGATCAGTGTGAACAGTTACTTTAGAATCAACAATATAAGGTCTGAACTTATCACAAGCAAATACAACTGCTAAAAATTATTTTTCAGTAGTAGCATAATTTCTCTGGGCACTATCTAGAGTCTTACTAGCATATTGAATAACATTTAATTTCTTATCAACTCTTTGTCCTAGAACATCACCTATAGCATAATCACTAGCATCTCACATAATTTCAAAGGGTAAATTCCAATCAGGTGGGTGAACAATTGGTGCAGAAATCAAAGCTTTCTTAAGTATTTCAAATGCTTCTACACAATCATCATCGAAGACAAAAGGAATATATTTTTGTAAGAGATTGGCCAGATGCCTAGAAATTTTAGAGAAGTCCTTAATGAACCTCCTATAAAAACCAGCATGACCAAGGAAACTTCTTATACCTTTGATGTCCTTAGGACACGACATCTTTTCAATAGCATCAACTTTAGCTTTATCAGCTTCAGTTCCTCTTTCAGAAATTTTATGCCCCAAGACAATGCCTTCATTAACCATAAAGTGGCACTTCTCCCAATTCAAGACAAGACTAGTATCTTCGCATCTCTGCAAAACTCGATCAAGGTTTCTCAAGCAGTCATCAAAAGAAGATCCATAAACGGAGAAATCATCCATGAAAACCTCACAAATCTTTGCACAAAAGTCAGAGAATATGGCCATCATGCATCTTTGAAAGGTAGCAGGTGCATTACATAAACCAAAAGGCATACGTCTATAAGCAAAAGTACCGAAAGGGCAAGTAAAAGTGGTCTTTTCTTGATCCTCTGCTGACACAGGTATTTGAGAGAAACCAGAGTAACCATCTAGAAAGAAAAAATGTGTATGTTTAGATAATCTTTATAGCATTTGATCAATAAAAGGTAGAGGGTAATGATCCTTTTTAGTAGCTTTATTTAATTTGCGTAAATCAATTACCATCCTATAACCTGTAACAATTCTTCGTGGGATCAATTCATCTTTATCGTTAGGAACGACAGTAATACCTCCCTTCTTGGGGACACAATGGACAGGGCTTACCCACTGACTATCAGCAACGGGATAAATTATACCTGCCCCCAGGAGCTTTAGTATTTCTTTTCTTACCACTTCTTTCATCTTAGGATTTAACCGTCGTTGGTGATCAATAACTGGTTTGGCATCTTTCTCCAATTTAATTTTGTGTTGGCATAGAGTGGGACTAATGCCCTTAAGATCATCAAGAGTATATCCAATAGCAGCACGGTGCTTCTTCAGAGTTTTCAATAATCTCTCATCTTCCTGCTCTGAAAGGTTAGCACTAATAATAACAGGATATATCTTCTTTTCATCAAGATAAGCATATTTAAGAGTATCAGGTAATGGTTTAAGCTCAAACACGGGATCACCCTTGGGTGGTGGAGGATCCCCTAGAATTTCAACAGGCAAGTTGTGTTTCAAAATAGGTCCCTATTTAAAGAATACTTCATCTATATCCCTTCTTTCATTCATAAACATATCATTTTCATGGTCTAGCAAATATTGTTCTAAAGGATCATTAGGAGGAACGACAATAGAAGCAAGACCAATAATTTTATCCTTACTAGACAATTATTTATCATGGGGTTGTCTACGAAATTTAGCAAAATCAAACTCATGAGACATATCCCCCAAACCAATAGTAACAACATCCTTTTCGCAATCTATCTTAGCATTAACAGTATTCAAGAAGGGTCTACCAAATATAATAGGACAAAAGTCATCTTGTGGGGAACCAAGAACAAGAAAATCAACAGGATATTTAACTTTCCCACACAAGACTTCAACATCTCTAACAATCCCAATTGGTGAAATAGTATCTCTATTGGCAAGCTTAATTGTAACATCAATTTCTTCTATCTCAGCAGGTGCAATATCATGCATAATTTCTTTGTATAAGGAATGAGGTATTGCACTGGCACTAGCACCCATATCACATAAGCCATGATAACAATGATCTCCTATTTTAACAGAAATATCAGGCATGCCTACAACAGGTCTATGTTTATTCTTAGTATCGGGTCTAGCAATTCTAGCAGCTTCATCACAGAAGTAAATAACATGCCCATCAATATTATCAGCCAAGAGATCTTTAACCATAGCAATACTAGGTTCAACTTTAATTTTCTCAGGTGGTGTAGGTGTTCTAGTATTACTCTTACGAACCACAGTTGAAGCTTTAGCATGATCCTTTATCCTAACAGGGAAAGGTGGTTTCTCAATATAGGTAGTAGGAACAACAGGATCATTATAAGTGATAGTCTTTTCTTCAACTTTAATAAGTGCAACTACTTTTACTTCAGTGGGAGGATTATATTTAAACCACTTCTCCTTAGGGAGGTCAACATGAGTAGCAAATGATTCACAGAAAGAAGCTACTATCTCATAGTCAAGTCCATATGTAGTGCTAAATTCACGAAAAGCATCGATATCCATAAAAGATTTAACACAATCAAACTTAGGTGTTATACCTGACGCCTTACCTTCGTCGAGATCCCAATCTTCAGAGTTGCGTTTAATTCTTTCCAATAAATCCCATCTGAATTCAATAGTCTTCATCATAAAGGAATCAGTACAAGAAGTATCGAGCATGGAGCGATTGTTGAGAGAAAGCCGAGCATAAAATTTTTGAATAACCATTTATCTTGAGAGCTCATGATTGGAGAATGAATATAACATTGACTTAAGCCTCCCCCAAGCTTGAGCGATGGTTTTTCCTTCGCGAGGCCAAAAATTATATATATAATTACGATCACGATGAACAAGATGCATAGGATAAAACTTCTGGTGAAATTCCAATTTCAATCGGTTGTAGTTCCATGATCCCATATCATCACATAGCCTATACCATGTCAATGCCTCTCCCTTCAAAGATAAAGGGAAGACCTTCTTCCTGATAACATCGTCGGGCATACCTGCAAGCTTAAATAATCCACAAACTTCATCCACATAGATTAGGTGTAAATCGGGATGCAATGTTCCATCTCCTGTAAAGGGATTAGCTAGTAGTTTCTCTATCATACCCGAAGGAATTTCAAAGTAAATATTTTCAGTAGGTTTAGTAGGTTGAGGAGAAACTCTTTTCTCTACTGGTCGGGGTGAAGATACCCCAAACAAGCCCCTCAAAGGATTATGTTCCATAGTAACAAGTGATAGTAAATTTAAGCACAATATATAAATTTTTCCTTACCAAGTTCCACTTACCAAAGGCGCTTCACTCCCCGGCAATGGCGCCAGAAAAGAGTCTTGATGACCCACAAGTGTAGGGGATCTATCGTAGTCCTTTTGATAAGTACGAGTGTCGAACCAAACGAGGAGCAGAAGGAAATGACAAGCGGTTTTCAGTAAGGTATTCTCTGCAAGCACTGAAATTATCGGTAACAAATAGTTTTGTGATAAGGTAATTTGTGACGGGTAACAAGCAATGAAAGTAAATAAGGTGCATCAAGATGGCCCAATCCTTTCTATAGCAAACGACAAGCCTGGACAAGTTCTTATATAGAGAAAAGTGCTCCCGAGGACACATGGGAATTTTCGTCAAGCTAGTTTTCATCCTCATATGATTCACGTTCGTTACTTTGATAATTTGATATGTGGGTGGACTGGTGCTTGGGTACTGCCCTTTCTTGGACAAGCATCCCACTTATGATTAACCCCTATCGCAAGCATCCGCAACTACAAAAGAAGTATTAAGGCAAACCTAATCATAGCATGAAACATATGGATCCAAATCAGCCCCTTACGACGCAACGCATAACTAGGGTTTAAGCTTCTTTCACTCTAGCAACCCATCATCTACTTATTACTTCCCAATGCCTTACTCTAGGCCCAAATAATGGTGAAGTGTCATGTAGTCGACGTTCACATAACACCACTAGAGGAGAGACAACATACATCTCATCAAAATATCGAACGAATACCAAATTCACATGACTACTTATAGCAAGACTTCTCCCATGTCCTCAGGAACAAACGTAAATACTCGCAAATCATGTTCATGTTCATAATCAGAGGGGTATTAATATGCATAAAGGATCTGAACATATGATCTTCCACCGAATAAACCAACTAGCATCAACTACAAGGAGTAATCAACACTACTAGCAACCCACAGGTACCAATCTGAGGTTTTGAGACAAAGACTGGATACAAGAGATGAACTAGGGTTTGAGAGGAGATGGTGCTGGTGAAGATGTTGACGGAGATTGACCCCCTCCTGATGAGAGGATCGATGGTGATGGCGATGGAGATGATTTCCCCCTCCCGGAGGGAAGTTTCCCCGGCAGAACAGCTCTGCCAGAGCCCTAGATTGGTTCCGCCAAGGTTCCGCCTCGTGGCGGTAGAGTTTCGTCCCGAAAGCTTGCTTATGATTTTCTTTCCAGGGTAAAAGACTTCATATAGCAGAAGATGGTCACCAGAGGGCTGCCAGGGGGGCCACGAGGCAGGGGGCGTGCCCAGGAGGGTAGGGTGCGCCCCCCACCCTCATGGATGGTGGGTGGCCCCCCTCAGGTATTTCTTCCGCTCAGTATTTTTTATTAATTCCAAAAATGACTTTCGTGGAATTTCAAGACTTTTGGAGTTGTGGAGAATAGGTCTATAATATTTGCTCCTTTTCCAGCCCAGAATCCCAGCTGCCGGCATTCTCCCTCTTCATGTAAACCTTGTAAAATAAGAGAGAATAGGCATAAGTATTGCGACATAACATGTAATAATAGCCCATAATGCAATAAATATCGATATAAAAGCATGATGCAAAATGGACGTATCAGAGAAGGGGGAGGGGTATATATATAGCCTCCACACAAAATCCCCAACTCAGCGAGATTGAATAGATAAACTCGGTGGGACCGATGTGCTAGGGCTTTAGGGCAAACATCATCTCGGTGGCACCGATTGCATCAACCCGGTGAGACCGAAGTGAAGAAATAAGGCAACAGAGAGAATGTCAAGCCAACTAGGTGAGACTGATTGCATAACTTGGTGAGACCGAAAATGCAACAAGTAACAGAGCGTTGACAAGGCCATCTCAGTGAGACTGAGACCCGTATCGGTGAAACCAAACTGTTAGGGTTTCTAGCAGTGGCTATGTCATATGAACTCGGTGGCGCCGGGTAGGAAATATTGGTGGGGATGAGTTGGAGTTTAGGATTTAGACATATTTGGATGGAGAAAGTGGTTGAGGGTTTTGGAGCAATATCACTAACATTTTAGCAAGGAAGCCATTAGGCAACACCTCATCCCCTTTTAATAGTATTGTCTTTCCTATGGACTCAATGTGATCTTGGATCACTAAAACAAGGATGAAGTGTCTTAAGATTTTGCCAATATGTGTCCTTAGCATTTTGAGGGGTCCACATTTCTAGTCCATGCCATGCCATTCATTGAACTTCCTATAATATTAATCTTGATTGGATATTTAAAAATGACTATAAAGGTAGGGTAAAACCCCACTGCAACTTTTATTAATAAAAACAAGAAAGGTCCTGTGAGTGGCTTGAGCTAAGCCCCCCACTAAAGAAAGCAAAAACAAAGGAAAGGAAAAGAAAGCTAAAAAAGTAAACTAGGGACAAAAATGAAAACTAAGAAAAAATCTACCTATAGAACCAGGAGCATCTAAGAAGAAAAGGAAAATTACAACATAGCATCCAGCCATACACAGAACTGCTTGTCATATTTCTGCTTCATTCTGTCCTTAAGTAGTTTCATTTCCTCCTTGATGATGAATTTCCATCCTTCAAATGAGGGAGCAATATTTTCAAATATCTTATTGTTTTTGGTTATCCAAATGACCCATGATCCAAGTATAATTATTTCCATAAAGAATGGGTAATTGAGTTTATCCTCCAGGTCTTGGAATGCTTCTAATACTACAGATTGGGTGTTCTTGTGGGACAAATATAATTCCAGCATTGTTGCACAAATGGACATCCCCAAAAAGGATGATGCAATGTTTCCTCCTGTTGACAGTCCCTTACTGCACAATTATATGCTTCATGTTCAAAGCTCTTTCTCCTGAGCAGGTTCCTTGTGTTGACTCTGTCATGTAACAGCATCCAGAAAAAACTTTATGCTTTGATTGACATGAGCTCTTCCAAATCCAGTTGAAGTGAGGTGGTGTTTGCTTATGTCTAATCAGAACATTGTATGCTTTGATTGAAGAATAAAATTTGTTCCCCCAAATTTAACTCCAAGTGTCCAATGCATCCAGAAATTAAGAATGCCTCAAAGATATGCAAATATCCTCCATTTGTAAGAACTCATCATAAGCTTGTGTTTCCAAAGGCAAATGGAATAAGTCTTGAAGATATTCAGTGTGAACCACTTGATGGACATTTATTGCAGGGTTCTTGACAAAAGAATGCACGTGATGGAATTTTTGTTTAAGAGCTAATTGGTGCCATAAATCATCCCAAAAAAGTGCACTTTTCCCATCTCCCACATTACATTTTGCAATTGCTTTAAACTGATCAATGAGTGCCAGATTGGATTTCCACCAGAAGGAGCCAATCATTGTGGCTCCAGGAAGCTTCCCATCACTGCAATAAGTCTCCCAAATTAGGTTAACCTAGGGTATGTCATGTCTGTTGAAGAACTTGTGTAAGTTTTTCATGACTTGGGTTTTGTTATGGGTGCAGATGTCCAAGACCCCTAACCCTCCTTGGTTTTTGGGCCTACAGACAGTGTGCCAAGCCACCATTGCAGGTCTTCTATCTTCCAAATCAGGACTCCTCCAAAGACAATGCCTTAAGTATTTTATAATCTGCTTCTTAATTGTGATTGGAATGTCCAAGCAAGTCATTAAAAATACTGAGAGAGATGCAAGCACTGATTTAACCAGTAGTAGCCTTCCTGCGTGAGTCATGAAGGATGAAATTCCAGCAAGTCTTTTAGCAATTCTGTTGACCATAGGTAAGCATTGTTCCACAGTTGGTTTGTAAATTCCCGATGGTAAACCCAGGTAAGTGAATGGAAAATGCCCTCTAGTACATTGGAGAGTGTTTGTAAAAAGATCCACTCTCTCTTCAGCAATATTGATAGGCACCAAGATTGATTTGCCATAATTGACTTTAAGACCAGTTGAGGAAGAAAATGTGTTTAGTAATGCTTTGAGGCAAATGAGCTGTCTAGCATCTGCTTGCATAATAACCAGAGTGTCATCAGCATATTGGACTATTGGAAAGTCAGGGCAAGAGTTGACTTGGAGTGGAGGTGTGATTAGATTCAGTCTTATGGCTTTGCTTAGTATAGATTGCAAAAGATGAGCAGCCAGCACAAAAATTAGGGGGGAATATGGATCACCATGTCTTACTCCTCTCTGATATAGAATTTTTTGCAAGGCACACCATTTAACATGATAGCTGAAGATGCAGAAGAGAACAATAATTGCATCCAAGGAATCCATTTATCACAAAAACCCTTTTCTTTAAAAATGTCAATGATTGCTTGGTGCTCAATTTTGTCAAAGGGTTTTTCAAAATCCAGTTTGATAACTAACGTTTCCTCCTTTGATTTATGGCATTGATGGATATATTCATAGGCCCACCCTAGACAATCTTAAATTACTCTGTCTTTGAGGAAACCATATTGATTAATGTGCACCATTTGTAGGATAACTTTCTACAATCTGTTGGCCAACAGTTTTGTGATGATTTTAAGTATGCCATTGAGCGAAGAAATTGGTCTGAAGTCATTTGGGGCAGTGGTACTTCCTTTCTGGGAATCAGTGTGATAAAAGAAGTGTTTATGCTTTCAAGATACACATTGCGAGCATGGAAGGCCATTATAAGAGCAGTAACATCCCCCTTTATAATATCCCATCAATTTTTGATGAACTCATTATCAAAACCATCAGGGCCTGGAGATTTATCAGTGGGCAGGTTTTTTACCACATCATCAATTTCCTCTTGAGTGAAGGGGTTTTCCAAGTCCAAGAACACTTGTGGGTCTACTTGGTGATCATAAAGGTCATTTAGATCAAAATGCATTGTATGCCTAGTAGATTGACCCAGTCTTTTTTTTGAATGCTTTCCATAGAATAGCAGCTTTTCCTTCATGTTCAGTAACTTGAACCTGATCCTCATTGAGCAGCATTGCAATTTTATTATGCCTGTGATTGATGGTAGCTTTTGTATGAAAGAATTTTGTGTTTTCATCCCCAAATTTAACTCCTTTGATTTTTCCTCTCTGCTTCCAGTAGATTTTTTTATTGTTTAGCACTGTTAGCAAGGTATCCTTAAGAATGGTTCTATAGTTACTTTCAAAGTCAGATAAATCTCTATGTTCCTCAATAAAGTCCCAAATAAAGATACACTAATTTAATTCTTCAGTCTGCTTCTTCAGGAAAGACAAGCTTTTATCCCATAGTTTAGAGCTCTTCTTAGGTTTTTTAATTTGGCATTGATCTTCCTAGCATGATCTGTGAAACCCACTGGAATGTTCCATGCAGCCTGGACCACCTATTTGAAAGAGCTGTGCTTGGGCCAGTAATTCTCAAATCTAAAGATCTTGGATTTTGGAATAGTTGTACCAATTTTAATCATACACGGCAAATGATCTGAAATAGGCTTTGCCAGATGCAGTGCAGTAGAGGCAGGATAACTAGTCATCCAAGCAGCTGATGTACAAAACCAGTCCAACTTCTCAAGTAGTGGATTGTCTTGCATGTTGCTCCAACTAAATTGCCTTCCTTTCACTAGTAGTTCAATCAGCCCAAGATTGCTTATTGCTTCATTAAACAATGACATTTCATTTACATCTCCTTCGGGTCTATTTCTGTCTTCAGGTGATCTAATGAAGTTGAAGTCTCCGATTATAATCCAATCCACATCAATAGGCATTTGAATGTTTCCAAACCAGTCAATAAATTCAGTCTTATCCTCATGGTTGCAAGGTCCATAGATATTTGTGAGAATCCATGTTTAAGAAGAAGAGTTGCAAGTAAATTGAATTGACAAGGAGAATTTGTTCCGGAAAATCATTTCACCTGACAACGTATTACCATTCCAAGCAGTTAGAATGCCTCCAGATGCCCCAATGGATGGTAGGTATTCAAATTTATTAAATCTCTGGGGACAAAAGTTCTGAATATAGGCCATGTCAAAGTTCTCTCTCTTAGTTTCTTGGATGCAAATAATCCCAGCAGCACTTTCTTTAATTTTCTGTCTAATTGCTAGTCATTTGTCAGAAGCATTAATCCCTCTAACATTCTAGTTTAATATATTCCAGGATCTGTTGTTATTCACTGTGAAACCAATTTTTTCTAGAACTAGTACCAAAGACCATCCTTTGGTAATTGCCACAAACTGTGAAAGTGTTAAATTGCAAGTAACCTAGCTCAAACTTAGAGTAACAATTGAGTGTACCCCACTAGACGCATGTGCAAACCATATTATAAACATCACATTGCAGCCAGAGATAACTAGAACTGTTTACAGGAAGAGGCTGAGCAGTTCCAATATTTTCAAAGAGATACCCAATCCATAAGTCATACATAGCAGATAATGTACCAACTAACAGAAGGGGGCACTTTAGGCACACATCCATAAGCTTACATTGTCTGATTTGCAACATCCCAGCAAACATAAAACAGACAACCCACACAAAAGTGAAAATCAACATTGTAACACTTTGACAGGTACTAAGTGACATGGTCATCATCAGTTTATCTTGGAAGGGGCAGCCTCTCCAGTGGCCTTGGACACCTTGGCCAACTCATCATGTCCTTTCTTTTTGGGCTTCTTAGACAACTTCTCATGAATTTCATCCTCAGCCACCTTGCAGAAAGATTTTGTCAGGTTCTTAACCACTTTATTTGAAAGAACAGGAGGTATAACATTACATGGCAAGTAGGATTTAGCATCACAAGATTTTCTTCTATATCCATTGTTTTCTTTCCTAATCCTGTCACTTCTTCTTACCTCAGTTTCAACCAGTGGTTCTTTCTCTCTCCTTTTCCTGGAGCCATTGGCAGCAACACAACCTTGTTGGGAGACACCTGCTGTGAAGGACTGCCAGCTCCACTTGAGGAGTGTGCAGCTGGACTAATTCCTTCATTTTCCTTTCCCACACCTAGCATGAAGAACTTACAAATGGGTGCCTGAGATGTAGCACATACATCAGGAATATGGAATAACATAGTATCTACAAAATCACAATTGGCAGTCAGAAGTTTACACAAATCAAACTTCAACAAATGCATTGTCCACCCAAATTTATCTGGAGTCAACAACAGGTGTATGATGAAATTAACCAAACTTACAGGAATGTCAATTTTGAAAATGTTGGTTTCTCCCTAGGTTGCTGGTGCAAAGTGCTGGATCCAAAGGCCTAGCCCTTCTTCAGAAATTAAGTGAGCACCATCAGTAACTTCCAAAGCATGTGTTTCAGCAACTGATTGTAGGTCAAACATGTTATTAAAATCAAGTGAAGTACCTTTTCTGTTGATGTCTGAGGATGTGCCTACTTGAAGAATAGGGACATCTTCTTTGCCTTTGTCAAGTGTGGCAACAGCTGAGATTTGTGCAACATATGTTCCTTCAGAAGTAGTCCTTACATTATGAGTTTCAATGTCTTCATTGTTGCTAGAGATATTCAGCTGCAAACCATGATTGTCAATAGATGTATGTCCCCCTACCTTGGGAGCCATAGCCAGGTCTGCACCAATTGTGTTGCTATTGCTCTCTGGAACAACACCAGTTGCAGCAGACTAAGGCATAGCCTAGTGGTGGGAAGGGGCTGATGCCTTCCTACCCACCCAGGTTCAAGGCATGGTACTTGCAATTTGGGTTTATTGCACCAATTATACTGTAGGGGGTTCCTTTACAGTCTTTCTGTCAAAAAACAACACCGGTTGCATTATTAGCCTACTCTGCCTCAATTGGAGGTTGTTCATTCTCAGCATTGTTTCCAACTACTTGCAGATCTTCTTCCTCTTCTTCAGCATTATTGACCAAAGCAATATTTAAAAGGCCCATGCCCATTGGTTGAACCCCTTGATTGACTTCTTCACTAGCAGAGTGTGTAACGGAGAAGAGGCCATCAGACAGAGAAACAGTAGTAGTGATGTTGCTATTAGGAGCCCCATCCTTAGGTACCACTGGGATATCCACTTGCTGTTGTTGTGGCAACTCTGGGTTTGGTTGAGGGAAAGCCCAGTGTTGCTCTTGTTCCTCTGGCTCTTCCCACCCAATCTTCATTCTGTGCATGAATATAGTGCACAAGCAAGGGCTGGAAACCAGGGAAATCATTTGCATGTTGTGGTACTGGATGTGGGTCAACGCCATCAGGTGGAATTAGGTCTTCATATGCAGGCCCTCCACCCAACATTTCCTCAAGCAAAACCTCCACAGAACTAGTCCATGACTCTTCCTCAAACTGTTCCCCTTCTGACCACCTGATGCTCTTAGGAATATCAATAAGATCAGCGACTCTAGCTTTTACTAGAATCTTGCCTCTCAATGCATCCTCTCTCTCTCTCCCAACTGATGATTCTGCCCCACTTGGAGATTGCTGCGGCCACATCCTCCATGTTGCAAAAATCAAAAGGGACCCCCACGAACAGCAACCAACAAGTCCTATTGAAATGCACGCGACGCTAGTTTTTGCCTTCGTTGTGCTTAGAGAAGGAGATAAAAACATCACCAAAAGTGTGTGGACTCTGCCGTATCAGCCTATCATGATCACGAACATGCGCAAACTGAACGTACGCTTCACCAAAAGGGCATGGTTGGATTTCCCTAAACCCCACTTGTTCCACTCCTTGTAGAAATTCCTCTAGGACCTCATGGACATTGGGAAAAAATACCTCATTGGGGTGTGGATGGATAGATGCAATCGCGCAATCTTCATGCCTTCTTGGACGGTGCGGTAAGATGGCTCTGCAAACCCCAGTTCTTCCTTCCACCTCCTGTATCTGGAACCCGTGCGGAACAAAGGGAAGAGGATCGATTGGGTTGTTGGCCATCATGGCCAACTCCGACGAGGAAACCACCAATGCCTGCTTCAGCAAGGAACACTGCTTAGGCGAGCTTGTCGAGGCAGGAGCTGAGGTGGAAGCAGAGTTGGTAAGTGGAGTGGAATGCGAGGAGGCGGGCATCGGTCTCGGTTGGAAATTTGGAAATAGATCCTTGACCAGCACCGGAAAATAAGTAACTTGCCTAATCTCTGGCGCGGGCCCAACACAGTGGAACCAGGCCTCCACCTCTGCAATGGCCCAAGCCTCTTCGTGTGGGCTTTGGAATGAGCCAAATTTCATGAAAGGCCACAACCCAGGCAGATTCGGCTTTGTGCAAAAAGGGCCAAATGACCGTTGGCCCCGCATGCATGGCACATTACGTGCGACACAAACTGCCTACGTTGAACCACGGGTGGCTCAATTTGGGATCTTGATTGCTCAGGTGCTGACCGAGATGAAATGTTGATTAAGTCATGATTATTACCGACATGAATAGGGCCTGATAATCTCTCAAAAACTGATCTACCCTCTCTGGCCACCATGGCATAGCTCCGGCGATCACCGGAGTTTGGCACCACCGCTCTACCATTTCTACCCACAAATGTCCATTCTTTCTCAAGCTCAACATAATAAACAACTTCTTCTCTTCTCCAATTAGGTCCCCCAAAATTCCAAAGACTAAAAACCATCTCAAAATCCTTCTCAACAATTCTACCAGCATTATAGATCTCAAAACCAACTGACTTGGAAGCTACGGAGAACTTGTAAGATTTATCCCTTAGAAAACGAACTCGGAAACCTTGAGCATAGCCCTCGAACATTGCATTGAGAGAAACACTAACCGTGTATGCATCAAGTTTGAAAGATGCTCTATAGAAAGAAACCACGAGGATGAATTCCCTTAGATGAAAACCCGAAGAGAAAACCACCGGGTGACCAAACTTAGTCCTCATTTCTGCTTGAAACTTCTTGCCACAGTCAAAGTTGAGGGCAAAGGGAGCCATCTGGCCGTAGGAAGGTGTGCACTGGGGCCGGGGTGGCCACCGGTGATGAGAAGGAGGTGGCCCCCGGGGCGGGAGTGGCCGCCGGTGCAAGGAGGAGGAGAGGCTAGGAGGAGCCTAAGCACACTCAAATCAGGATTCAAACATTGTTGTCATGATTGGATATTAGTTCAATGAGCTATATGTAGTTATTAATTACCAAAACCACCTGTCGTGGGAACAGGTCTGACGGTAGAGGTTAGGGGTACGTAGGAGAGAGCATAGCCTAGCTACGGTGTGGTTGTGCACTCAGATTTACAAGTTCAGGCCCCTCTCGGAAGAGGTAACGACCCTACGTATCCATGATGTGGGAGCTTGTTATCTGGAGTGATGAGATACAGGGGGTGTGAACCCTTGTGCAGGAGCAGACGGGTGGCTTATATAGAGTCCGCTGGCCCCTCATGAATGCCCCGTTACCCAAAGGTTCGATGGGGAAATAAAGGTGCATATATTACTGGTAACACCTACACTTAATAATCTTTATAGCGACGAACTGATCACATGACCGTTGATATCCCAGGGTGACTCTGGGTCTTCTTCCTTCAAGTGAAGCCAGGTACTCTGAGTGAATAGGGCGGTCGAGTGGTGGAGGAGTAACTGAGTGGAACTTGTGTCGAGTGACTTGCACGCTGCAGTCATTCCAGTCGGTGCCTCCTTTCTAACTTCATAGGTCTTGGATTCCTATATGTAATGCCTTTGGGTAGGGTATGTATGTTGGAAATATGCCCTAGAGGCAATAATAAAAGTATTATTATATTTCATTGTTCATGATAATTGTCTTTTATTCATGCTATAACTGTATTATCCGGAAATCGTAATACACGTGTGAATACTTAGACCACACTATGTCCCTGGTAAGCCTCTAGTTGACCAGCTCGTTGTGATCAACAGATAGTCATGGTTTCCTGACTATGGACATTGGATGTCGTTGATAACGGGATCACATCATTAGGAGAATGATGTGATGGACAAGACCCAATCCTAAGCATAGCATAAAAGATCGTGTAGTTCGTTTTGCTAGAGCTTTGCAAGTGTCAAGTATCTCTTCCTTCGACCATGAGATCGTGTAACTCCCGGATACCGTAAGGGTGCCTTGGGTGTATCAAACGTCACAACGTAACTGGGTGACTATAAAGGTGCATTACAGGTATCTCCGAAAGTAGCTGTTGGGTTGACACGGATCGAGACTGGGATTTGTCACTCCGTATGACGGAGAGGTATCTCTGGGCCCACTCGGTAATGCATCATCAAATTGAGCTCAATGTGACCAAGGTGTTGGACACGGGATCATGCATTACGGTACGAGTAAAGTGACTTGCCGGTAACGAGACTGAACAAGGTATTGGGATACCGATGATCGAGTCTCGGGCAAGTAACGTACCGATTGACAAAGGGAATTGCATACAGGGTTTGATCGAATCCTCGACATAGTGGTTCATCCGATGACAACATCAAGGAGCATGTGGGAGCCATCATGGGTATCCAGATCCCGCTGATGGTTATTGACTGAGAGCGTCTCGGTCATGTCTGCATGTCTCCCGAACCCGTAGGGTCTACACACTTAAGGTTCGGTGACGCTAGGGTTATGAAGATATGTATATGCAGAAACCCGAATTTTGTTCGGAGTCCCGGATGAGATCCCGGACGTCACGAGGAGTTCCGGAATGGTCCGGAGGTAAAGAATTATATATAGGAAGTGCTATTTCGGGCATCGGGACAAGTTTCGGGGTTATCGGTATTGTACCGGGACCACCGGAAGGGTCCCGGGGGTCCACCGGGTGGGGCCACCTGTCCCGGGGGGCCACATGGGCTGTAGGGGGTGCGCCTTGGCCATCATGGGCCAAGGGCACCAGCCCCTATAGGCCCATGCGCCTAGGGTTTCCCCCTAGGAGGAGTCCTAGTGGTGGAAGGCACCCCTAGGTGCCTTGGGGGGGAGGGAAGCCTCCCCTAGGCCGCCGCCCCCCCTAGTAGATCTCATCTACTAGGGCCGGCGCCCCCCTGGCACCCCTATATATAGTGGGGGAGAGGAGGGACTTCATACACCAGCCCCTGGCGCCTCCACCTCCCCCCGTTACGTCTCTCCCTCGTAGTCTCGGCGAAGCCCTGCTGCTGTGACGCCCTGCATCCACCACCACGCCGTCGTGCTGCTGGATCTTCATCAACCTCTCCTTCCCCCTTGCTGGATCAATAAGGAGGAGACGTCTCCCATCCCGTACGTGTGTTGAACGCGGAGGTGCCGTCCGTTCGGCGCTGGTCATCGGTGATTTGGATCACGTCGAGTACGACTACATCATCACCTTGCAAGCTTCCGCACGCGATCTACAAGTGGTCTGTAGATGCAAACTCTCTCCCTAGACTCGTTGCTTAGATGAACTCATAGATGGATCTTGGTGAAACCGTAGAAATTTTTTTGATTTTCTGCAACGTTCCCCAACAGTGGTATCAGAGCTAGGTCTATGCGTAGTTCTCTTTGCACGAGTAGAACACAACTTTGTTTTGGGCGTGGATTTTGTCATCTTACTTGCCTCTACTAGTCTTTTCTTGCTCAACGGTATTATGGGATGAAGCGGCCCGGACCAACCTTACACGTACTCTTACGTGAGACCGGTTCCACCGACTGACATGCACAAGTTGCATAAGGTGGCTGGCGGGTGTCTGTCTCTCCCACCTTAGTTGGAGCGGAATCGATGAACAGGGCCCTTATGAAGGGTAAATAGAAGTTGACAAAATCACGTTGTGGTGATTCGTAGGTAAGAAAATGTTCTTGCTAGAACCCAATTGCAGCCACGTAAAAGATGCAACAACAATTAGAGGACGTCTAACTTGTTTTTGCAGCGATTGATCATGTGATGTGATATGGCCAGAAGTTGTGATGAATGATGAATTGTGATGTATGAGATCATGTTCTCTGTAATAGGATTCACGACTTGCATGTCGATGAGTATGACAACCGGCAGGAGCCATAGGAGTTGTCATTATTTTTTGTATGACCTGCGTGTCATTGAATAACGTCATGTAAACTACTTTACTTTATTGCTAAACGTTAGTCATAGAAGTAGAAGTAGTCGTTGGCGTGACAACTTCATGAAGACACGATGATGGAGATCATGATGATGGAGATCATGGTGTCAAGCCGGTGACAAGATGATCATGGAGCCCCGAAGATGAAGATCAATGGAGCTATATGATATTGGCCATATCATGTCACAACTATATAATTGCATGTGATGTTTATTATGTATTATGCATCTTGTTTACTTAGGACGACGGTAGTAAATAAGATGATCCCTTATAAAATTTCAAGAAGTGTTCTCCCCTAACTGTGCACCGTTGCTACAGTTCGTCATTTCTAAGCACCACGTGATGATCGGGTGTGATGGATTCTTACGTTCACATACAATGGGTGTAAGACAGTTTTACACAGCGAAAACACTTAGGGTTAACTTGACGAGCCTAGCATGTGCAGACATGGCCTCGGAACACGGAGACCGAAAGGTCGAACACGAGTCGTATGGAAGATACGATCAACATGAAAATGTTCACCGACGATGACTAGTCCGTCTCACGTGATGATCGGACACGGGCTAGTCGACTCGGATCGTGTAACACTTAGATGACTAAAGGGATGTCTAATCTAAGTGGGAGTTCATAATTTGATTAGAACTTTATTATCATGAACTTAGTCTAAAACCTTTGCAAATATGTCTTGTAGATCAATGGCCAACGCTAATGTCAACATGAACTTCAACGCGTTCCTAGAGAAAACCAAGCTGAAAGATGATGGCAGCAACTATACGGACTGGGTCCGGAACCTGAGGATCATCCTCATAGCTGCCAGGAAACAATATGTCCTAGAAAGACCGCTAGGTGACGCTCCCGTCCCAGAGAACTAATACATTATGAATGCTTGGCAGTCTCGCGCTGATGATTACTCCCTCGTTCAGTGCGGCATGCTTTACAGCTTAGAACCGGGGCTCCAAAAGCGTTTTGAGCATCACGGAGCATATGAGATGTTCGAAGAGCTGAAACTAGTTTTTCAAGCTCATGCCCGGGTCGAGAGATATGATGTCTCCGACAAGTTCTACAGTTGTAAGATGGAGGAGAACAGTTCTGTCAGTGAGCACATCCTGAAGATGTCTGGGTTGCACAACCGTATGACCCAGCTGAACATTAACCTCCCAGATGAGGCGGTCATTGACAGAATCCTCCAGTCGCTCCCACCAAGCTACAAGAGCTTTGTGATGAACTACAACATGCAGGGAATGGAAAAGACCATTCCTGAAGTGTTCTCGATGCTGAAGTCAGCAGAGGCTGAAATCAAGAAAGAACATCAAGTGTTGATGGTCAATAAGACCACTAAGTTCAAGAAGGGCAAGGGTAAGAAGAACTTCAAGAAGGAAGGCAAGGAGGTTGCCGCGCCTGGTAAGCCAGTTACCGGGAAGAAGTCAAAGAATGGACCTAAGCCTGAGACTGAGTGCTTTTATTGCAAGGGGGAAGGGTCACTGGAAGCGGAACTGCCCCAAATACTTAGCAGATAAGAAGGCTGGCAAAACCAAAGGTATATTTGATATACATGTAATTGATGTGTACCTTACCAGTACTCGTAGTAACTCCTGGGTATTTGATACCGGTGCCGTTGCTCATATTTGTAACTCACAGCAGGAGCTGCGGAATAAACGGAGACTGGCGAAGGACGAGGTGACGATGCGCGTCGGGAATGGTTCCAGAGTCGATGTGATCGCCGTCGGCACGCTGCCTCTACATTTACCTACGGGATTAGTTTTGAACCTTAATAATTGTTATTTAGTGCCAAGTTTGAGCATGAACATTGTATCTGGATCTCGTTTAATACGAGATGGCTACTCATTTAAGTCTGAGAATAATGGTTATTCGATTTATATGAGAGATATGTTTTATGGTCATGCTCCGATGGTCAATGGTTTATTCTTAATGAATCTCGAGCGTAATATTACACATGTTCATAGTGTAGATGCCAAAAGATGTAAAGTTGATAACGATAGTCCCACATACTTGTGGCACTGCCGCCTTGGTCACATTGGTGTCAAGCGCATGAAGAAGCTCCATGCCGATGGACTTTTAGAGTCTCTTGATTATGAATCGTTTGACACGTGCGAACCATGCCTCTTGGGCAAAATGACCAAGACTCCGTTCTCCGGAACAATGGAGCGAGCAACCAACTTGTTGGAAATCATACATACCGATGTGTGCGGTCCAATGAGCGTTGAGGCTCACGGAGGATATCGTTATGTTCTCACTCTCACAGATGACTTGAGTAGATATGGGTATGTCTACTTAATGAAACACAAGTCTGAGACCTTTGAAAAGTTCAAGGAATTTCAGAATGAGGTGGAGAATCAACGTGACCGAAAGATAAAATTCTTACGATCAGATCGTGGAGGAGAATACTTAAGTCACGAATTTGGTACACACTTAAAGAAATGTGGAATCGTTTCACAGCTCACGCGGCCTGGAACACCTCAGCGAAACGGTGTGTCCGAACGTCGTAATCGCACTCTATTGGATATGGTGCGGTCTATGATGTCTCTTACCGATTTACCGCTATCATTTTGGGGATACGCTCTAGAGACAGCTACATTCACTTTAAATAGGGCACCGCCTAAATCCGTTGAGACGACACCATATGAATTATGGTTTGGAAAGAAACCTAAGCTGTCGTTTCTAAAAGTTTGGGGATGCGATGCTTATGTCAAGAAACTTCAACCTGAAAAGCTCGAACCCAAGTCGGAAAAATGCGTATTCATAGGATACCCTAAGGAAACTGTAGGGTATACCTTCTACTTAAGATCCGAAGGCAAGATCTTTGTTGCCAAGAACGGATGCTTTCTGGAAAAAGAGTTTCTCTCGAAAGAAGTAAGTGGGAGGAAAGTAGAACTCGATGAAGTACTACCTCTTGAGCGGGATAGTGACGCAGCACAGGAAACCGTTCCTGTGATGCCCACACCAACTGAAGAGGAAATCCATGATAATGATCAAGGTACTTCGGATCAAGTTACTGCTGAACTTCGTAGGTCCACAAGGACACGTTCCACACCAGAGTGGTACGGCAACCCTGTCCTGGAAATCATGTTGTTAGACAACAATGAACCTTCGAACTATGAAGAAGCAATGGCGGGCCCGGATTCCAACAAATGTCTTGAAGCCATGAAATCCGAGATAGAATCCATGTATGAAAACAAAGTATGGACTTTGACAGACTTGCCCGATGATCGGCGAGCGATAGAAAACAAATGGATCTTTAAGAAGAAGACGGACGCGGATGGTAATGTTACCATCTATAAAGCTCGACTTGTCGCTAAGGGTTATCGACAGGTTCAAGGGATTGACTACGACGAGACATTCTCTCCCGTAGCGAAGCTAAAGTCCGTCCGAATCATGTTAGCAATTGCCACATACTATGATTATGAGACATGGCAGATGGACGTCAAAACAGCATTCCTTAACGGGCATCTTAAGGAAGAACTGTATATGATGCAGCCGGAAGGTTTTGTCGATCCTCGGAACGCTAACAAAGTATGCAAGCTCCAGCGATCCATTTATGGACTGGTGCAAGCATCTCGGAGTTGGAACATTCGCTTTGATGAGATGATCAAAGCGTTTGGGTTTATGCAGACTTATGGAGAAGCCTGCGTTTACAAGAAAGTGAGTGGGAGCTCTGTAGCATTTCTCATATTATATGTAGATGACATACTCCTGATGGGAAATAATATAGAATTTCTGGACAGCATTAAGGCCTACTTGAATAAGTGTTTTTCAATGAAGGACCTTGGAGAAGCTGCTTATATATTAGGCATCAAGATCTATAGAGATAGATCGAGACGCCTCATAGGTCTTTCACAAAGCACATACCTTGATAAGATTTTGAAGAGATTCAGAATGGATCAGTCCAAGAAGGGGTTCTTGCCTATGTTACAAGGTATGAAACTGAGCTCAGCTCAGTCACCGACCACGGCAAAAGATAAAGAAGAGATGAGTGTCATCCCCTATGCTTCAGCCATAGGATCTATTATGTATGCCATGTTGTGTACCAGACCCGATGTAAACCTTGCCGTAAGTTTGGTAGCAAGATACCAAAGTAATCCCGGCAAGGAACACTGGACAGCGGTCAAGAATATCCTGAAGTACCTGAAAAGGACAAAGGACATGTTTCTCGTTTATGGAGGAGACGAAGAGCTCGTCGTAAAGGGTTACGTCGACGCTAGCTTCGACTCAGATCTGGATGACTCTAAGTCACAAACCGGATACGTGTATATGTTGAATGGTGGAGCAGTAAGCTGGTGCAGCTGCAAGCAGAGCGTCGTGGCGGGATCTACGTGTGAAGCGGAGTACATGGCAGCCTCGGAGGCAGCACATGAAGCGATTTGGGTGAAGGAGTTCATCACCGACCTAGGAGTCATACCCAATGCGTCGGGGCCGATCAAACTCTTCTGTGACAACACTGGAGCTATTGCCCTCGCAAAGGAGCCCAGATTTCACAAGAAGACCAGGCACATCAAGCGTCGTTTCAACTCCATCCGTGAAAATGTTCAAGATGGAGACATAGAGATTTGCAAAGTGCACACGGATCTGAATGTCGCAGATCCGCTGACTAAACCTCTCTCGCGTGCAAAACATGATCAACACCAGAACTCTATGGGTGTTCGATTCATCACAATGTAACTAGATTGGTGACTCTAGTGCAAGTGGGAGACTGTTGGAAATATGCCCTAGAGGCAATAATAAAAGTATTATTATATTTCATTGTTCATGATAATTGTCTTTTATTCATGCTATAACTGTATTATCCGGAAATCGTAATACACGTGTGAATACTTAGACCACACTATGTCCCTGGTAAGCCTCTAGTTGACCAGCTCGTTGTGATCAACAGATAGTCATGGTTTCCTGACTATGGACATTGGATGTCGTTGATAACGGGATCACATCATTAGGAGAATGATGTGATGGACAAGACCCAATCCTAAGCATAGCATAAAAGATCGTGTAGTTCGTTTTGCTAGAGCTTTGCAAGTGTCAAGTATCTCTTCCTTCGACCATGAGATCGTGTAACTCCCGGATACCGTAAGGGTGCCTTGGGTGTATCAAACGTCACAACGTAACTGGGTGACTATAAAGGTGCATTACAGGTATCTCCGAAAGTAGCTGTTGGGTTGACACGGATCGAGACTGGGATTTGTCACTCCGTATGACGGAGAGGTATCTCTGGGCCCACTCGGTAATGCATCATCAAATTGAGCTCAATGTGACCAAGGTGTTGGACACGGGATCATGCATTACGGTACGAGTAAAGTGACTTGCCGGTAACGAGACTGAACAAGGTATTGGGATACCGACGATCGAGTCTCGGGCAAGTAACGTACCGATTGACAAAGGGAATTGCATACAGGGTTTGATCGAATCCTCGACATAGTGGTTCATCCGATGACAACATCGAGGAGCATGTGGGATCCATCATGGGTATCCAGATCCCGCTGATGGTTATTGACTGAGAGCGTCTCGGTCATGTCTGCATGTCTCCCGAACCCGTAGGGTCTACACACTTAAGGTTCGGTGACGCTAGGGTTATGAAGATATGTATATGCAGAAACCCGAATGTTGTTCGGAGTCCCGGATGAGATCCCGGACGTCACGAGGAGTTCCGGAATGGTCCGGAGGTAAAGAATTATATATAGGAAGTGCTATTTCGGGCACCGGGACAAGTTTCGGGGTTATCGGTATTGTACCGGGACCACCGGAAGGGTCCCGGGGGTCCACCGGGTGGGGCCACCTGTCCCGGGGGGCCACATGGGCTGTAGGGGGTGCGCCTTGGCCATCATGGGCCAAGGGCACCAGCCCCTATAGGCCCATGCGCCTAGGGTTTCCCCCTAGGAGGAGTCCTAGTGGTGGAAGGCACCCCTAGGTGCCTTGGGGGGGGGGGAGGGAAACCTCCCCTAGGCCGCCGCCCCCCCTAGTAGATCTCATCTACTAGGGCCGGCGCCCCCCCTGGCACCCCTATATATAGTGGGGGAGAGGAGGGACTTCATACACCAGCCCCTGGCGCCTCCACCTCCCCCCGTTACGTCTCTCCCTCGTAGTCTCGGCGAAGCCCTGCTGCTGTGACGCCCTGCATCCACCACCACGCCGTCGTGCTGCTGGATCTTCATCAACCTCTCCTTCCCCCTTGCTGGATCAAGAAGGAGGATACGTCTCCCGTCCCGTACGTGTGTTGAACGCGGAGGTGCCGTCTGTTCGGCGCTGGTCATCGGTGATTTGGATCACGTCGAGTACGACTACATCATCACCTTGCAAGCTTCCGCACGCGATCTACAAGTGGTATGTAGATGCAAACTCTCTCCCTAGACTCGTTGCTTAGATGAACTCATAGATGGATCTTGGTGAAACCGTAGAAAAAATTTTGATTTTCTGCAACGTTCCCCAACAATGTATGTCAAGCCCGGTACCCTACCCTAGGTACATGTCCTCGTTATTAGCCCCCGAATGGATCGGGGTTCGAGTGGAAAGGATCGGTGCAGGTTCTGACCAGACTCAATGCCTCGGAGGCGGTTTCTAGAAATCTGCAAATACCTGTGTCGATTAAATCCTTGCCAATCGCCTCGATCGATTACGGTTTGATGTGTGACCGAGTCACACCGAGCCCAGCTTGTTGTGCGACCGGCTGATCCTGAGCATCAGGCCAGATCCGAACGAACAAGGAATTCCTGTGGCGCAATTGGTCGCTCTGCCTGATCCCTGATCTCACGGGATATGAAAATTTGGGAAAGCACGCAGATCAGCAACGGTGCAGTTAGTGGGGCAAGTGGGGCGAGATGCATCGATCCTCACTCCACCTTTTTTGCCATGTACATCACTATTTCTGTTCTGTGGGATGTGCTGAGATCTCGCGGGCTGAGTTGTCAGCGACTCGGATGCGTTGCTATATGAAGCGATATGACTGGCGGGCGGAACAGTGCTCTCCTCTATTCCCCCTTTCGCTCGTCTCTTCTCCCTTCTCCACCACTAAGCCGCACAGATTTGCTTGACACTGGTGACCATCACGGTAATGGCAAAGGACAAGATGGTGAAGCTGGAGCGGGCCAAGAAGGCGGCCAAGGGGAAGAAAGCTTAAATCTCTCGTCCCACACTGCCGCCGGGCCGGATCCAAGGAGATTGGCTATCGTCGACGGTCACAGCGGAGGACTTTGATGGGCTCGCCGCCGATAGCCTTTTGGCCCCACGCACCTGGGAGCTGCCGGAGGAAGGGGAGGTCAAGCTCGCGCCGCGTCCTAAAGAGCGGGTTCTTCTCCTTACTCATGTGGAGAGAGGTTTTACTCGTCCCCCTCGACCCATTTTTTCATGGATTCTTGAACTTCTTCAGCATGTAGCTTCATCATCTCCCTCTGTATGCAATTTCGTATCTTGCTGCCTTTGTTTCCATGTGTGACAACTTCATGGGTTGTCATCCCCACTAGGGGTTGTTCAAACATATCTTCACATGTCGTTCTTAGTCGGTCAAGAAAGCAAACTCGAGTGATGCGAGGACCCACGTGATTCAGCTATGCGGTGGTCTAGGTGTTCGGATGAGAGCTAGAAGTGCATTCCCTTCCATGACCTTTCCTGAGTCAGTTAGGGGTTGGCAGTCGACCTGGTTTTACTGCAATGACGTTCCGGCCCCTGGTTCGTTGACTGGTCTTCCTCCTTTCACATCAGCAAGGATCAATGCTCTCCGCTCACTGGTAGTGGCTGAGGAGGAGAAAGCTGAAGTAGCAATCTTGGTAGAATCTATAGTTGAGTAAATCTGGGGCAGGGTGACATGCTTGGATCTGTTGGAGGTGTTCCTCAGTCAACGGATCCAGCCTCTGCAAGCACGCGACCATCCTATGTGATTGTATTCAGGCCAGACGACTCTGCTCGGACCCATCCTGAGGAGGTCAAGGACAGGACCGTGAAGCAACGGCTTAGCAACATCACTGGTACTTGCGACAATCCTCATGGGGCCAGATGGATCTTGCCCTTGGATGCCAAGCACCTACCAGAGGAGGTAAGGCGTGACTTTGTTGAGTGTTTCTTCTTTTGTTTCCAATCATCCGACCGACTTGGTGCGCTGACTGATTTTCGTATTTTTGTAGAAATTCATGAAGATGATTTCGTCCGTGTTGAACAGAGTGCGGCTTGCTAGAGGCACTTAGAGCGAGGGCAGGAGCGCTAAGGGAAGCTACGCCGAAGATAGTGAGGACGGCACTGATGTCTCTAGAGATAGCTAAGAAGTCGAGTCACCTTCCCGCACCGAGCGTCGTACCAAGGCGAACCAAGATCTGATTGCTAGCTAGAGCAAGGCCTTGGCGTCGAATGTTAGGAACCTGAAGCACACTCAGACGGTGACTCCAGATCTGATCAAGAAGACTGCGAAGTATCCCAAGATTGTTCCACCGAAGCCTCGGAAGGCCCTACCCAGAATAAAGGTCGTTGTGCCCATTGCTTCAACGTGAGTGCTCCTTTCGCCTTTCTTATTGTTGCAGACCTTCATTGTTTTACTAAAGGAGTGAGATTTGAATGCCAGAGATGCTACTTCTGCAATGTCACCCATGCAGATTGATGAAGAACATGCGGAGATGGATACCGCGGACGCATCCACTTCTTGGCCGGGTATGACCAACCTTCACTCCGCTCTGTCTCACTAATAGATCCGACAAACGACTGAGTTTAAGATGTCGAGTGACTGCATAACCAACGGACATCATCCACCTTGTGGACGATGACGAAGACGAGCCTCGGAAGAGCACAGGAGGATAGGGTAGAACATGAACTGTCTACCGCAGCTTCACTAGGTTGTCTTGCGCGCCACTTGAGGTTATTCCTCAAGAGCAAGGTGGTTCGTCCCGAACTGGTGCCATCTTCGCTGCTCCTCTATTGACTGCTTCACCTTTAGTGTTGACTGCTCCTACTTCGGGTCTGACTAATCAGCCTCAAGGGATGATCCCTCCAGCTGCGTCACTGACTCCTGGGCAAAATGTATTCACTCTACATCATGTTCCTGAAGACCGGACTAGGGCCAGCAAGGAAGCCATGGTTCAGGCCAATTTGATGATGCAGCGTCTGAAGGAGGCGTATGAAGCCAACAATAGAGCTTATGATGCCAATGCAGCTCTTCAGGTGAATGTCTGAGTAAGTGTGATTGTAAGTTGATTTCTGATTTGGTTTTTTCCATTCCATCTTGAATCTGTACACCTACTGGGTGTTTTTGACTCATGGCATCCGTATTCCTTTGCTCGTAATTTTTCAGTCTGTGACTCTTCCACTCGGACCAGTCAGGCCGTGATGAGTGGGAAATTGATCCGGTGGGGGCACACTGAGTGCACCCACTGGGTGTAGTCCTCGAGACCACCATCGAATGACTAATTCGGTGGGGGTCTTAGAACATTTTTGCCTGTAGCTCTCCACTCCGGCCGGTCAGGCCATGCCGAGTGGGAGCGGGTCTAGTGGTCCACGCTGAGTGCACCCACTAGGTGTAGTCCCCGAGATCGCCGTCGAATATTTGATTCAGCGCGGGTCTTAGTGAACATGTGTTTTTTGGATCTTCATTCAGATCAGTTGGGCTGAGGCCAATTGGAAACGGATCCAGTGGGGGCACGATGAGTGCACCCACTGGGTGTAGTCCCCGAGACCATCGTCGAATGTTTGATTTGGTGAGGGTCTTAGAGTATGTTTGGTTATAGCAATTGGATTTGCTCTTCTCCACTCGAAAGTAGAGGAATATTTGAGAAACTTTTTCGTTGTTGACTGAATTGTCTCTTTGCTGATCTCAGAAAACTTGTGATATCGGGACTCAGTATGCTGCCTTGGAGAAGGAGAAGATCCAACTCCAACTGGACTTAGAACTGGCGAAGAGGAACTTGGAACGTGCTCAGACATAGGCGAAGACCCTAGGAGGTAAATCCTGTTGACTGAGTACACTGTTCTTTCTTTCTGTCCTTTGAGCCGAGTAGTTTCACTCGAATAGATGTGGGTACTGAAAACCGTCAACTTCAAGCTACTCAGGAATGTTATTTCTTTAGACACCATGAAGCGGGCTCTGGAAGATAAGGACAATGCACTTGCGGGAGCACAGAAGGTGGCTAGAGGGAAAACTGAGGCCGCTGAGGAAAAGTTGGCCAAGAAGAGGAAAATGCATCTCAGAAGACTGATGTTGAAGAGCTCAAGAAGGAACAGGCTGAGTGGGCCAAGAAGATTGAAGATCAGGCGAGTGCTTTTGAATTGGAGAAAATAGCCCTGACCGACAAGGTGGACGAACTCACCCAGAAGAGGGACGCATTGGAAAAATACCTGGGAGGTTTTGTGAAGAAGATGTATGTCATACTTGAAGGTACCTCTCTTTGGTCGAGTGAATCTCTACGGACTTTGAATGTAATGGCATAACTAATCTTTTCCTTCTCACTTGTGCAGAATTCTGTCAGAACTTCGAGGAGGAGACTGATCAGATCGAGACAAATCTAGATCCCATCAAGTCACTCATAAAGGACGTAGTGGCCCTAAACATGATGCGACTCGAAGCTCGTCTTGAAGAAGTCTGGGGGTACATCACTCGTTTGACGGCCGCGCGGGCGAAGATAGATAAAGAATTGTGGCCTAAGAATACACTTCAGAATGATCTCGAGTCCATGATGACTCAACTCAATGAAATCCATGGTCGAGTGCAAGCATGGAAGTGTTGGGGAACGTAGTAATTTCAAAAAATTCCCTACGTACACGCAAGATCATGGTGATGGCATAGCAACGAGAGGGGAGAGTGTTGTTCACGTACCCTCGTAGACCGTAAGCGGAAGCGTTATGACAACGCGGTTGATGTAGTCGTACGTCTTCACGATCCGACCGATCCAAGTACTGAACGTACGGCACCTCCGAGTTCAGCACACGTTCAGCTCGATGACGATCCCCGGGCTCTGATCCAGCAAAGCTTCGGGGATGAGTTCCGTCAGCACGACGGCGTGGTGACGATGATGATGCTCTACCGGCGCAGGGCTTCGCCTAAACTCCATGACGATATGACCGAGGTGGAATATGGTGGAGGGGGGCACCGCACACGGCTAAGGAATGATCTGTAGATCAACTTGTGTTCTCATGGGATGCCCCCCTGCCCCCGTATATAAAGGAGCAAGGGGGGAGGCCGACCGGCCCCTTGGGGCGCGCCAAGGAGGAGGAGTCCTTCTCCTAGTAGGAGTAGGGCTCCTCCT
>NC_041387.1:335301173-335309821 GCF_002162155.2 Triticum dicoccoides | reverse complement strand
CCGGTAACCCTCCGGCACTCCGGTTTTCTCCGAAATCACCCGGAACACTTCCGGTGTCCGAATATAGTCGTCCAATATATCAGTCTTTATGTCTCGACCATTTCGAGACTCCTCGTCATGTCCGTGATCACATCCGGGACTCCGAACAAACTTCGGTACATCAAAACTTATAAACTCATAATAAAACTGTCATCGTAACGTTAAGCGTGCGGACCCTACGGGTTCGAGAACTATGTAGACATGACCTAGAACTATTCTCGGTCAATAACTAATAGCGGAACCTGGATGCCCATATTGGTTCCTACATATTCTACGAAGATCTTTATCGGTCAAACCGCATAACAACATACGTTGTTCCCTTTGTCATCGGTATGTTACTTGCCCGAGATTTGATCGTCGGTATCCAATACCTAGTTCAATCTCGTTACCGGCAAGTCTCTTTACTCGTTACATAATGCATCATCCCGTAACCAACTCATTGGTCACATTGCTTGCAAGGCTTATAGTGATGTGCATTACCGAGAGGGCCCAGAGATACCTCTCTGACAATCGGAGTGACAAAACCTAATCTCGAAATACGCCAACTCAACATGTACCTTTGGAGACACCTGTAGTACTCCTTTATAATCACCCAGTTACGTTGTGACGTTTGGTAGTACCCAAAGTGTTCCTCCGGTAAACGGGAGTTGCATAATCTCATAGTTACAGGAACATGTATAAGTCATGAAGAAAGCAATAGAAATATACTAAACGATCAAGTGCTAGGCTAACGGAATGGGTCATGTGAATCACATCATTCTCCTAATGATGTGATCCCATTAATCAAATGACAACACATGTCTATGGTTAGGAAACATAACCATCTTTGATTAATGAGCTAGTCAAGTAGAGGCATACTAGTGACTATATGTTTGTCTATGTATTCACACATGTATCATGTTTCCGGTTAATACAATTCTAGCATGAATAATAAACATTTATCATGAAATAAGGAAATAAATAATAAATTTATTATTGCCTCTAGGGCATATTTCCTTCAGTCTCCCACTTGCACTAGAGTCAATAATCTAGTCCACATCGCCATGTGATTTAACACCAATATTCACTTCTGCATGTGATTAATACCCATAGTTCACATCATCATGTGATCAACACCCAAAGGGTTTACTAGAGTCAATAATCTAGTTCACATCGCTATGTGATTAACACCCAAAGAGTACTAAGGTATGATCATGTTTTGCTTGTGAGAGAAGTTTAGTCAACGGATCTGTCATATTCAGAGCCGTATGTATTTTGCAAAATATTCTATGTCTACAATGCTCTGCACAGAGCTACTCTAGCTAATTGCTCCCACTTTCAATATGTATCCAGATTGAGACTTAGAGTCATCTGGATCGGTGTAAAAGCTTGCACCGATGTAACTCTTTACGACGGGCTCTTTTATCACCTCCATAATCAGAAACATTTCTTTAGTCCTCACTAAGGATATTCTTGACCAATGTCCAGTGATCTACTCTTAGATCACTATTGTACTCCCTGGTCAAATACAGAGCAAGGTATACAATAGGTATGGTACATAGCATAGCATACTTTATAGAACCTATGACTGAGGCATAGGGAATGACTTTTCATTCTCTTTCTATTTTCTGCCATGGTCGGGTCTTGAGTCTTACTCAACTTCACACCTTGCAACACAGGCAAGAACTCCTTCTTTGACTGTTCCATTTTGAACTATTTCAAAAATTTATCAAGGTATGTACTCATTGAAAAAATCTTATCAAGCATCTTGATCTATCTATATAGATATTGATGCTCAATGTGTAAGCAGCTTCACCGAGGTCTTGCTTTGAAAAACTCTTATTCAAGTATCCTTTCATGCTATCCAGAATTTCCATATCATTTCCAATTAACAATATGTCATCCACATATAATATTAGAAATGCTACAGAGCTCCCACTCACTTTCTTGTAAATACAGGCTTCTTCAAAAGTCTGTATAAAACCATATGCTTTGATAAACTCATCAAAGCATATATTCCAACTCCGAGATGCTTGCACCAGTCCATAGATGGATCGCTGGAGCTTGCACAATTTGTCAGCACCTTTAGGATTGACAAAACCTTCTGGTTGCATCATATACAACTCTTCTTGAAGAAAACCATTAAGGAATGCAGTTTTGTTTATCCATTTGCCAGATTTCATAAAATGCGGCAATTGCTAACATGATTCAGACAGACTTAAGCATAGATACGAGTAAAAAACTCTCATCGTAGTCAACACCTTGAACTTGTCGAAAACCTTTTGCGACAATTCTAGCTTTGTAGATAGTAACACTATTAGTGTCCGTCTTCCTCTTGAAGATCCATTTAATCTCAATGTCTCGCCGATCATTGGGCAAGTCAATCAAAGTCCATACTTTGTTTTCATACATGGATCTTATCTCAGATCTCATGGCCTCAAGCCATTTTGCGGAATCTGGGCTCACCATCGCTTCTTCATAGTTCGTAGGTTCGTCATGGTCTAGTAACATAACTTCCAGAACAGGATTACCGTACCACTCTGGTGCGGATCTTACTCTGTAAGACCTACGAGGTTCTGTAGTAACTTAATCTGAAGTTTCATGATCATCATCATTAACTTCCTCACTAATTGGTGTAGTAGTCACAGGAACATATTTCTGTGATGAACTACTTTCAAATGAGGGAGCAGGTACAGTTACCTCATCAAGTTCTACTTTCCTCCCACTCACTTCTTTCGAGAGAAACTCCTTCTCTAGAAAGGATCCATTCTTAGCAACGAATGTTTTGCCTTTGGATTTGTGATAGAAGGAGTACCCAACAGTTTCCTTTGGGTATTCTATGAAGACGCACTTCTCCGATTTGGGTTCGAGCTTATCAGGTTGAAAACCTTTTTCATATAAGTATCGCAACTCCAAACTTTAAGAAACGACAGCTTAGGTTTATTTCTAAACCATAGTTCATACGATGTCATCTCAACGGATTTAGATGGTGCCCTTTTAACGTGAATGCAGCTGTCTCTAATGCATAACCCCAAAACGATAATGGTAAATCAGTAAGAGACATCATAGATCGCACCATATCCAATAAAGTGCGGTTACGACGTTCGGACACACCATAACGTTGTGGTGTTCCAGGTGGCGTGAGCTGTGAAACTATTCCACATTGTTTTAATTGAAGACCAAACTCGTAACTCAAATATTCGTCTCCGCGATCAGATCGCAGAAACTTTATTTTCTTGTTACGATGCTTTTTCCACTTCACTCTGAAATTCTTTGAACCTTTCAACTATTTCAGACTTATGTTTCATCAAGTAGATATACCCATATCTGCTCAAATCATCTTGTGAAAGTCAGAAAATAACGATACTTGCCACGAGCATCAACACTCATTGGATCGCATATATCGGTATGTATTATTTCCAATAAGTCAGTAGCTTGTTCCATTGTTCTGGAGAACGGAGTTTTAGTCATCTTGCCTAAAAGGCACGGTTCGCAAGCATCAAATGATTCATAACCAAGTGATTCTGAAATCCATCTTTATGGAGTTTCTTCATGCGCTTTACATCGATATGACCCAAACGGCAGTGCCACAAATAAGTTGCACTATCATTATTAACTTTGCATCTTTTGGCATCAATATTATGAATATGTGTATCACTATGATCGAGATCCAACAAACTATTTTCATTGGGTGTATAACCATCGAAGGTCTTATTCATGTAAACAGAATAACAATTATTCTCTAACTTTAAATGAATAACCGTATCACAATAAACACGATCAAATCATGTTCATGCTCAATGCAAATGCCAAATAACATTTATTTAGGTTTAACACTAATCCCGAAAGTATAGGGAGTGTGCGATGATGATCATATCAATCTTGGAACTACTTCCAACACTCATCGTCACTTCCCCTTCAACTAGTCTCTGTTTATTCTGTAACTCCTGTCTCGAGTTACTAATCTTAGTAACCGAACAAGTATCAAATACTCAGGGGCTACTATAAACACTAGTAAGGCACACATCAATAACCTGTATATCAAATATACCCTTGTTCACTTTGCCATCCTTCTTATCCACCAAATATTTGGAGTAGTTCCACTTCCAGTGACCATTTCCTTTGCAGTAGAAGCACTTAGTTTCAGGCTTAGGTCCAGCTTTGGGCTTCTTCACGGGAGTGACAACTTGTTTGCCATTCTACTTGAAGTTTCCCTTTCTTTCCCTTTGCCCTTTTCTTGAAACTAGTGGTCTTGTCAATCATCAACACTTGATGCTCTTTCTTGATTTCTACCTTCGTCGATTTCAACATCACGAAGAGCTCGGGAATTGTTTTCGTCATCCCTTGCATACTATAGTTCATCACGAAGTTCTAGTAACTTAGTGATGGTGACTAGAGAATTCTCTCAATCACTATCTTATCTGGAAGATTAACTCCCACTTGATTCAAGTGATTGAAGTACCCAGACAATCTGAGCACATGCTTACTAGTTGAGCGATTCTCCTCCATCTTTTAGCTATAGAACTTGTTGGAGACTTCATATCTCTCAACTCGGGTATTTGCTTGAAATATTAACTTCAATTCCCGGAACATCTCATGTGGTCCATGAAGTTCAAAACATCTTTGAAGTCCCGATTCTAAGCCATTAAGCATGGTGCACTAAACTATCAAGTAGTCATCATATTGAGCTAGCCAAACGTTCATAACGTCTGTGTCTGCTCCTGCAATAGGTCTGTCACCTAGCAGTGCATTAAGGACATAATTCTTCTGTGCAGCAATGAGGATAAACCTCAGATAACGAATCCAATCCGCATCATTGCTACTAACATCTTTCAACACAATTTTCTCTAGGAACATATCAAAATAAACATATGAAAGCAACAACGCAAGCTATTAATCTACAACATAATTTGCAAAATACTACCAGGACTAAGTTCATGATAAATTTAAGTTCAATTAATCATATTACTTAAGAACTCCCACTTAGAAAGACATCTCTCTAATCCTCTAAGTGATTACGTGATCCATATCAACTACACCATGTCCGATCATCACGTGAGATGGAGTAGTTTCAACGGTGAACATCAATATGTTGATCATATCTACTATATGATTCATGCTCGACCTTTCGGTCTCCGTGTTCCGAGGCCATATCTGTATATGCTAGGCTCGTCAAGTTTAACCTGAGTATTCCGCATGTGCAACTGTTTTGCACCCGTTGTATTTGAACGTAGAGCCTATCACACCCGATCATCACGTGGTGTCTCAGCACGAAGAACTTTCGCAACGGTGCATACTCAGGGAGAACACTTCTTGATAATTAGTGAGAGATCATCTTAAAATGCTACCGTCAAACAAAACAGAATAAGATGTATAACAGATAAACATCATATGCAATCAAAATATGTGACATGATATGGCCATGATCATCTTGCGCCTTTGATCTCCATCTCCAAAGTACTGTCATGATCCCTATCGTTACCGGCACGACACCATGATCTTCATCATCTTGATCTATATCAATGTGTCATCACATGGTCGTCTCACCAACTATTGCTCTTGCAACTATTGCTATCGCATAGCAATAAAGTAAAGCAATTATTTGGCACTTGCATCTTATGCAACAAAGAGACAACCATAGGGCTTCTGCCAGTTGCCGATAACTTCAACAAAACATGATCATCTCATACAACAACTTATATCTCATCACGTCTTGACCATATCACATCACAATATGCCCTGCGAAAACAAGTTAGACGTCCTCTACTTTGTTGTTGCAAATTTTACGTGGCTGCTACGGGCTGAGCAAGAACCGTTCTTACCTACGCATCAAAACGACAACGATAGTTCGTCAAGTTAGTGCTGTTTTAGCCTTCGCAAGGACCGGGCGTAGCCACACTCGGTTCAACTAAAGTTGGAGAAACAGACACCCGCTAGTCACCTGTGTGCAAAGCACGGCGGTAAAACCAGTCTCGCGTAAGCGTACGCGTAATGTCGGTCCGGGCCGCTTCATCCAACAATACCGCCCAACCAAAGTATGACATGCTAGTAAGCAGTATGACTTGTATTGCCCACAACTCACTTGTGTTCTACTCGTGCATATAACATCAACGCATAAAACCTAGGCTCGGATGCCACTGTTGGGGAACGTAGTAATTTCAAAAAAATTCCTATGTACACGCAAGATCATGGTGATGGCATAGCAACGAGAGGGGAGAGTGTTGTCCACGTACCCTCGTAGACCGTAAGCGGAAGCGTTATGACAACGCGGTTGATGTAGTCGTACGTCTTCACGATCCGACCGATCCAAGTACCGAATGTACGGCACCTCCGAGTTCAGCACACGTTCAGGTCGATGATGATCCCCGGGCTCCGATCCAGCAAAGCTTCGGGGATGAGTTCCGTCAGCACGACGGCGTAGCGATGATGATGATGCTCTACCGGCGCAGGGCTTCGCCTAAACTCCGCGACGATATGACCGAGGTGGAATATGGTGGAGGGGGGCACCGCACACGGCTAAGGAATGATCCGTAGATCAACTTGTGTTCTCATGGGGTGCCCCCCTGCCCCCGTATATAAAGGAGCAAGGGGGGAGGCCGGCCGGCCCCTTGGGGCGCGCCAAGGAGGAGGAGTCCTCCTCCTAGTAGGAGTAGGACTCCTCCTTTCCTACTCCTACTAGGAGGGGGAAAGGAAGGGGGAGATGGGGAAGGAAAGAGGGGGGCGCCGCCCCCCCTCCTAGTCCAATTCGGACCAGAGGGAGAGGGGGCGTGCGGCCCACCCTGGCCGCCCCTCTCTCTTCCCACCAAGGCCCATGTGGCCCATTAACTCTCCGGGGGGGGGTTCCGGTAACCCTCCGGCACTCCGGTTTTCTCCGAAATCACCCGGAACACTTCCGGTGTTCGAATATAGTCGTCCAATATATCAATCTTTATGTCTCGACCATTTCGAGACTCCTCGTCATGTCCGTGATCACATCCGGGACTCCGAACAAACTTTGGTACATCAAAACTTATAAACTCATAATAAAACTGTCATCGTAACGTTAAGCGTGCGGACCCTACGGGTTCGAGAACTATGTAGACATGACCTAGAACTATTCTCGGTCAATAACCAATAGCAGAACCTGGATGCCCATATTGGTTCCTACACATTCTACGAAGATCTTTATCGGTCAAACCGCATAACAACATACGTTGTTCCCTTTGTCATCGGTATGTTACTTGCCCAAGATTTGATCGTCGGTATCCAATACCTAGTTCAATCTCGTTACCGGCAAGTCTCTTTACTCGTTACGTAATGCATCATCCCGTAACCAACTCATTGGTCACATTGCTTGCAAGGCTTATAGTGATGTGCATTACCGAGAGGGCCCAGAGATACCTCTCCGACAATTGGAGTGACAAAACCTAATCTCGAAATACGCCAACTCAACATGTACCTTCGGAGACACCTGTAGTACTCCTTTATAATCACCCAGTTACGTTGTGACGTTTGGTAGTACCCAAAGTGTTCCTCCGGTAAACGGGAGTTGCATAATCTCATAGTTACAGGAACATGTATAAGTCATGAAGAAAGCAATAACAATATACTAAACGATCAAGTGCTAGGCTAACGGAATGGGTCATGTCAATCACATCATTCTCCTAATGATGTGATCCCATTAATCAAATGACAACACATGTCTATGGTTAGGAAACATAACCATCTTTGATTAATGAGCTAGTCAAGTAGAGGCATACTAGTGACTATATGTTTGTCTATGTATTCACACATGTATCATGTTTCCGGTTAATACAATTCTAGCATGAATAATAAACATTTATCATGAAATAAGGAAATAAATAATAACTTTATTATTGCCTCTAGGGCATATTTCCTTCAGGAAGAAGTCTGCTGCTCACGATGGGGCCGACGTGGCACTCTCAGTCGTCCGTGTCCATTGCACAAATGCCAAGGAAGACAAGCTGAAGGCTATTCAGGTGGAAAATACGAAGAAGCTCAAGTTTAAAAACTTCATGAATACTTTCATTGAGGCAGCCACTCGGATTGCAGATGGCATAGACCTGGACACCTTCGTCGAGCCAGCGAGTCCCACCAGCACGTGAAGGACAATTTTATGATTCGAGTACCCCCCCCCCCCGGTCGGAACTTATTTGCATCGATATCCCAGGTGATTTTGTAATTGTTAAAACTCGTTCGGGTCTTCTACCCGAGTACTTTCGTCTGCGCTTGAGAACTTGAGATTATAGATTTATCTGAACGTTGCTTCCTCAGTTTATTGCATAATTTAATTTGCCTAGTTTGTAGATAAATCTCTGAGTGAAAGGGATGCGCGTCACTCAGAGTAGTTTTTAACTTAGGGGAGGGATGGCTCACGGCTAAGCCCCTGAATGGGAGTGATGCTCTAACTTGGAGTAGTTTTTAACTTAGACGAGGACTGGCTCGCGGCTAAGCCCCCGAGTGGGAGGGATGCTCTCACTCAGAGTTGTTTTTAACTTAGGCGAGGACTGGCTCACAGCTAAGCCCCCGAGTGGGAGGGATGCTCTCACTCAGAGTACTTTTTAACTTAGGCGAGGACTGGCTGGCGGCTAAGCCCCCGAGTGGGAGGGATTCTCTCACCGGAGTAGTTT
>NC_041387.1:335233280-335300758 GCF_002162155.2 Triticum dicoccoides | reverse complement strand
TGGGAGGGATGCTCTCACCCGGAGTATTTTTTTAACTTAGGCGAGGACTGGCTCACGGATAAGCCCCCGAGTGGAGGGATTCTCTCACTCGGAGTAGTTTTTAACTTAGGCGAGGACTGGCTCACGGCTAGGCCCCCGAGTGGGAGGGATGCTCGCACAGGGAGTAGTTTTTAACTTAGGTGAGTACTGGCTCGTGGCTAAGCCCCCGAGTGGAGGGATGCTCTTACTCGGAGTAGTTTTTAACTTCGGCGAGGACTGGCTCGTGGCTAAGCCTCCGAGTGGGATGGATGCTCTCACACATAGTAGTTTTTAACTTAGGCAAAAACTGGTTCACAGCTAAGCTTCACGCTCGGGTTTGGAACATGCACATGTACAAGTGAAATCATCATAGCACTGTAGGATTCATGTCTTTGATAATCAAACATTTCTAAAATTACTTTTATTACATCTTAACAACTCAACCGTCAAGTATAGAATCGACGAAGAAGATTTGTGTTCCAGGCGCATGGCTCGTCGATCTTCTTTGTGAGGTTGTAGAGGTGATAGGCCCCATTATGCAGCACCTTGGTGACGATGAAGGGACCCTGCCACGCGGGAGCGAGCTTGTGTGGCCGTTGATGATCCACTCAGAGCACAAGATCTCCTTCTAGGAAAGCCCGACCCTTGACGTTCCTCGCGTGGAAATGCCATAGGTCATGCTGGTAAATAGTCGAGCGTATCAGGGCCATCTCCTGCTCTTCCTCTAAGAGATTTGTAGTGTCTTGCCATGCCGTTTCTGCTTTGGCTTCTGAATAGAGTTCCACTCGAGGCGAGTTGTGGAGGAGATCACTCGGCAGCACAACTTTGGCTCCATATACCATGAAGAAAGGGATGCGGTCAGTGGACCGGTTAGGTGTCATTCTTAAACCCCACAAAGCAGACTGTAGTTCGGTCACCCAAGCTCCAGATGCATGCTCGAGATCATGCATGAGTTATGGATTCAGCCCTTGAAGGATGAGGCCATTCGCCATCTCAGCATGTCCATTCGACTGCGGATGCACAACGGATGTGTCGTCCACCCGAGTGCCTTAGGTGGCACAAAACCTTCTAAATTCTTCCGAATCAAAGTTTGAGCCGCTATCTATGATAATGCTATGTGGGACTCCATATCTGAATATCAACTCCCTCATGAACTTGATGGTTGTGCGTGAATGTAGCTTCTTAATAGGCTTAGCTTCAATCCACTTGGTAAACTTATCAACTGCCACAAATAGATGAGTGAAGCCACTCCTGCATGTCCTGAGCGGTCCTACCATATCCAATCCCCACACGGCAAACAACCAGATGAGTGATATGGTCTTCAAAGCGGATTCAGGTTTATGTGACAAGTTTGCATAGAACTGGCATCCGTGGCAGTGTTGAACGGTCTATTTGGCGGCTTCATTGGCACGTGGCCAGAAAAAATCGGCTTGGTAAGCCTTAGCTATGATTGTCCGAGAAGACGCGTGATGGCCGTAGGTTCCCGAGTGGATCTCTTCTAGGATCAATCGACCTTGCTCTGGAGAAATACATCATTGAGCTACGCTAGTGACACTCTCTCTGTATAGCTGTCTGTTCATCACAATGAAAGCTTTGGATCTGCGGAAAATCTGGCATCCCTCAACTTCATCCTTTGGGTGTTCTTGTCTGAGCAAATATGCAATGTATGGCATCGTCCAGTCGAGGATAATTACCAGAATCTCCATAACCAAGTCAATGACTGCAGGGACCTCAATTTTAGTCGGGTCAGAGGGACTTATCGCCTGAGGAGGCTCTTCAATGAAAGGATCTTCCTGCACTCATGGGGAATGGAGGTGCTCAGGGAACACGTTGCTAGGGATGGCCTTCCGAGTGGAACTGATTTTTGCCAAATTGGCAGCTGCTTGATTTTTGATTCGAGGAATGTGGTGAAGCTCCAGACCCTCAAATTTATTTTCTAACTTCCTCACTGGGTTGCAGTATCCTGTCATAGCGGGGTTTCTAACATCCCATTCCTTCATCACTTGATTGACCACTAGATCTGAGTCATCGTATACCATTAGGCGACGAACACCGAGTGAGATGCCCACACACAACTGGTAGAGGAATGCTTCATACTCAGCCTCATTGTTGGAGGAATCAAAGTGAATCTGGAGAACATAACTGAGTCGATCACCTTTATGGGATACCAGGACCACTCCGGCGCCCGAACCATTGAGCATCTCGGAACCATCGAAGAACATCGTCTAGTACTCCAAGTGGATCCGAGTCGGCTGTTGTTGTTCTATCCATTCAGCCATGAAATTAGCGAGTGCTTGGGACTTGATTGCCTCTTCGCTTCAAAGTTGATATCAAAAGGGAGGAGCTCGATTGCCAACTTAGCCACTAGGCCAGTTGCATCTCAGTTGTTCAAGATTTCGGACAGCGGGACGTCACTGATGACTGAGATCGAGTGTTCTTGAAAATAATGTGCAACTTTTTTGCTGTCAAGTAAATACCATAAACAAGCTTCTGATAATGAGGATACCTCTACTTGGACGGAGTCAAAACCTCAAAGATGTAATACACTGGTCGTTGGACTTTGTAGGCCTTGCCTTCTTCTTCTCGCTCCAGTGTGAGAACTGTGCTAATGACTTGGCCAGTGGCTACAATGTACAAAAGCATAGGTTCTTTGTTGTTCAGGGCAGCAAGCATAGGCAGGTTGGATAGCAGAACTTTGAGCTCAACAAACGTTGCTTCTGTGTCGGGGGTTGGGTGCGACATATGCCAAAGGATGGCTTATCATGGTGGGGGCGAGTAGAACGTCGCCGGTGCCTGGAAACGGGATGAGGCGAAGGCATGCACACCGGCGAATCTTACCCAGCTTCAGGGCTCTCCGTGGAGATAACACCCCTACTACTGCTCTGCGGGGTCTCCGCATGATCACTATGGCAAAGTGAGTACAAGGTTGCTCCTTGAGCTGTTTCCTGGAGGTAGGAGAAGGCAAGGCTAGCTCCCTCCTTCCTATATGATCTGGTCTAGTCTAAAGGAGCGATCCCCCTTGCATGGGTGCCCTGGGGGGCTTATATAGGCCCGCCCCCTAGGGTTACAATGGTAATCCGGCTGGGCATGGGTCCTAGCCGTCTGTCTCCTAGGCCGCCGTCTTCTCCGCCGACTGCTGGGGCCCGCCGACTGCTGGGCCCCGCTGACGGGCCCGGTACTGTAGTCGTGCTTCTAATGATGCTGGCCTGGTCATGGGGTCGTGGCAATAGTGCGGCCGCCTGACGGGCGATCACTGTCGCCATTCCCCGTCTTGTTCGGTTAATGGCGTGTGGGGCCCGTGGGAGGGGTCGGCCGACTCGCGGGGGCCGACTCCCAACGGGTCCGTCTTGTGGCGCTCTTGCCGTCTTCTGTACCCCCACTGACAGGTGGGACCCGCCGTCTCTGGGCCGTACAGGCAGGCCGTCGTGGGCACAGTGTGCCGCCCACGGAGGCTAAGGTCAGGGCAGGCATGGCAACAGTGCTGCGCCGGATGGAGATCTCCACCGATACGGTGCACTGTAGCCATGCCGGCCCTTCGTAAGCAGGAGGGGGATGGGCCACGCGGCGACCGTACCCCGTCCCGCCCATCGTGGCGAAGGCAGGAGGTGGTCGGAGTCGCGGGCCGACTCCCCATAGCCTGCTTCTCTGGAAGCCGCCAATAGGATTCGGCTTATCTCGAAGTCGTCCCTGGGACTCGGCCGTCAGGGACAGTCGGCGGCCTTGCCGCCGACTCCCAGAAGGTGGCTCCTTATCGCAGAGTCTTGAGGGGCGCAGTCTGCCCTGATTTTTGAAAGGTTCAGGGGCTCGGGTTAGCCTACCCGTGGCCCATTACTCCAACAGTAGTCCCCAAAGCTGGTGAGGCGCCGAGGGTGATATATCGAGGAGTCTCAACAGTTTCTTCCTTCTGGTGGAATCTGGACCTTGCTCGCCGTCTTCCTCTAGGCCGACTAGCCGGAGCGGGACTCGCAGAGGGCCGTCTTGCCCCTTAAAGAGTTTGAAAGTCGTAGCGGGGTCCAGGCAGCGTGCCTGATAAGCTTCCGGGCAGCCACCCGTTGCGGATCCATCACGTGGCGCCACGTGGCAGGGTCAGTCTGCCCACCCACGCGCGCGACGGGACAGGGCCTCAGGCGGGGCCCGCCACTACCACGCCTCGGCACGTGAACGGATCCGTTGTGGCCGGGCGGACGGTTGGGATTCCCACGTCGTAACTGCATGCAGTTACTCCGTGTGATAAATCGTGGGGGGCGTGGGTTCCTGGGCACAGTTACTCCCACGCCCGCCCCATCGGCTTCTTAGCCCACAAGCCTATAAGTAGGCGGGAGGAGGGGGGCAGGGGAGCACGCGTGCCCATTTCCCCTACTCCCCTTGCTTTCTTCTTGCTTCTTCTTCTTCTCGCCGCCGCCGCGCCGAACCACGCCACGCCCGCAGCGATGAGCTCTTCCTCCGCCACCGCACCTCCGGTCGTGCGCTCCGGCGTGTGGGATGGCTCCGAGGTGGATGACGACATCATTGAGTTCCTCCGCAAGACGCGTCGCCTCCCCAGCGCGGACCTAGTGCGAGCCCTCGCCGCGCTGGAGAGGGAAGTATCGCCGGCGCCGGAGGAGGGCGAGCGGGTCGTATTCCGCTCGCACCTCATGCATGGCCTGGGGCTACCGGCGAGCAGTTTCTTCCGCTCCTTCTTGGAGTTTCACGGGCTCCAGCCGCACCACCTTACCCCAAACACGGTGGTGCTACTGGCCGCCTTCGCCACCCTGTGCGAAGGCTTCCTTGGCGTTCTCCCCACCATTGAGTTGTGGGGGGAGTTCTTTCAGTCCAAGCTCCGCACGCACGTCGCCGGCGTGCCGGCCCAGTGTGGTGCCTTCATCGCGATGCGGAGATCGGTGGCCGACAACCCGTTTCCCACCATCCCGCTGATTAAGTCGGTGAAGATGTGGCAGTGGTCATATTTTTATGTGAAGAACGTCGCCTCCGACGGTGACTGGGTCAATCTGCCGCCTTACGCAGCCGGCGCACCGGCTGGGAGGCTTCCCAGCTGGTCCCACCGGGTCAAGACGCTGACTCCCGCTAGCGCCGCCGCCGTCGCGCGACTCCGAGTGCTGACGCAGTCGGAGGGTTTGACCGGGGCCGACCTGCTGGCCGCCTTTGTGGCGCGCCGAGTCCTCCCGCTTCAAGGCCGACCTCAACTGATCTTTCAGATGAGCGGCCACTGGGACCCGAGTCGGCTGTGCTCCAAGAACATGCCCCAGGCGGAGGTGGCGGAGACGGTAAATTACATTGCAAACTGCAATCTCGCGGTGGATTGGCGGTTCGGCAAGGAGCCGTAGTCACGCACCAACCCCCCACCTGCTGTAAATCATCTCTCTTTTTGTTCCGTCTTCTTTTGCAGCCGAGTTCGACTTCTGATCTTCTTGGTTTTTCTTGAGTTAGAATCCCCTCATCCAGCCTTCAGCTGGCACCGCGGGCCCGGCCCGTCAGTTCGTCCCCGACCGAGCGGAGAGCGACGTCGACGACCCTGACTTGGGGGCCGCGGCGATGGAGGCCGACGCCGAAGGAGGAGGAGGAGGGAGAGGAGGAGGCTTCAGGCCCTCGGCCAACTTTGCCGACTGGCCTGATGACGATGCTGAGGGGGAAGTCGCCCCGCCCCGTTCCTCCGCCGGCTTGGATGGTCAAGGCAGCGTGAAAAGGCGCCGGGCCGGGCCGAGCTTGCTTGGCGGCCGGTCGAAGAAGTTCAAGGGGCGGCCGCCGTGACCAAGCCGGAGGAGGCGATCGCGAAGGCCAGCCGCTTCCGCAAGGAAGTGAAGAAGCCGCCACTGGTCTCCGTGTAAGTGCTTCCGCCTTTGTCTTGTTTTCTACTAGTGAATCTTGTCCAAATCTTTTACATGCCTTCCTCGCTTCAGGGCTCCTCTTACCTTCGAGAGGGTCGCCGCCGCCTCCGTCATGGGGTCGGCAGAGACGTCCGCCACTACTCGGCGGATTGACCCTGCCGCTGACCTTCGGGAGGCGACGGAGCAGAACGCGCGGGAGAAGCACGACGAGGATGAGGCCGCCCGCCTGGAGAAGGCGGAGGCCGAGAAGGCGGCGGCCTCCGCCCAAAGGAAGCTGGAAGAGGCCGAAGCCGCCGTTGCGGCAAGGCGGCAAGCTGAGGAGGCCGCGTACTGCCAATCGGCGTTGCTCGTCATCCCGCTGAACTCCGCACTGCCGCCCCTGGAGTTCACGGGGCAGACTGGGGAAGCCGGCGGTGAGAACCCCATCATGGAGAGGGAAATCGGCGAGGCCTCCATGTCGGACACGGCCGTGCCGCCACCGCCGCCTCCACCGCCGTCCGGGAGTGTGCAGGGCAAACAGCCGGCAGGCCCGCCTGTGCCGCCGACTGAGGATGAGTCCATGGCGAGGCTGCTCCTCCAAGTCGCCTCGCCAGCGTGCTGCCTCCTTGAGAAGGCGACTTCAGCGCCACGCCCCCTGGAGACCGGTGCCGCCAGCTCGGCCATCCCAGACGCCGAGGCGATGAGTGCCGTGCCTGTTGGGTGGGTGCAAGGAAGCGGCACGGGCCTGCTGAACCAGGCGCTTCTGGATGTTCAGGCGAAACTGTGAGCCGAGGGCGACGCCATCCAGACCTGCACCAAGGCGCATCTGGTGTCGCGAGTAGCTGTCCGGGTATGCTTTCATTTTTAACTTTGTTTTTCCTTTTTCTTCTCTATGGGGGCGCGCCAGCGCACCCACTAGGTGTAGTCCCCGAGTTTCGGGCCGGCTGCTGAGCAGGCGGCTCGGAACTCCTTCTGGCGAGTTCCAATACTTATCTTTGTCTAAAAATCTTATCACAGGAGTATCACAACCTCCGCGTCACTACCTTCAACCGCAATGTCGAGGAGCTGGGCAGGCGGACTGCCGACTTGTCGGAGAGTCGGAGTGAGTCCTCCTTCTTCGCGGGGGCGCGCTGGCGCACCCGCGAGCTGTAGTCCCCGAGATTCGGGCCGACTGCTGAGCAGTCGGGCCAGATCTTCCCAGCGACCTTCTTTGTTGACGACTTAACGTCTTTTCCTTTTTATTCTTCAGAGGCCAACACCACTCTCCAGCAGTAGCTGGGCGAGGCCAACACCGCCTTGCATGCCAAGGGGGAGGAGTGCAGCAAACTCGCCACGGAGCGCGACCTGCTGGCCGCGCAGCTGGCGGAGCAGAGGGAGCTGCTCAAGAAGGCGTAGGACGAGGCAGAGAAGAGACAGGCTGCTCTCCTGGCCGAGTTCGAAAGCGAGCGCTCCTCCTGGACCGACAAGGAGGCACAGCTGACCTCCGGCTTCCATGAGATTGAGGACATCATCGACGGTGAGTTTCTTTGTTTCCTTTTTTTCTTTGAGCCTCCGACTATGGGTCGGGCTAACTCCTGATTTTTTGACTTGCTTCTTTTCCGTCTTGGCAGACTTCTTCCCTGGCCACTCGCAGGCGGCCACCCAAGCCATCGAGGCTGATCCTGAGGCGCGGAGGGCAGATGGTGCGGAGATTGCCGCCAACGCCCCCTGGACTCTCGATGAGCAGCTTCTGAGCATCGAGGCTCGTCTGCGGCCGGCCCATCGGATGCTGCGCCGGCTTCAACGCACCGGCGCCTAGGTGATTGCTGCCCTATGGCCAGACATGCCAGTTCTGCGTACTCCCAGTCGGACTGCCGACTGGCTGGAGGTCGCGGCTGGTCATCTTGAGGCTTGGAAGGATTCCTCGGCCCGGGCTGGAGCGCGCCGGGCCTTGGAATCCGTCAAGGCGTGGTATCTAGGGCTGGACGTGGACCGACTGGACGCGTTCCGGTCAGAGGCCCAGGAGGAGCTGGTAGCTGTGGAAGACGCCCTCGTCGCGCGTGCTGCAGCGATCACCGACTACGCAGACACCAGCATCTTCGTCCCTGATCGGGCTGAAGACGGCAGGGAGGCACCGCCGGAGTGGTTCGGGATGAACCCAGATTACGACGAGGACTCGGCGGAGGTGATCGGTTCCAGCACCGAGGAGGAAGGCGAGGCGGAGGACGGAGGTGAGATGGAGGCGCCAGAAGACGGAGTGGGTGACCAGCCTCAGCTCGACCGCGCCTCCAGCAACGAGTCACGCCCGACCGAGCCGGCTGCCGCCGGAGACGATCAAGCCGGACCGTCCAGCCGTCCGCCCCGGCACCTGACATCACCGTCTCTTCCGACCCTCCAAACCCGTCTGCCGCTTCCTAGGATGCCGTCTTGCCTTCATTTTATCTGCGGGGTGTATTTTGAACTTCTTCTTGAAGATTCGGCCAAGGGCCTATGTTATGTAAATATTTATCTGAGTTCTATCTTTCCTTGCTTATTGCTCTTTTGGCTTTTTCCTTTGCCGCCTTCCCTTAGTCGCCACCTTGCCAGTCGGATGGCCGCTCTGCGGACCGCCTCTGGATCAAATGCTTGGCTATTTTGGGAAGGCAAGTACTTGGCCATTTTTAGAGTCTTATAACAAGTTGGATAGAAAGCGGCAAGCCGACTGCTCAAGAGTCGGCTTTGCTAAGGGAGGCTGGAAGCCAGCTTAGGCTATGCTTATGTCTTGAGTCCTTAGCCATTTTTCATATGGGCGCCCATTCTTCCTTACTCCTGCCCACCAATCAGTCGCTCTGCAAGCTGCGGCTTCTGACAGGAGACGGCTTAGGCATCACAGACTACTTTTCCGACTGCAGGAAGCATTTCATAGCACGAGGCGGCGAGTCCCCGGGCCGACTAGTCAAGCCCGGTGCCAAGCGGCATAACAAAGAGTAGTATACTCGAAGGCATAATTCTTATCATACAGATAACAAAAAAGGGCAGTCCCTGAGCTCGTCTCGGGGGGCCCGAAGTCTTGGTACTTTAATACAAAGGGTAGCGTGATACATACTACATCAACTGTAAAATCTTCGGAGAAGATTTGCATTCCATGGGCGTTCCGTCTCTTTGCCGGAGTCGTCCCTCTTGCGTGCTCGGGGCTTCTGAGCGTCGATCAGGTAGTAGGAGTCGTTGCCCAGCACTTTGCTGATAATGAAGGTGTCACGCCCAATATGCGACCCTATCCAAAAGGAACTCGAAGGTCCCACCAAGGATAGACCCGCATATTGAAACGCTTTTGCAAGGTGGATATCATTACATCAACATTACATAATAGATGGGGATACATACATAAGGCATACAATGCCACACAAATACAACATCACAATACATTAGAGCATCATCCGACTACGGATGAATCACAAACAGAAACTCAAACGACATCCACCCTGCTAGCCCAGGCTGCCGACCTGGAACCTATCCCCTGATCGAAGAAGCAGAAGGAGAACTGCAACACAAGCAAACATCGCTCTCGCGTCATGATCATCGCATAACCTGTACCTGCAACTGTTGTTGTAGTAATCTGTGAGCCACGAGGACTCAGCAATCCCATTACCATGGGTATCAAGACTAGCAAAGCTTAAAGGAAAGGAAGGGGTAAAGTGGTGAGGTTGCAGCAGCGACTAAGCATATATGGTGGCTAACATACGCAAATAAGAGCGAGAAGAGAGCAAACGGAACGGTCGCCAACTAGTAATGATCAAGAAGTGATCCTGAACACCTACTTACGTCAAACATAACCCAGAAAACCATGTTCACTTCTCGGACTCCGCCGAAAGAGACCATCACGGCTACACACGCGGTCGATGCGTTTTAATTCGGATCTGGTGTCAAGTTATCTACAACCGGACATTCACAAATTCCCATTTGCCTATAACCGCAGGCACGACTTTCGAAAGATTATACCCTGAAGGGGTGTCCCAACTTAGCCCATGACAAGCTCTCGCGATCAACGAAGGATATACCTTCTCCCAGGAAGACCCGATCAGACTCGAAATCCCGGTTTACAAGACATTTCGACAATGGTAAAACAAGACCAGCAAAGCCGCCCGATGCACCGACAAATCCCGATAGGAGCTGCACATATCTCATTCTCAGGGCAACACCGGATGAGACATCCTACGAGTAAAACCAGACCTCGAGTTTCCCCGAGGGGGCCCCGCAGTCTACTCGGTTCGGACCAACACTTAGACTAGCACTGCCCCGGGAGGGGCTAAAATAAAGATGACCCTTGGGTTGGCCGACCCAAGGGAAAGGGGTAGGTGGTGGTGAGGCAAATGGTAAAACCAAGGTTGGGCCTTGCTGGAGGAGTTTTATTCAAAGCGAACTGTCAAGGGGGTCCCATAAATCACCCGACCGTGTAAGGAATGCAAAATCCGGGAACATAACACCGGTATGACGGAAACTAGGGCGGCAAGAGTGGAACAAAACACTAGGCAAAAGGCCGAGTCTTCCACCCTTTACCAAGTATATAGATGCATTAATAATATAAGAGATATTGTGATATCCCAACCAAAATCCTGTCCACCATGGAGCAATCTTCAACTTCACCTGCAACTAGCAACGCTATAAGAGGGGCTGAGCAAAAGCGGTAACATAGCCAAGCAACAGTTTGCATAGGAAAGGTGTCAAAGGTTAGAGGTTCATGGCAATATGGGAGGCTTGATGAGCAAAAGATAGGTAATGCAGCAAAGCGATAGAATGAAGCAACTAGTATAGCAATGATAGTAGTGAGATCCAGAGTAACGGTCATCTTGCCTGAAATCCCGCAAGGAAGAAGAACGAGTCCATGAAGAAGATGAACGGATGAAGCCGAACCAAGCGTAGACGAACGAATCCTCACGATCGCAACGAAACAGGAACTATCGAAAAGAAGCACACAACATGGTAAACACACTACACATGAACAAGGCATGATGCACACACAAGCATGATGCATGATGAAGCTACATGAAGCTACTCATGGCAAGAGATGATGCAAACGAGAGCAACACATCAAGGCAAGTTTAAATGAGGCCGGGAACAACATATAACAATTCCGGTAAGTCCTCATATGCATATTTCGAAATTGGTCCAGATCTGAATAAACCTTACGTTCAAGTTGTTAAACAGCAAGTTAAGATGCAACAAGATGATCTACACGAAATTCTAGTCAAGTTACATATAAAGTTCAATTAGTTCGGAGCTACGGCCTAAAAGATATGAGCAAAACAAGTTAAACATGGCATTGATGCAAAATGCACCCAAACATCAAGCAAACACCTCAAAACAAGGATGCAACATGATAATATGAAACTACATGCAAAATCAAGCAAGTTCCGTATAGAGCACACTCAAAACGGAGCAACGGTTCAACACACACACACACTATACAAGTTATAGCTACAATCTGTCCAAAACAGCAACTAGGCATATTGCAAGCAACAAAACAATAAGCTACAACATCTCAACATGAAAACAAAAGACATGGGCATGATGTACTGGTAAAGCATAACAAAACATGAACACTGAGCTATCTCCAGAACATGCTCAAACACACATGGCAAGATTGCAAGTAATAACAGTTCAGACTTTGCAGAAAATAACATCAGGTTGCAATGTTCAGAGCTATCAAACAACATGTTACAGGAACTTATCATGGCAAACAAAGGCATGGCATGAATCTACTAATTGCATAGATCAAGAGTCCCTTACTGACCATAAGTCTAAAAGGATCAGAAAATATGATGGCACCCATGTTAACATGGCAAGTTATAATACAGATTCATACATGGCAGAAACAGAATTATGAAGGCATGTTAGTGAGCTTGTGCAACTCACTACAGAGCAATACATGGCATGGCAAGGCAACCAACAGTAAGAAGGCATGTTTGTGAAGCTAAGCATGGCAATAGCAAGGTCATAGGGTGCATGGAACACTAGGAAAACACATGGCAACAACTGAACTTAATGTTAACAGGCTGACAACAACATTATCAAGCAACTTTGGAGCAAGATATGAACAAGCTATAGCAAGCTATAAATTCAGCCAGGGGCATGGATGGATATAGCATGACATGTAGACCAAAACATGTTTAGTGGACATCTTCAGATCATGCATAGAATGATTAGTAGCAACATGTTTATATAGCATCACGAAATAACAGATTCAGCCTAGCAAAACAGCAACATCAAGTACACTACTTAACAAGCTCGATTCACTCACCACAAGTCATTGCCTGACAAGAAAGCATAGCATTAGCAAGAAGACATGTTTATGTAACCAACCAAGGCAAGAAAAAGTCCATAGCATGCAAGGATCAACTATAGCATCCTTGGCTAAATTAAATAACATGTAAACAATCTGCCAGGAAACATTTTAAAGTAAAAGTAGAGCACGAAAATGACATGCTAGACTACTCCATAATTTCAACCAAGGGCATGAATGGATAGAAAATAACCATATGTTCAAAACATCCTTACCGAAGTATCTCAAAATATGCATGGATCTCTCTGTAGCATCAAGTTTACATGGCATCAAAATAGCAGCAGAACAGGGACTAAAATCAGTAACATCACGATGCCTAGTTTGCATGCTTGTCCTAGTCACCACATTGATCACAAAAATACATGGTAAACACCTCTGTAAATAAGACATGGCATAGATCAAAACACATGTAGACATCAACCTCATAGGATGCACACATCAATCATGGCAAAAATGACAAAAGAGCTCGTTCTGATGACAGACAGCAGAAAACATCATGAAGCACTCTTACAACAATGATTTAGGCATCAAGATGAGCTCAAATGAATATGATGCAATGGAATGAAATGATGTACTCGTCGAGACGAACAATTTGACATATTACACGCACGAAACGGAGCTACGGATGCAGAGATACAATAGGTCAAACATGGCATGATTATTGCAAAATACAGGGACTTAGCAGTTTCGGGGAGGGGAAAGTCAACCTCGGATCTGGGCACGGATGTCGATGCAGTACCGGAGAAGATCGCCGGAGAGGCTGCCGGAGAGGAGGGAGATGGCCGGAGTGGAGGGAGGTGGCGGACGAGCTCGGGGTCGCCGGATCCGGTCACTCCTCGACCGGATCCGACCGGAGAACGAGGAGCCGAGGAGGAGGCGGCGAACTCCGGCCGGCTGCGGGGACCCGCGGCGGCGGACGGTGGCACGGGTCGGCGGCCGAAGATGGCGCGGCCGAAGGCGGAGGACGGGCGGCCGGCTGCGGAGGGACGCCGGCGCGGGCGGAGGGCGCGGGCGAGCGCCGGAGCTCGGCGACGGGCTGGGCGGAGCGGCGGCGGTCGCTAGGGCGGAGGGGCGGCGACCGGAGGCGGGGGCGCCGGCACGGGCGCGGCGGCGGGCGCGCGGGCGTCCCACGGACGGGCGGCGGCGGCGGAGCGGGCCGGGCGGGCCCCGCCTGGGCCCGGCGGGCCGGCGGCGGCAGGCGCGGAGGAGAGAGAGGGAGGCGCGGGCTGAGGGCGACGTGGCGGGCACCGATTCTTCAGGGGCGAGTGCGGCGGACGTGTCCGGCCCGGGGGGACACGTCCGGCGGCGGCGAGGGGAAATTTTAGGGTTTGGACCCGAAAATGGAGGGAGGGATGCGTTTTTATAGGTAGAGGGAGCTAGGAGAGTCCAAATGAGGAGCGGTTTTCGCCCACACAATCGTGATCGAATGACCGAGAGCATGGAGGGGACTTAGATGGGTTTTGGGCCACTTTGGAGGGGGTGTTGGGCTGCAAAGAGAGAGGGGCTTTACGGTTACCCGGTTAACCGTTGGAGTACCAAACGACCTCCGAATGGCACGAAACTTGACAGGCGGTCTACCGGTGCTATACCAAGGCCACTTGGCAAGACTCGGTCCATTCCGAGAACGTTTAACACCCACTCACAATGAGAGACAAAAGGGGAACACCGGAGGGCATAGGAGTGCCGGATTGCAAAACGGACAACGGGGAAAATGCTCGGATGCATGAGACGAACACGTATGCAAAATAAAATGCACATGATGACATGATAAAAAGCAACACGCAAGCAAATGACATGGCAACGACGGCGAATAACTGACAGACACCTGGCACATCGGATCCGGGGTGTTACAGAAGGGGCCTTCCCAAGGTGCCGACAGCTTGTGCTACCCGGCTGTTCGTTGGATCAGTCAGAGCACAAGGTCGCCCTCTTGGAAAGATCTCGGCCTGACCTTCCTGTTGTAGTATCGGCGCAGGCTCTGCTGGTAGATGCTGGACTGGCTGAGTGCCAACAGTCGGCCCTCTTCCAGCAGATCGACACCGTCTTGACATGCTTCTTCTGCTTCCTCCTCGATGTACATGGTGACTCGCGGGGAGTCAAACTCTATGTCCGGCTGGATGACGGCTTCAGCACCATAGATGAGGAAGAAAGGTGTGAAGCTGGTTGACTTGTTTGGAGTCGTGCGCAGACTCCAGAGGACGGCTGGCAACTCGTCAAGCCAACAGCCGGCCGAATGCTCCAGTGGTTCGACCAACCGAGGCTTGATGCCGGACAGGATGAGGTCGTTTGCTCGCTCTACTTGGCCGTTTGACTGCGGATGGGCAACGAACGCTAAGTCCAGTCGGATGCCCTGTATCACGTAGAAACGAGCCAAGGCACCTTTGGCGAAATTTGTGCCATTGTCGGTGATGATGTTGTGTGGTATGCCGTACCGAGTCGTGATGTCGGCGATGAAAGTTACTGCAGTCGGACCATTCAACTTCTTGATGGGCTTTACTTCTATCCACTTGGTGAATTTGTCCACCGCGACAAGTAAGTGAGTTAGGCCGCCTCGTGCTGTTTTGAATGGTCCCACCATGTCCAGGCCCCAAACCTCAAAGGGCCAGGCAATGGGGATAGTCTTGAGTGCAGAAGTCGGCTGACGTGGCTTGGAGCGGAACTTCTGGCACCCTTTGCACTTATGGACCAATTCTTTGGCCTCTTCTAAGGCGGTTGGCCAGAAGAAACCATGTCGAAAGGCTTTGGCGACGAGTGCTCTTGAAGCCGCATGGTGGCCACGCTCGCCTTGATGGATTTCTTTGAGAGTTGCTTGGCCTTGCTCTGGCTCGATGCAACACTGGTAGACACCAGTGACGCTACGCCTGACCAACTCTCTATTGACTATGGTGTAAGCTGACGCTCGGCGTTGCACTTGCCGAGCCAGGATTTCATCAGTTGGCAGCTCTTTGCTCACTAGGAACTTGAGGATGGGATGGGCCCATGAGGGTGCTGCTATTTCTTCAACCGTCAGTACTGCGACTTGGACGAGGGCGGCTGGGCTGGGAGGCGGCGGGCTAGAGTCCGCGGCCGCTTGCTGGATTGATGAAGTCCCTGGGCTGACTGGCGCAGTCCCCGGGCCGAGTTCTGGAGTCTTCGGACTGGTCGCCGTAGTCCCCGGGTCGGGTTCTAAAGTCCCCGGGCCGGCTTCGACTACGGCGTTCTTGGAGTCATTTGCAAGAATTCTCGTGCCGCCTGCTGGGGCTCTTAAGTCGGATCCGATTTCTTCGGGGGGAGCCGGCACAAAGATGGAGTCTGATTTTGGTGAAGGATTGACAGACGGCTTGAGGAGGCGCCGAAGGGCGACGCCAGATGGTATTGCTTGGCGGGTGGAGCCGATTCGCGCCAGGCGTTTGCTTGGTCGTTGTCATTTCTTGGCACGTGAAGGAACTCGCACCCCTCAAAATATCCACTGAGTTGCTGTACAAGGAAACGGTAGCTCACCATGTCTGCATCCTTGGCGTCCCAGTCGCCAGATGACTGCTGGACCACCAAGTCAGAGTCGCCATAACACAGCATCCGGTGAATGCCGAGTTCTTTGGCAAGCCGGAGCCCGTGAATGAGCGCCTCATATTCAGCGACGTTGTTGGAGGCGGCGAAATGGATTTGCAGCGCATATCTGAGCTTGTCGCCTTTGGGGGAAGTGAGGACAACACTGGCTCCCAAGCCGGTGCGCATCTTGGAACCGTCGAAATGCATCCGCCAATGGGTGGAGTCGGGCGCTGGCGGCAGGTACTGGGTCTTGGCCCAGTCGACGAGGAAGTCGGCCAGTGCTTGCGACTTGATGGCGGTGTGGGGCTGGTAGTAGATGGTGTAGGGAGCCAGCTCAATGGCCCATTTGGCCACTCGGCCAGAAGCATCTCGGCTTCCGATGATCTCGGCTAGTGGGGCAGTGCAAACCACGGTGATTGGATGCTCCTGAAAGTAAGTCTTCAGCTTATTGGCGGCAAAGTGCACGCCGTAGCACATCTTCTGGTAGTGGGGGTAGTTCTGCTTGGAGGTCGACAGTACTTCGCTCAGGTAATATACCGGTCTCTGGACAGGTAGCGCCTTGCCTTCCTCCTTGCGCTCAACTACAATGACTGTGTTGACTACCCTGCTGGTGGCGGCAATGTACAAGAGCATGGGCTCTTTGGGAGTCGGGGTCGCCAGCACAGGGGGAGTAGTCAATATTTTCTTCAACTGGAGAAAAGCTTCGTCCGCCTTGGGGTTCCACTCGAAAAAGGTTGTCTTCTTCATGAGCTGGTATAAAGGGAGAGCCTTCTCGCCCAGCCAACTAATGAATCGGCTGATGGACGCCAGGCAGCCGGTGAACTTTTGCACATCTAGCAGTCGGCTGGGTGCCTTCATCCTCTCGATGGCCTTGATCTTGACAGGATTGCACTCTATGCTGCGTTCGGAGACCAGGAAGCCAAGGAGTTGGCCGGCTGGTACTCCGAAGACGCACTTCTCAAGATTGAGCTTGATCTGGAATCGGCGCATGTTCTCAACGGTTTCCTTGAGGTCTTCCAGCAGTGTTCCACGCTTTTCCGTCTTCAGCACCACATCATCCACGTAGACGTGTGCGTTTCTGCCGAGTTGCTTGAGGAGGCACTTCTGCATGCAACACTGAAAAGTGGCACCAGCATTCCTCAAGCCGAATGTCATGGTTAGGTAGCAGAAGGCTCCAAACGGCGTGATGAAGGCGGTCTTCAGTCTGTCAGCTGGGTTCAGCTTGATCTGGTGATATCCTGAATATGCATCTAAGAAGCTCAACAACTCGCATCCGGCTATGGAGTCTATCACCTGATCAATTCTCGGCAGGGCGAACGGGTCCTTGGGGCAAGCTTTGTTGAGGCTCGTGTAGTCAATACACATCCGCCACTGCTTGTTCTTCTTCAGCACCAGGACTGGGTTTGCTAACCACTCTGGAAAAAATACTTCCATAATGAAGCCGGCTGCCAGGAGCCAGGCTATCTCTTCTCCAACAACTCTTCTCTTCTCTTCTGACAGGCGGCGCAAGGGCTGCCTGACGGGCTTCACATCAGATCGGACATGTAACTTGTGCTCTGCGAATTCCGTCAGTACACCTGGCATGTCTTTAGGGGACCATGCAAAGATGTCTCGATTCTCACGGAGGAAATCGATGAGCTCGCCTTCCTATTTGCTGTCGGGGTTTGCACCTATGACAGCGTACTTCTCTGGGTGCTCCGGGTCCAAGGGTATCTTCTTAGTTTCTTTGGCCGGCTTGAACGAACCTTCAGTTTCTGACTCCATGGGGTTGGGCGACATCTCGGGCTGCTTGCCGCCCATTGCCACAACCCGGTCAAGAAGCCGTCTCTCGGCTGCGATCACCAGGGACTCGGCCAGCCGACTGCTTTCGGCCGCGCAAGCGTACGACTTTCTGTAGTCGCCGGCTATGGTCAGAATCCCCTTGGAACTCGGCATCTTCATCTTGAGGTAGGCGTAGTGGGGGACCGCCATGAACTTGGCCAAAGCAGGTCGGCCAAGCAACACATGGTACGGGCTTTTGAGGTCCACCACTTCAAACCAGACTGGCTCTCGGCGGAAATGATCTTTGTCTCCAAAGAGGACGTCTATCAGGATCTTGCCGATTGGTGAGCAGGAAAGGCCAGGAACAATGCCGTGGAACACAGTCTGGCTGCTCTGAAGCTGCCTTTGCTTGATTCCTAACTTCTCCATGGTATCCTTGTACAGAATGTTGATGCTACTGCCTCCGTCTATTAGCACTCGCGAGAAGCGAGCGGCCTGCCTATCTGTGGCAAAGGTGGCACCTAAGACTAGGGCATAGGAGCCCGGACTCGGCATCACCTCTGGGTGATCAGCTCTGCTCCATTTGATAGGCTTCTCGGACCAGTGCATGAACTCGGGAGTACTTGATGCTACTGCATTCACCTCTTGCTGCTGCTGCCGCCTGCTGCGTCGATCGTCAGCCACACTGGTGAACACCACGTAGGCTTCGTGCTCTTCTGGGTACTCGTCTTGTATTGCGCCGACTGGCCTGGCTACCGGCTGCTGGGGCGGTGGTGGAGGCGGCGGCCCAACAGGCGGAGGAGGCAGGAGGCCATCTCCCTTGGCGACTCTGGTGAGCCAGTGGCATTTCCGAGTGGTGTGATTTGACGGCTTCGCGCCGCTGTGGAACTTGCAGGGGCCATCTAGAGTTTGCTCGTAGGAGAAAGCCGGCTGCCAAGCCGGCCTGCCGCCTTTCTGCTTCTTTGGAGCCGGCTGTCCCTCAGGCCGCTCTTCTTTGATCGTGGCCACTTGCCGACTGCTGGAAGCCGGCTAAGGGGCTTTGCGCTTGTGATCGTTTTGATATGGGCGCCGGCTTGATTCTCCAGCCAACGTCTTGGGAGCCGGCGTCAACACTTTTCCGGAGGCGTCTACCCAGAGCTCGGTCTTCATTGAGGAGTTGGCCGTGGCATACTTGTCCGTGATGACCAGTAGCTCGTCAAGGGTTACCGGCTCGTCGCAGAGGAGTCGGTGCTTGAGGAGAGTGCCTTCGCGGCACCCGGCGGTGAAGTACTCTATGGCCTGGACCTCGTGCACTCCTTCGCAGGAGTTGCGGAGCTCGGCCCAACGCGTGAGGTAGTCGCGGGTCGATTCGCTGGGCCCTTGTACGCACAAGGAGAGCTGTCGGGGCTTGGGAGCCCGCTTGTACGTGCTAGTGAAGTTGCGTATGAAGGCTTCGGAAGTCTAGCCAGCTGTTGATGTTGTAAGGCTTGAGGCTGTTGAGCCAGGTGCGCGCCGTGCCTTGGAGCATCAGGGGGACATATTTCATGGCAACGCGTCGATTGCCATTCGCTATGCGAACGGCGGTGGAGTAGTCGATCAACCAGTCTTCCGGCTTCACGGAGCTGTTGTACTTGGGCGTGTCTCTTGGGAGCGAGAACCCTTTGGGAAAGGGCTCGTCGCGGATGCGGGGGCCAAAACACGGCGGGCCGACATTATCTTCTTCTTCCAGGGCCAGGGATCGCGCTAGGTGGTCGATCTGATGGCGGGCATCATTCTCGCCGACTCCTTCGCGGCGACCAAGTCGGCCGCTGAGAGTCGGATGCTCTACAGGCGGCAGGGTAGGATATCTTTCCCCGCGAGGTGGAGGAGGCGGCAGGTCGCCTCGTCACTCCACTCCTCAGGGGCGGCCGTCTGCGTCGCGCTCGATGATGATACGAGTCCGGCTGCGGCTAGCATCTGGCTCCTTCTCTTGTCTGGTACGGGCGCCACCCGCAGTCGGCGTACGCGACGTTGCGCCGTGCTCTCGGCGAGGGGGACTTCCAGCTTGGACGTCGGCTTCATGCCGGGTTGCAGCCGCATCGATCAGCTGCTGGATGCGTCTGGTCATGTAGGGGAGCTCGTCGGCCCCCAGCCCGTTTAGCTCATCAATGATCGACTGGGCGGCGCATAGGTTCTCGAGGGGCATGGCATAGACCGGGCGGTCCGCTCCCAGCATGCTGGCGATGGCCTCGCCGCATTTCTTGATGATGCTGACTCGGCTTGGCCCTTCTGGAGGCGGTGTGCCGAAGGCGGCGCGGTCGACTTCGCGCTGGTGGGCCTCCGTGAGGCATCTCATGGTGGCAATCTTTTGGCCCTCCGCAAGGAGGGCAAGGCAGCGTGCCTCCAGCACCTCGGCGTCAGCGTCCGCCGGGATGGGGGCGGACAGATCGTGCAAAGTGGCCTGTAGGGCGTCGCGGGCGTTCTCGTCGGAGGCGGCGCCGTGGCTGATGACGAACACTTCGGTGATGGTGCTGCCGCCACTGTCGGGTCGTGGGAGAGGATCGTCGAAGACGATCACGTCGGAGGGGAAGGCGTCGAGCGACGCAGTGTCAGAATCGACAATCATCGGGTCGGTGGAGCCGACCGACTCCAAGTCCGCGGTAGGCTCGCTGGAGATCTGGAGTTGGTCGAGGAGGCGAGGCGGCTCTCGGGGCAGCCTGTGCCCACATCGGATGCAGGCTCGTCGGAGATGCGAGCCTCGCCAAGAATATCGGCAAGGCAGCTCGCTGCGCAGGTGTTGTCGACGCTTTGCAGCGCGTCGGGGCAAGCGCCATCGGGCGTGCCGGGCTGGCTACGCTCGCTGGGGCGGAAGATGGATCCCGTCCAGAGCAGGTCTCCGTACAACGATGCACCAGGCCCCACGGTGGGTGCCAAATATCGGTGGTTGGGCGCGACATATGCCAAAGGATGGCTTATCATGGTGGGGGCGAGTAGAACATCGCCGGTGCCTGGAAACGGGATGAGGCGAAGGCATGCATGCCGGCGAATCTTACCCAGCTTCAGGGCTCTCCATGGAGATAACACCCCTACTGCTGCTCTGCGGGGTTCCGCATGATCACTATGGCAAAGTGAGTACAAGGTTGCTCCTTGAGCTGTTTCCTGGAGGTAGGAGAAGGCAAGGCTAGCTCCCTCCTTCCTATATGATCTGGTCTAGTCTAAAGGAGCGATCCCCCTTGCATGGGTGCCCTGGGGGGCTTATATAGGCCCGCCCCCCAGGGTTACAATGGTAATCCGGCTGGGCGTGGGTCCCAGCCGTCTGTCTCTTAGGCCGTCGTCTTCTTCGCCGACTGCTGGGGCCCGCCGACTGGCGGGCCCCGCTGACAGGCCCGGTACTGTAGCCGTGCTTCTAATGACGTTGGCCTGGTCATGGAGTCGTGGCAATAGTGCCGCCGCCTGACGGGCGATCACTGTCGACATTCCCCATCTTGTCCGGTTAATGGCGTGTGGGGCCCGTGGGAGGGGCCGGCCGACTCCCGGGGGCCGACTCCCAACGGATCCGTCTTGTGGCGCTCTTGCCGTCTTCTGTACCCCCACTGACAGGTGGGACCCGCCGTCTCTGGGCCGTACAGGCAGGCCGTCGTGGGCATAGTGCGCCGCCCACGGAGGCTGAGGTCAGGGCAGGCATGGCAACAGTGCCGCACCGGATGGAGATCTCCACCGATATGGCGCACTGTAGCCATACCGGCCCTTCGTAAGCGGGAGGGGGATGGGCCACGCGGCGACCGTACCCCGTCCCGCCCGTCATGGCAAAGGCAGGAGGTGGTCGGAGTCGCGGGCCGACTCCCCATAGCCTGCTTCTCTGGAAGCCGCCAATAGGAGTCGGCTTATCTCGAAGTCGTCCCTGGGACTCGACCGTGAGGGACAGTCGGCGGCCTTGCCGCCGACTCCCAGAAGGCGGCTTCTTATCGCAGAGTCTTGAGGGGCGCAGTCTGCCCCGATGTTTTGAAAGGTTCAGGGGCTCGGGTTAGCCTACCCGTGGCTCATTACTCTGACATTCTGCTTTGGGGGTCCACTCAAACTTATCGGACTTCTTCATCAGTCGGTATAAAGGCAGTGCCTTTTCTCCTAGACGAGAAATGAACCTATTCAGTTCTGCAAGGCAGCCTATGAGTTTTTGGACATCATGTACACACTCAGGGCATTTCATTCGGACAATCACACTGATTTTCTCGGGGTTGGCATCTATACCTCATTGAAAAATGAGAAAACCAAGTAGCTTGCCTCCAGGCACTCCGAAGGTGCACTTGGACGGATTCAGGTTCATGTCGTACCTTCTCAGGTTCGCAAAGGTTTCAGCGAGGTCAGTCAGCAGGTCGGAACCTTTGCCTGTCTTGACCACGATATCATCCATGTAAGCCTCGACATTCCGACTGATCTGAGTGAGCAGGCACTTCTGAACATGCGCATGAAGGTGGCACCAACGTCTTTTAGACCAAATGGTATGGTGACATATCAAAAACACCCGAAAGGGGTGATGAAGGTAGTTTTTATTTCATCTGATCCATACAGTCGGGTTTGATGGTACACGGAGTACGCATCAAGAAAAGACAAGTGCTCACATCCCGCTGTGGAATCCACAATTTGGTCGATGCGGGGGAGAGGAAAATGATCTTTCTGGCAGGCCTAATTGATATGTTTGAAATCAATGCACATACGGAGTGACTTTTCCTTCTTGGGGACCATGACGATGTTGGCGAGCCACTCGAAGTGGTATATTTCGCGTATAAACTCAGCTGCCAGGAGCCGGGCTACTTCCTCACAAATTGCCTTCCTCTTCTCCGCAGCAGAACGACGGAGATGCTCCTTAACAGGTTTGGCCTTCAAGTCAACTCTCAAGCGGTGCTCGGCCAGTCCCCTGGGTACATCCGTCATGTCAGATGTCTTCCGTGTGAAGATGTCCCAATTCTCACAGAGGAACTGGATGAGCACGGCTTCCTATTTACTGTCGAGTGTCGTGGAAATGTTCGTCGGAGCGGCTGTGGGATCTTCCGAGTGAACATGAACTTGCTTTGTCTCACCCGCTGACTGGAAATCATATTTAGAAGTTGGCTTCTTGGATTGGAGCAAATCAATCACATCTGCATTTCTCTTGTATTCTTCCAGTTCCACCATGGCCATCTGCTCATCAGCAATTTTGGATCCTTGCTAAACGCCCTCGGCTCTTTGCCTATTCCATGTAATTATGATTACGCCCTTAGGTCCGGGCATCTTTAGCTTGAGGTAGACGTAGCATGGACGGGCCATGAAACGCGCATAAGCTAGTCGGCCGAGGATAGCATGATAGGCATTGTGAAAGTCTACCACTTCAAACGTCAGTTTCTCCTTTCGAAAATTCTTTGAGTCACCAAAAACCACATCCAGAGCAATCTGACCGAGTGATTTTTCCTTCTTCCCTGGAATGACTCTGTGGAACTGCATGTTGCTCTCATTGAGTCATGACATCAGAATGCCCATTCCCTTCAGGGCCACAGCTAGAGTATGTTCAAGCCACTCCCACCATCCATGAGGACCTTACATAACCGAGTGCCTCCCACAACTGGATCAACCACTAGCGCCTACCGCCCAAGGGTAGCAACATGAGCTGGGTGGTCCGACTGATCAAAGGTTATGGGAGTCTTCGACCACTTGAGATATGTTGTAGTCGCTGGAACGGCCATATTCACCTCTCGGTTAATGACTTCTAGTCGGCTTTTTCTCTCAACGTCAGCAAAAATCACCAGAGTGGCATTGACCTTGGGGTAATCCTCAGCCGTTTCCTCTTCGTCATCCTCGGGGCTCTTTTCACTCGGCTGGCCATCACGGAACTGCTGGATCAGCAGCTTGCACTGCCGAGTGGTATGCTTGGGTAAAATTAGGTTACCCTCCTCGTCTTTCATCGTGTGAATGGTACACGGTAGATCCAAGACGTCCTGGCCCGACTGATCTCTCTTCTTCTTAGGAATCCACTGCTCTCTGTCCTTCCCTTTGAACTTGCCTTGAGTGGCAACGGTGGCCACTTCAGCTTGACCAGCGGCTTCAGCTTTGTGCTTCTGTTTCTGACTAGGATTGGTGTTGTCATGCTCATAAGCTTTTCCTTTGCCGCTGTAGGCGGTCTTCTTCTTCTCCATTCGCGTACCGAGTGGCAATCTCCATCATTCGGTTCATGGTCATGGTCCCAGACCACCCAAATTTCAAGATGAGTTCTCTATACTGGACACCTTCTTTGAAGGCACAGACTGCTTGATGCTCTGTGACATACTCCACCACACGGTGAAGCATTGTCCAACGCTGTATGTAATCTCTCAAAGTTTCATTCGGCTTCTGGACGCGGTGCCGCAATTCAGTCAACCCAGCAGGATGCTTGCAAGTGCCTTCGAATGTTTTGATGAACACTTGGGCCAAGTCTTCCCAACAATATATGCTAGCAGGAGCCAACTGGTTCAACCATGCCCGGGCCGATCCTTCTAGCATCAAAGACAAATGTTTCATGGCAACATAATCTTTGCCTCCGCTAATCTGCACAGCCACTCGGTAATCTTCTAACCATGTATCTGGCTTCGACTCACCAGTGAACTTGTTCGCCCCTGTGGCCAACCTGAAGTTGGGTGGTATCTCAGCAGCTCGTATGGCCCTGCTGAAGCACTCGGGCCCAGAAACAAACACACCACTTCCACTCGGACGATCTCTATCCAAGCCCTCTCGGTGAGCTCTGCCTCTATCAACTAGATATTGTACAAGGACTAGCCTTGCATTGAATCCAGGATCACGGGGATCGATTGGCTCTCTCCGCTCTTCGCCATACGGGCGCCTGTCATTGTACCGCCGGGGCGCATACGATCCGCTCCTCGGAGGGGGCGTCAGCACTCGATGGTGGTCATCACGGTGATATCAAGGAGCGAACTGACCATGGCCTTGATCCAGGTACTAATCATGGTGGTAACTGCGATCGTCACGCTATTGAGGCGATCTTGGGCTATGAGTCGACTGAACCGTGTCCGCCCTTACGGATCTGCTAGGGATTCTATTGTGTGACTGGGAAATGGCTGAATTTTGTTCACTAACCGCTTTGAGCAACGCTCGAATTTGCCAAAGACCTTCTCGAGCTTTGGATCGGGATGCCTGGATGGAATCTGCTATCTGCGCAGCAGCTGCAACATTGCAACATTCTGAATCAGAGTGCAGAATACCTAAACTTGTTTTGCGATCCACTCGGGAATAGTTGTCACTACCGTCGATTGGAACTTGGGGGCTCTCTGCGGGAGCGGTCTTCGAGTGACTTTTGGAGCTCCTCCAGACGCAGGCATTTAGCCAGAGTTGCTATGCGCACAGCTTCCAAAGCCTGGGCCTTGATGGTTGCCCCGGCGATGGGGGTCTGATGGACCTGCTCGTTTCTGCACTGCAGTTCTTCCCTTTATTCTGCAATGAGGGTCTGCGAGTAATACTTGTTGTTGGCATACGATGGACGAATGCTCCCCCACCGCCACGGGGAAACCCTGGCGGGCTACTCTAGGAGCCAATCACGAGGACTTCCGCCACTGGGTCGTTGCTTTCACACTCGGAAGGCGTATCCGAGTGATTAGTCGGTGGATCAAATAAGCTGTAGAAGGGCTCATCAGGCTCGATTGCCATGATCTGTAGAGTGGATAACTAATGAGCCACAGCATGCCTCACCCATCGCTAGAGCCGAGAGCGACCGGATCGCTTGCAACGGCAAGCAGTGGGGAGGGGAAACACTGCCAGAGCCGACTAATGGTGAGTCGACGGCTGCCGGAGGAGGACGCCGCAGGAAATGGTATGGAAGTGCGCTGCCCCATGAATAGGGAGCGCCTTGACGTCCAGAGGGGCTTCTTGGAGCCATGTTGAATCATCGGCGACAATACTGAGGTCGCCGAGACGGATCTCGGGACCCAAGGATAGTCCGCCACTGGAAACCATGATGAAGGAGTTCGAAGAACGCAACCACGCCAGAAGTCGCTTAGACGTCGGCCCTATGGTGGGCGCCAACTGTCGTGGGAACAGATATGACAGTAGAGGTTAGGGGTACGTAGGAGAGGGAAGAGCCTAGCTACGGCATGGTTGTACACTCGGATTGATGAGTTCAGACCCCTCTCGGAAGATGTAACGACCCTATGTCTCCATGTTGCGGAAGCTTTTTATCTGGAGTGATGAGGTACAGGGGGTGCGAACCCTTGTGCAAGAGCAGAGGGGCGGCTTATATAGAGTCCACTAGCCCCTCATGAATACCTTGTTACCCAAAGGTTCGATGTGGAAATAAAGGTGCATACATTACTGGTAATGCCTACACTTAATAATCTCTATAGCGATGAACTGATCACCTGACCATTGATATCCTAGGGTGACTCTAGGTCTTCTGCCTTCGAGTGAAGCCAGGTACTCCGACTGAATAGGGACGTTCGAGTAGTGGAGGAGTAACCGAGTGCATCTTGTGCCGAGTGACTTGCACGCTGCGGTCATTCCAGTCGGTGCCTCCTGTCTAACTTTGTAGGTCTTGGATTCCTGTATGTAATGCCTTTGGGTAGGGTATGCAGGTTAGGCCTGGAACCCTACCCTAGGTACATGTCCTCAACACCAACCAGGGATCAGTTGCACTTTCAATCTCCCCCTTTTTGGTAACAGATGACAACATATAGATCAAAGCTTCGACAAATGATAAGATGAATGAATTACATCGTAGCTTTGAGAAGTATGTGATAAGCAAGAGCTCCTCCTAAATTTGTGCATTATTTAAAACTTTGCTTTTGAATGCAAATGCACAACCTATTAGGATCGTGGGTCACTCTTCCATGTCACATACATCTTGGCGGAGTGCACAAAATGATAAGAGTAGATAACATGCACTCATCACCAAAGATACAAGTGATTGATCATACTCAAACAATCATATAGATAGACATGCAAGCACACATTAAGCATAGTATGATCAAACACATGATCAAACAAGGTATCTCACGAACATAACACAAAATGTAGCATCTAGCAACAACCAAAAGAAAGTAGCAAGGCAAATAAGAACCAATAAAGAAGCAAAAGACTCTCTCTCTCTCTCTAGAAGCCTATGATCTATACACTTTCTCCCCCTTTGGAAACTAGCTACCAAAAAGTTTGGAAACATATAGTTCTATACAATACTCTAGGCACGATCTCAGGGAGCTCCTGAAGGGGTCTTCAGGCTTGTTACTCCGGCATGAGTAGACAATGTTGAGAGGAGTCCATCTGCAAATGCTTCTGCTGAAGTATGTTGAGCAGGAGGGGTTGATACTGGTGGTGGCACTATGGCTGTGGTGGTAGGAGCAGAGTTAACAGGCCTCATGTCTGCAACTAGCTCAGCAGTAGACCTTTGTGCCCTTGGCACTATCTGAAATCTGTCTGTGGTAGGTCTGTCATCTCTGTCCTCAGCATCATCTCTCAGCTTCTCAAGAATGGTCTGAATCTCAGTGACCTTCACATCAAGGATGTACATCTTGTCTTCAACAATCCTCTCTAAGCTCTCCTGATTCTTAGTTAAGTTGGCCAGACTCTTCTCAATCCTCAGGGTTGCTTGTAGCAGATATGTGAGTTGATCTTGCTTGGTCTTGAGATTCACAATTGATGCATCTGAAGCACTTGATGCTTTTGCATCCTTTGCGTTCTCTGCCCTCTCCTGGGCCTCACCAGATGTGGGATGTGAAGCATCCATCACAACTTCATTATCCTCAAATTCTGGCCTAAGAGGTAAATGCTCTTTGTCAAGTAGATATGTTCCAGTTCCAACCTTGGAATTGATCAACATCTGAATATGTAGTGCATAGCCACATGAGCTCTTTTGGTCAGGAGTTGTCCTCTTGATTGTCTCTACTATCAGACTCGTAACCTTGAACTTCTGGGGAATGTAAAATAGATGCAGCATGTTGATGAAATGGACATGGATCATTCTGGGATCTCCAGACTTAGGCAATAGGATATGCCTCAGTATTGTATTTGTGGTGGCCAAACCAGCAAGCAAGTTGTAGATGGAACCAAACTTCTGAGTCTCCAAGGCTTCATCAGGAATGGGCTTGTACATGTAAGCCATAGTGTTGTGGTCCATCCTTGGTTTGCCATAAACATATGTGTCATTCTCATCTTCTTCTAGGGCATTGATGTAGCGCCCAAATGCGATTCTATCCCAATCACGTGATGAATTCATGATTGGGGCACTACCGCATTTCAAGCGCATAGAAAGGTGGATATTATTACAACATACCATGTAATGAATGGATGAGAATACCAGATAAAGGCTTACACTCGCCACAAGCTACAATATGAATACATGAATACATCAATACATAGCAGTCATCATACAGAAGAACTAGATCCTACTATGCATGAAAACAAACGAAAAAGAAGAACGACATCCACCCTGCTAATCCCAGGCTCCCGACCCGGAACATATCCTTTGATCGAAGAAGAAGCAGAAGAACTCCAAAACAAGAAAGCATCGCTCTCACGTCAAAGCATCGCTTTACCTATACATGTAATTGTTGTTATAGTAATCTATGAGCCAGGAGGACTCAGCAATCCCATTACCATGGGTATCAAGACTAGCAAGGCTTAGTGGGTATGGAATGGATAAGTGGTGAGGTTGCAGCAAACACTAAGCACTGTATGGTGGCTAACTTGCGAGTACAAGAGTAAGATGAGAAACTACCCATACGGCCACAAACTAGTAATGATCAAGAAGTGATCCTGAACTACTTACATTCAAACATAACCCCACCATGTTCTCTTCCCGAACTTCCTCGAAAAGAGACGTTCACGGTTACACACGCGGTTGCTGTATTTTAAAGAGTTTAGTGTCAAGTTCACTACTCCGTGATATTAAAAACTCCCATCTGCCACATAACCGCGGGCATGGCTCTCAAAAGTTTAAACCCTGCAGGGGTGTCCCAACTTAGCCCATTATAAGCTCTCATGATCCGCGGAGACAATCCTCCATCTCGGGACAACCCGATCAAACTCGGAATCCCGGTGCACAAGACATATTGACAATGGTAAAACAAAACCAGCAAGACCTCCCGACGTGCTGACCCTGATAGTAGCCACGTGTATCTCGTCTCAGGACATGATCGGATGAGCGAAGCTTATAATTGCCTAAGACCCAAGTTGCCAAGGGGGCGCCGCAAGGTGCTATGTTTTGGACCAACACTCATGAGGAGCACTAGCCCAGGTTGTTGATTAATTATCCTCGGGGTCCGGAAAGTCCCTATGCAAGTTTTAGTTGTTATTAGGAAAATGGTAAAACCAAGGTTGGGCCTTGCAGGAAGAGTTTTATTCAAAGCGAACTGTCAAGGGGGGCATAAACCCCGACCGTGTTAGCAACGCAAAATCAAGGAACATAACACCGGTATGATGAAAACTAGGGCGGCAAGAGTGGAACAAAACACAAGGAAAAAGGTCGAGCCTTCCACCCTTGACCAAGTATATAAATGAATTAATTAAATAAGAGATATTGTGATATCCCATGATATCCATGTCCCAACATGGAACAACCTGCAACTGCACCTGCAACTAGCAACACTATAAGAGGGGCTGAGCAAAGCAGCAACATAGCCAAACAACGGTTTGCTAGCAAGGTGGAAAAAGGGTTAGAGGCTTATCATGGCAACTTGGGAGGCTTTATAAACAAGTGGTAGGTAGCGCGACATAGCGTTAGCATCGAGACAACTAGCAAAGCAAAGATAGTAGTGGTATCCAGGATAATGATCATCTTGCCTGAAATCCCGCTAGGAAGAAGACCAAATCCATGAAGTAGACGAACCAACGTAGTCGAATGGATCCTCACAAACACAACGTAACCGAAACTATCGAGAAGAAGCACAACTGGAAAGAAGCAAACAACACGATAAACACACTAGCATAAATATGGCATGATGCACAATCAAGTATGATGCATGTCCATTTTATGAAGCATGACATCGCAAAGTGCAACAAACCATATTAAAAATTTAGTGGGGATTAATATGCAACGAGTTGAATATTGATGATGAAAGGATCGAGAAGAGGTGTCTAAGGGGGGGTGCTTAGACAATCAACAAGTAAAGATAGCAGTTTTTAGGTTTTTCAAGTTGAGATTGGAAATTAGCACAATTTCATGCATTCACAATACAATTCAAGCAAGCATGCAAAGATTATATGAGCAGCAGAAAGTAAAGCATGCAACTTGCAAGAAAGTAAGGGGATGGGATTGGAGTGTGCAACGCAATTGGAGACACGGAGATTTTTGGCGTGGTTCCGATAGGTGGTGCTATCGTACATCCACGTTGGTGGAGACTTCAACCCACAAAGGGTAACGGTTGCACGAGTCCACGGAGGGCTCCACCCACGAAGGGTCCACGAATAAGCAACCTTGTCTATCCCACCATGGCCATCGCACACGAAGGACTTGCCTCTTGGGTAGATCTTCATGAAGTAGGCGATCTCCTTGCCCTTACAAACTCCTTGATCAACTCCACAATCTTGACGGAGCCTCCCAAGTGACACCTAACCAATCTAGGAGACACCACTCTCCAAAAGGTAATAGATGGTGTGTTGATGATGAACTCCTTGCTCTTGTGCTTCAAATGATTTTCTCCCCAACACTCAACTCTCTCTCTCATAGATTTGGCTATGGTGGAAAGATGATTTGAGTGGAAAGCAACTTGGGGAAGGCTAGAGATCAAGATTCTTGTGGTTGGATTGGAATGTCTTGGTCTCAACACATGAGTAGGTGGTTCTCTCTCAGAAAATGAGTAGTGGAAGTGTAGGCACGTTTTGATGGCTCTATCACAAATGGAGAAGGGGGTGGAGGGGTATATATAGCCTCCACATAAAATCTAGTTGTTACACACAATCATCCAAACTCGGTGGGACCGAATAGTGCAACTCGGTCAGACTGATACGGTTGAAAATATGAACGTTAGAGTTTTTGGTGGGACCGACACGGTCAACTCAGTGGGACCGACACGGTCAACTCGGTGGGACCGATGTGCTAGGGTTAGGGAAAAAGCTCATCTCGGTGAGACCGATTGCGTGAACTCAGTGAGATCGGTTTCAGCAATAAGCAAACACAGACTTGGTCAAGCAAACTCGGTGGGATCGACTGTGTATCTCAGTGAGATCAAAATAACTGCAATAGGTAACAGAGAGTTTGCAAGGCCATCTCGGTGAGACCGAGATCCCATCGGTGAGACCGAACTGATTAAGGTTTCTAGCAGTGGCTATGTCAAGTGAACTCGGTGGCGCCGGATGAATCAAATCGGTGGGGCTGAGTTTGACTTTAGGTTTAGGTCATATGTGGAAATGATAAAGTGGTTGAGGGCTCTGGAGCATATCACTAAGCACTTTGAGCAAGCAAGCCATTAAGCAACACCTCATCCCCTTTTAATAGTATTGGCTTTCCTATGGACTCAATGTGTTCTTGGATCACAAAAATGAAAATGTAGAGTCTTGAGTTTTTGCCAATGTTTGTCCTTAGCATCTTGAAGGGGCTCCACATCCTCTTGTCTTGCCACTCCAATGTTGAACTCATCTGAAATATACTAGATAGGAGTGTTAGTCCTACAAGAGATATGTTGACATTATTACCAAAATCACCCAGGGAGCACTTGTGCTTTCAATCTCCCCCTTTTTGGTAATTAATGACAACATACATCAAAGCTTTAGATAAAGATATGAAGTATAAAAACTAAAGCTTTGGAAGAACATGCAACATGCATTAGCTCCCACTACACGTATGCAATCATGTAAAGATAGATTATAAAAGTATGTGAAAGCATAAACATGTTAGAGCAAGCAATGAGTTACATGTATTTTGGCTATATGCATCAAAGCAAATGATGTGAAATGCAGAGAATATACCTACATGTTCATGAGTCCTTGTTGCAAACAATATATACATCATCAAGAGATCCTCATCCACTAAGTGTGATGCATATACTTACCTCGTGGTCTTGAGCTAACTTTGGAAGAGATGAACCTGAGAAAATAGGGTTAGACAACACAGGAACATCTAGTAAATAGAGAAAGAACGAGAAACCACAAGAGTACCAAGATTGGGATGACATGTAGAGAGTGAGTACTTAGTACTCTGGTTGGATATTGACATGTCCCCAAGGGTAAAGATATGCAATGAATTTCAAAGGTTTTCTTCCCTTAGATGTTTTCTCCCCCTGAATCTGACATTAGATAATGGGAGAAGATAGGGTAATAGAAAATCAGAGCAAATGAAAAGCAAATGAAAAATAGAGCAAAAGGCACAAAGTAATATCTTCAACTAACATGTCTTCCCCACTAAAAGACATGTGGCTTCTCTCCTCTTTGTTTACCAAGCATCTAGGAAGATTAAGAAGTATTTCTCTCCCATAGGGTCTCTTTGGCCCATAAGATAAGCTTTGATGTGATCTCTCTCTCCCCCTTTGACATTAATTTCCAAGAAGGGATCTTCTAGAGTACAAGTCAAATAGGTTTGATCCTGGAGTCACATGGCAAACTAGTATGTAAAATGTGAAGTAGGTAGAGGAAAAGAATCATCGAGTGGAGCTGGATTGTAAAAGCGGGATGCAAATGGCAAAATGTTTCCACAGTGGTGAAATCGGTAACATCGAGCCCTTTTCTTTGGTGACACCGAGTTGTTCTGGTCTGTCCGAAAAGAAAAGATCGGCGAGGCCGAGATCATCATGATAAAGGATTTTGTCATCTCAGCTCACTAGGAAAATAGGTTCTATCAAAGATTTTCAGGGTATTAACTAAAGGATTTGCAATGAATTAAATGCAGGGAATGCGGCAAATAGCAGAGAAAAGAAATAAAATCTAGATGAAGTTTTTTTTTTATAAGGGAAACAAACAAGCAAGAGACAAATGCAAGAACTAGAGAACTTCATCTAGAATTGGTCAGCCTATTCTAGTTGAAGAACTAGAGTATATTGACTTAGGAGTCAAGTTAAGACACTTGATCATAGGTCATACTCATCGTTTAAGCTCAAAATGGGGTTGCCATTTTTTGTTTAAGCATCTTGATGAATTCACATCTTGTTGAGTTGCTTTGACCCATGTGTTGGGGTAGAGCTTCTCTAAGATGGAACGACATACCTTGGTGGTGGTGTTTATCTTGGTCATGTAGTTAAACTTGTGTAGGATGCTCAAGGTTGATGTAGTTCATCAAGAGTTGGGAGCACTGCTTGTAGTTGGAGTTCATCTTCCTACACGGGTTAGTTTTGCAAGGAAGAGCACTTGTGTATCCAAATTGATAATCATGAAGTTTGATACCAAATGAAATTTGATATATAGAAACTGTCAAAGGATATATAGAAAGGATTCATGCTTCCTTGTCTTCAACCACCATATTGTAGAGACTTGGTGATGTAGAGATTGCTTAGAATGTGATTGAGTTGCAATCTCATAGAATTGGGCTTATCCAAGTACCTACAAGGGTTAGATAGCATGCAAGAGTACAAGTGTATCCAAGGCATATGATCATTATCATAAGAGAAATATCAAGGATTTGTCATAGAAAGGCTCATGCCTTGAACGCATCCAAATGGAGTTCCCACTCCAAGTTTGAGGCATCAATGATGTTCAATTCACCTCTCAAACGGCAGAACACTTTCTCATCAAGCGGTTTGGTGAATATATCCGCCAATTGCTTATTGGTATGAACATGCTTAAGATTGATATCTTCCTTAGCAACATGATCTCGAATGAAATGATGACGAACTTCAATATGCTTAGTTCAAGAATTTTGCACGGGATTATGAGCAATCTTAATAGCACTTTCATTGTCACAAATCAATGGAACATGTTTCACATATATCCCATAATCTTTAAGAGTTTGGATCATCCAAAGTAGTTGAGCACAACATGAACCGGCGGCAACGTATTCCGCTTCGGCGGTGGATAAGGATACCGAGTTTTGTTTCTTGGAGGACCAAGACACAAGAGATCTACCAAGAAATTGACAAGTACCCTAAGTGGACTTTCTATCAACCTTGTCACCGGCATAGTTCGAATCGGAGTAGCCAACAAGATCAAAGGAAGACCTCTTAGGATACCAAATGCCAAAGTTTGGTGTGTGAATTAAGTATCTCACTATCGTTTTCATAGCCTTAAGATGACATTCTTTGGGGGCCGCTTGATATCATGCACACATGCACACACTTAGCATAATATCGGGACGGGAGGCATATAGATATAATAGTGAACCAATCATAGAGCGGTAAACCTTTTGGTCAACCGGTTCGCCATCCTTTGTCAAGTCAAGATGTCCACTAGTAAGCATGGGGGTACTCATACCTTTGCATTCTTGCATGTTGAACTTCTTGCATAAGTCCTTGGTGTAGTTTGTTTGAGAAACAAAGGTACCCTCCTTAGTTTGCTTGATTTGCAAACCAAGAAAGAACTTGAGTTCACTCATCATAGTCATCTCAAACTTCTTCGATATTAGCCTTCCAAACTTTACACTAAAATGAGGGTTAGTCGAACCAAATATGATATCATCCACATAAATTGGGCACACAAATAATTCACCATTAACCCTTTTAGTAAAAAGTGTAGAATCAATCTTTCCAATCTCAAATCCCTTTTCAATAAGGAATTTAGTCAAGCATTTATACCACACTCTAGGGGCTTGTTTAAGACCATAAAGAGCTTTGTGAAGTTTGTAAACATGATCAGGTTTCTTGGGATTAACAAAGCCGGGAGTTTTTTAACATAAACTTCCTCCTCAATTTCACCATTAAGAAAGACACTTTTAATGTCCATTTGGTATAGGGTGATGTCATGATGATTGTCATAAGCAAGTAAGATGCGAATGGACTCACGTCTAGCAACGGGGGCATATGTCTCACCGTAGTCCATACCTTCGACTTGAGTGTAGCCTTGAGCAACGAGACGAGCCTTGTTGCATACAACTTGTCCATCTTCATCTTGCTTGTTCCGAAACACCCATTTGGTTCCATTGACATTGTGCTTCTCATCGGGCTTTTCAACCAACGTCCATACTTGGTTCCTCTCGAAATTGTGTAGCTCTTCATGCATAGCGTTCACCCAATCCGGATCATCAAGATCATCTTCAACCTTCATTGGTTAAATGATAGAAATGAATGAGTAATGTTCACAAAAGTTAGCCAAATGAGTTTTAGAGCAAGTAATTCTCCCAGTTTGAATATCATCATAGATTTTTTTGATGGGCTGATCTCTTGAGACTCTTACACAAACTCGTGAGAGCTTTTGTTTGGGTCAGGGTGGAACATCCTCTTCATTGTCTTGTTCTTCCTCTTGTCTTTCTTCGTTGTTTTTGGCGTTGTTGTTTTCTCATGGAGGTGGAGAAGGAGGTCATCGAGGTTCATCTTGTTGTACATCCTCGTTTTCATCGTCTTGACGTGTCCCACTTGTGGATGCCTCCAAGTCAAGTTGTGGTTCACCTTGGCGTGAAGTTGAGGCTTCCACTTGGACAGACGAGGTACTCTCCTTTACCTCTGTTGGGAGAATCTTGCCAGTAGTCAAGTCTTGTATAGCTTCTGAAGGATCTTTGTCACCTACATCAATTGGCAATTGCTCTACTTGTGAGCCGTTAGATTCATCAAACTTCACATCTACCGTCTATTCAACCTTTCAGGTGAAGTTGTTGCAGACACGGTAAATGTGAGAGTTTGACCCATAACCGAGTAGAAATCCTTCATGAGATTTAGGGGCAAATTTCGAACGACGATGCTTATAAAGAATGTAGCACTTTGAGCCGAATACCCGAAAGTTCAAACTTGGGGTTTTTTACCGGTGAGAAGCTTGTATGGCGTCTTGCCGAGGAGCTTGTGAAGATATAGACGATTCGTTGCATGGCAAGCTGTCTCAACCGCTTCCGCCCAAAAGTATTTTGGCGTCTTGTACTCATCAAGCATCGTTCTCGCCATTTCGATGAGCGTTCGGTTCATCCTCTCAACAACTCCATTTTGTTGAGGCGTGTACGTAGCTGAGAACTCATGTGAAATCCCTTCTTTGTCAAGAAAGGTGTCCACATTGGCGTTCTTGAACTCTGTTCCATTGTCGCTGTGAACCTTCTTAATCTTCACTTCAAATTGATTTTGGGCCTTCCTAGGGAAGTTCTTGAAGATCTTTTGGACCTGCAATTTATCATCAAGAAAGAACACTCATGTAAATCTTGAAAAATCATCAGCAATGACCAATATGATAATGAGTTACCACCGAGACTCTTGTAGGCGTTGGGACCGAAGAGATCCATGTGGAGTAGCTCAAGTGGTCTTCTCGTGGTCATGATGTTCTTCACGAGATAACTTCCTCCAACTTGTTTTCCTGCTTGGCAAGCACTATAAAGTCTATCCTTGTAAAATATAACATCTTTAACACCAAGGATATGATTACCTTTAATTAGCTTGTCAAGATTTTGCATGCCCACATGACCTAACAGTCTATGCCACAACCAGCCTTTAGAGGATTTAGCAATTAAGAAAGTTCTAGGTTGAGCCTTTTTAGTGAAATCAACAATGTATAGATCACCTCTACGTATGTCGGTAAAGACCATATTATGATTATCTCTTTGAAACACTTGGCAATCTACTTCAGTAAATAGGACATTGAAACCAAAATCGGCTAGTCTAGATACAAAAAGTAAATTTTAGCCAAGGGATTCAACGAGCATAACATTTTGTATGGAGCTGTCATGTGAGATGGCCACCTTACCGAGGCCAAACCACCTTACCCTTTGAGTTATCACCAAAAGTGACATACTTTCAAGGGTCATCATTTTCAGCAAGCACACCATCAAGAACCCATTCCTTTCTTCCAGCCATGTAGCCGCGAAGGTTAGCCATAAGACCAAAGTGTCTCATAGATTCATCGAGATCATATTCACTATCATCATCCTCATCATAGTATCCATGTTCAACACCATCTTGAGATTGATCATTTCCTAGAGAGAGTGATTCATTAGTTTTGTGATCATGACAATGTGCATCTCCATGAATTCTAATGACTTTAGAAATGATATTGCTAATGATTCCAACATCTCCTTTGGCAAACATAAGGTCACGAAGCTCAAATATACAATCACCAAACTTAGGATCATTGGGACTCATCTTATTCAAAGCAATAGACTTGTGAAGAATCTCATCTAAGTTTTCCAAGGAGTAGTTTGGAAATCGTTCCTCAAGAAATCTCCATATAGTGTAAGCATATTCAAGAGTTGGCAAGCAAGCAATCAAGTTTCTAGGTAATCCTCTAGTGATAAGATTGACAGTTCTAAGATTTTGAATCATATCAAGAGACTCATCAGGGGTAGGATGCAAGGGGTCAACAAGGGGCACACAAGGAGTAGTAATGTACTTGTTCAAGTATATTCATTGAAAATCTCAAGCATCTCATTTTTTCCAAGCAATAAGGAACTCTCCATCAAGCATAGGCACTCTACGTCTAATACTCCCAATCATAGACTCGTCCATCTTCCTCCAATGGTGTTTAAACCAAAGAAATGGATACCAAAGCTCTGATACCAATTGAAAGGATCGAGAAGAGGTGTCTAAAGGGGGGTGATTAGACCCTCAACAAGTAAAGATAGCAGTTTTTAGGTTTTTCAAGTTGAGGTTGGAAATTAGCACAATTTCATTCATTCACAATACAATTCAAGCAAGCATGCAAAGAGTATATGATCAGCGGAAAGTAAAGCATGCAACTTGCAAGAAAGTAATGGGATGGGATTGGAGTGTGCAAACGCAATTGGAGTCACGGAGATTTTTGGCATGGTTCTGATAGGTGGTGCTATCGTACATCCACGTTGGTGGAGACTTCAACCCACGAAGGGTAACGGTTGCGCGAGTCCACGGAGGGCTCCACCCATGAAGGGTCCATGAAGAAGCAACCTTGTCTATCCCACCATAGTCATCGCCCACGAAGGACTTGCCTCACTTGGGTAGATCTTCACGAAGTAGGCGATCTCCTTTCCCTTACAAACTCCTTGGTTCAACTCCACAATCTTGACGGAGGCTCCCAAGTGACACCTAACCAACCTAGGAGACACCACTCTCCAAAATTTAATAGATGGTGTGTTGATGATGAACTCCTTGCTCTTGTGCTTCAAATGATAGTCTCGCCAACACTCAACTCTCTCTCACAAATTTGGCTATGGTGGAAAGATGATTTGAGTGGAAAGCAACTTGGGGAAGGCTAGAGATCAAGATTCTTGTGGTTGGATTGGAATGTCTTGGTCTCAACACATGAATAGGTGGTTCTCTCTTAGAAAATGAGTAGTGGAAGTTTAGGCACATTCATATGGCTCTCTCACAAATGGAGAAGGGGGTGGAGGGGTATACATAGCGTCCACACAAAATCTAGCCGTTACACACAATCTTCCAAACTCGGTGGGACCGAATAGTGCAACTTGGTCACACCGATGCGATTGAAAATATGAACATTAGAGTTTTTGATGGGACCGACAAGGTCAACTTGGTGGCACCGATGTGCTAGGGTTAGTGAAAAACCTTACCTCGATGAGACTGATTGCGTGAACTCAGTGAGACCGGTTTCAGCAATAAGAAAACAAAGACTTGGTCCAGCAAACTCGGTGGGTCTGACTGTGTATCTCAGTGAGACCGAAATAACTGCAATGGGTAACAAAGAGTTTGCAAGGCCATCTCGGTGAGACCGAGATCCCATCGGTGAGATCAAACTAATTAGGGTTTCTGGTAGTGGCTATGTCAAGTGAACTCTGTGGCGCCGGATGAATCAAATCGGTGGGGCCGAGTTTGACTTTAGGTTTAGGACTTATGTGGAAATGAGAAAGTGGTTGAGGCCTCTGGAGCATATCACTAAGCACTTTGAGCATGCAAGCCGTTAAGCAACACCTCATCCCCTTTTAATAGTATTGGCTTTCCTATAGACACAATGTGATCTTGGATCACTAAAATGAAAATGTAGAGTCTTGAGTTTTTGCCAATGTTTGTCCTTTGCATCTTGAAGGGGTTCCACATCCTCTTGTCCTACCACTCCAATGTTGAACTCATCCGAAATATACTAGATAGAAGTGCTAGTCCAACAAGAGATATGTTGACATTAATTGCCAAAATCACCCAGGGAGCACCTGTGCTTTCAGATGAAACACCACATTCAATTATTTAGTTTGCTCTCATTTATTACAAGACAAGATTAAATGTTTGTTAACATGGCAAGAGGTGAAGCATAATGGAACTACCAATCTAGGCAAGTTTAAATGAGGCCGGAAACAACAAACAAAAATTCCAGAAATTCCCCATATGCATATTTTGAATTGGTTACTGTTCTGTCCTAAACCATATTTTAGAGTTGTTAAACATGCAAAGTCATGCCACCCTGGTAATCTATGATTTTTTTCTACCCCATTTACATATAAAGTTTATTTAATTCAGAGCTACGGTTATTTAGTTACTAAATAAAACATTTTAGCAAGTCATTTGTGCAAAATAATGCAAACAACAATTTTAAACATTTTTAACATGGATGAAAGTTGATTATTGTGAAAGTACATGAAATTCTAAATATTTTACATATATAAAGTACTTACATATGATGCACGGACCTGGAGTTATTAAATGCATGAACATGAGGGTGTAATTTGTAAAACAGTTTTTCTCTCGATAAATGCTAAATTCGCAGACCTGAAAAACAAACTACACGGGCCGAAACTAAAACTGGAGCAGGCCCAACAGAAGGGAAAATAAAGGAGGCGCTGGGGGTGGCCTCACCATGGGCCAAGGCCCAGTCGGTGGAGAGGTAGGCAGTTGAGGAGGCTCTGGCTGGGCCGGAAGCAGGGCAGCGGCTCGATCGATCCATACGCGAAGCGGGAGGCTGGGACTTGGCGGTCAATGCTGTAGGGGTGGCTCCCTCTATCTGCTCCCAATAGAAGGAGGCAGCACAGCACGGAGCAACACTTGGGCTGCGGCATGAAGACGACGGCAGCGATGCGTCCTGAGCTCCGGCGAGGCGACGCAAATGTGGAGGAGGCGGTGGAGGACGACTCCGAGGAGGGCGGGGGCCGGTCAACGGGGACGGCAGAAGCGGGAGGCTCGACCCCGATCTTGTTCGAGGGAGTTGCAGCGGTGAGGGACTCTGGCAAAAAGGGGAGGTCATGGAGGAGGCTGATCCGTCGTGGATCCAAAGGGTGGCGACGAGGACAAACGGCGGCCAACACGAAGCAGAGGAGGTCGGGACTTGCTGCAGCTGATGAAGAAGCAGGGTGGCACTGGTGCGGGACGGCGAGGGCGACAGGGATCCAACACGACTCGGGTCCTAGTGGCCGGATCCGAAGGTGGTCGGCGATGTTGGAGCTCCATGGCGATGGAGCTTCGTCTTGGGTACAAAGAGCAAAAGAGAGAGTTGAGGGAGGGGAAAGGCAATGAGGGAACGAAAGGGAAGGAAGGAAACAAAGAAGGCATGGCCTGGTGGTTGAGGTCGCCTACGGTGGCATGCTCCGGCGAGGTCGCACAGTGAGGAGGAGCTCGGGACAGGAGCTAGCTGTGAGAGGAGCGGGAGGGGAGGAACTCCTCTGGTTTGCCAGGTGTGCAAATCGAGGAGGAGAATGTGGGAGGCACCGGATCCGAGAAGGAGGCTGGAGGCGGTGATGGGACAAGCTGCCTTGAATTTAGGGTTTGGTCTAGAATGGACTAGGGTGGTCGGCTATATATAGTATGTGGGTTAGGGTTAGACTATTTCGTCCCTCCAATCGTAATCAGATGGTCGAGAATAAAATGCTTTGGGAGTCCAAACAAAAAACCAAAGATATTTTAGGGATGTTTGGGGATGATCCGGACCCATCGGTAACGACAACCCAGTTCGGGTTCGGGGAAGTTTTGGACGCGCACTCGAGGGGGTTTGGGAGAGGCTGACAAACACAAGGGGCCTGACAAAAGGTCAACGAAGACAAAAAGAGAAGCTACAACCATGAACGACTATGATTTTTATGAAAACATGCGGATGCAATGCATATGATGACATGATGAACGCAACAAACAATTATTAACACAGCTGACATGCAAAACATGGAAGGCATCTGGAGCATTGGTCTCGGGCTATTACAATTGATGAGCTCAGCCCACTCTGGGATTGATGACTGTTAACTGGTGCCCTCAGTCATGCACACTATCTTCCCATATGGATAGAAATGTGCAGTGGAGTAAAATTGTATCACCATTTCATCATTCCATTTGGTGAGCTCTTGTCCAACAAATGCATCAACTCCATTCAACCTGAAGCTCTCATGAAGGTGGGGGAAATATTCCTCATTGGCATCTATGTACTTCCAGTCGACCCACTTCATGTCACTCACTATAGGCTTCTTGTCAAGCAACACTGACTCATCGAAGTCCTGTTGTTCTCTAGTGTGGAAACGGTAATCAACAGCAGTCCTCCTCCTTATGGCATATGGATCTGTCTTCCTCCACAATCTCAGTCCATAATCCTTCCTCAACTTCATGTTCTCAACCACTGGATGATCATCATTGTGGTCTAGAATCTTGGGCTTCAATTTTCTGAGCACTTGGGGCTCATCATCTTCTTGGACTTCTGGCACTCAGGCCTTGTTCTTCTCTACAACAGGAATGTTCCTGGTGGATCTCTTTGGAGGTGTAGACTTGGGTGCAGCAGGTGGAGCTTTTGTCTTGGGCTTGGAGGGTGCGCTAGCAGATTTATGGCATCACCCATGAGCTTCTGTGTCTTTGCGGGGGGTGCAGCAGTTTCCTCTTTTTGCTCCTCTTCCCTCATGGAAGGTTTGCCAAGCACCTTAGCAGTTGTTGTTCTAGCTCTCTTCTTCCTCTTTCCATCACCAGCATCATCATCGGATTGTTCAAGAGTGAACTTCATTGTTTCTTGAGTCACTGTTGACTTTCTCACTTTTGACATAGGAGCTCTCCTTGTGGGAGCTTTCTTCTGAATACCTGGCATGGTGGCAGCAGCTGCAACATATTCCTTCTTAAGCACTTTCTTCTTTGAGGTCACTTCTTCCTCAACAACAAAATCTCCATCCCCATTGTCAGAATTTCTCTTCTTTCTCTGCCTAGTAGCAGCCTTAGCTAGGTTGCTAGGGGTGCTTTTGCTACCTTCATCATAGCTACTACTTGGACTTGTGCCCTCACTGACGTTAACCTGTTCCTCTAACTTGTTCTGACTGTCACTAGCTTCTGACATCTCTGCAAACTGACCATGTGAATAGATGGATATGGTTAGAGTGGATGAGCATCACAAAAAGTGGCTTGTTTTTGTGAAAATTGAGTAAAATCTTAGTTTTAGTTTTCTGTAGAAAGCATTTCAGAGCTATCGATATGATAATCTCGGTGACACCGAAGCACTTAACAGAGTCTAAACATACAACATCGGTCAGACCGAGTTGCAGTTCGGCGACTCTGAGATGATAGGGTTTCATAGAAACATTGCTTTCGGTCTCATCAATCAGTATGCTTCAGTCAGACCGAGTTGTACTTAGTGCAATGGCCAGGACCAATCGGTGGGACCGAAAACTCCACTTCGGTTGGTCCGAGATGAGCTCGGCGGAAACTTAACCCTAAGATTTTTCATCAAATCTAGTCTAAAGGAATTTTTAGTTGGACAGGAGGTTCTCATTCGTGGCAAGAATCTAGGCATTGACTTTGTGCAAAGAATCAGAAAGGGAAATAGGCACAAAGTATTTGAACCTTACCCTAACTTGGTGATGGCTCGCTACGGCGGCAAAGGCGGAGAGGATTTCCATTGACGGTATCGAAGACCTGCGATGAGGGCGCACAGGCGGAGACGGCGATGATCCGGAGACCAAGGGGCGGCAGTGCTGGGGTGCGAGCTCATGCGGTTTGAAGAACTTTTCAACCATACAGGTATGCAAGGTATATATACCCAAACGATGTCGGTGGCACCGAGTGGAATATCTTGGTGGCACCAAGATGCAAAACTGCTTGTAGTTACTACAACTCAGTGAGACCGAGTCATTCTAATCGGTAGCACCAAGGTGAAAACCTAGATCAATCTAGTGGTTTCGGTGGGACCGAGTAAGAGTGTGTTGGTCTGACCAAAATTCACAAGAAGGTTTTGGAAGGCATTCCTTGACGGATCGGTGGCTCTGAGTGCTCCTCACCTAGAGGGTCTGAAAAAGACTTGTTCAATTTTTGTGATGTAGCATGAATAGAGTTTGAGACGAGAAAAGGCATAGATAGCTAGAGGGAGTACTTAGGCATTCTTGTCCATCTATTTGGCAAATAAAAACCAAACAATCGAAACTACAAATGGATGTCCTCGAATGGAGGAAGTTATGCAACCAACATGCTCACAAAATAAGATAGCAAATGAAATATGTGACAAAGGATGCACAAACACTTCTAGCATCTATCAAGCAATTGGCGATGACTAGGTCATCGATATATGAGTATATTGACTTAGGAGTCAAATGAGAACATTTGATCATAGGTCATACTCATCGTTTAAGCACAAGTGGGTTACCATTTTTACATCAAGCATTAATGTGTTCACACCATTAGAGTTGCTTTAGCTCGAGCAAAGCTCCCCCTAGATGTGATATCCCCCTTAAGAGGGATGAACTAACCTTGAGTTTTGTCGATGATGACTTCATGTAGATGTTGAATATGTGGATGATCAATGTTGATGTAGATCTTTTGGACCAATCCATTGGAGTGTTGCACTTTCAATACCTACATGCACTAGTATAGCAAGGTGCTATACAAACCGTTTTAAACCCCTTTCTGCGATGGTGTTTTGAATCATCGCCAAGTGAGTGTGTGCGATAGGGGGTCCTTCCCACACGACCCAGAAACCATCGGGGATAGGGAGCCTTGATGCATATAGTTGTCCCTATAAAATTGTTTCTAATATCTCGAATATCCCAAATGCTTCATCCTTGCAAATTGTTTGTGCTCGCATTGCCATCGCATATGGTATTCTGTGGGGCTACGTTTACGATGCGTGACCCATCACAAACAGTTCACGATTATAGAACATGTACAATAAGCGGACAATCACACACATTTACTTTTCCTCGACTGTATGCAATTCAATGTAAGAACGCATACAATTGTCCCTATAAAACTGTATGCGAAGCTTGAATACATCCCACATGATTTATCCGTCATACCCGCGTCGGATGAAGACATATCGCACGCGTTCTTCTATGACCAAACATTTGCGATACGCACAACATCATAAACAGTCCGTAATTGCCAGGGATGTGTGATAAGGTGACTTCCGCAAACATTTAATAAGAAGGAACTGTTTGCGATGTTGTTGTTAATCGCACACGTTTTTTCTAGGCTGATCGTGTGTGCAGTAGAGATTGATCACACACGTAGTGGATCCGAGAAACGTATCTGATCTCCATGTCTGTCGCAGACATTTCACTTTTGGAAACCATGTGCAATGTAATCCCTAATTTATCCCTAATTTAGAAATAACATATTTTTGAATTTTAAAGTAGGCAATCACTTATTTCATATTGAACCATGTTTATTACAAATATATGTTCAACCACGAATGCATAATTCAATGCACAGGTACATATACTGAAGAACTACAGAAGCACCAAGTAAAGAATGATGAACCACGGTTGTACTAAAGACTGTAAAGAGAGAGGCGAAAGACATTATGTTTGCTGGAGAAGGTGAAGCGGAATGCCCATATTGTGCCCTCCTCCATGCGTAATGCACGCACGACTCTAGGTCATCCCCTTGTGATGGTTGCCCATCCATCCTTCACTGTCTTCATTAGGACTTCTTGATGCCCATTGTAGTCTGGAAGAAATACTTTAATCTTCATTGTGTGCCCACCAATCATGTACTTTGTGAGGTAATAATCTTGAGTAAACTACTTCAGGAACCATTACGAATGAAAAAGATTCAGACGTTGTTGTCTAACAACTCATTATGGGCAGTAAATAGAGAAGCTACAGAGTTTGTAGTTACCATCCTACAGCTCACTGTTGTGTTGGATAGAGCATAAACAAATAATTTGCTTGCCACCGTTCGTATCTTTTTGCTAATAATCCTTATCAGTTTCCTCACTTGATGTTTGTTCATGAATATCTCATTGCCCCATACGCAAAAAGGGTCGATGCCTGGATCCTTGCCAAGGGCATATGTACCTACAAGAAACAAGTCAATATTAGAAGCTAACAAGTGTCCAAGCCTGGATCTATATGCACTACATTATAGAACGGCGGGGGGAGTACAAGCCGAGGGATGAAACTAACCTCGGTGAAAAATGGTGGCCACTCCTGTTGTTGTCCTACATAAGTAATGGAACATGATAAGTATAGCAACCTTAACATCAAACAAATATAGCAAAGGTAAACAACATCATCCCCAAATGATAGCTTGAATGTGTTCGTTTCAGCATGTTGTTAAAGCATATATAAAATGGAAGGGAATGTTACCTACAACAGGCTTAACAGCCATCAAATATTGCAATTCAAACTGGTATTGTTGGGTAACCTTCCTTCCCCCTTAATGTACTTTCATTTTCTTCTAGCTTAGGTTAGGCTTTTCTTTGGGGTTATTCTTCATAACCTTGTATATATTGTAACTTTATGGGGTGGAATAAAATGATATGTTGTGGGGGTTTTCCCTACAGTGCACAGTCAAAAAAATGAATAGAACGTAGGTCATGCTTAAACATCACACTAGATAAATGTGTAAAATTGAAATAAAGGGCATGTGTTAACTACAGCAGGCATAACTGGAACCAAATATAGATGTTCAAACTGGTATTGATGCAATCGAGCGGCACAATTCTGACTTGCACAAAATGAACATCACATTGTGAATGACTAAAATAAACAAGGCATAAATTATCGGTATAACAACCAAATATAGCCATTAAAAACTGGACAGTATGGTTAAGCCAGTACACCCATCTCCGTTGAGCGTCATTCGAGTCTTTGCAACAAAAAAACGTCAGAGAGGGTCAGAAGACAGCCACACCAACATGTGGCCCAAATATATATGAGTGAAAAAGGTGGTATGTGATGTTCAAAATTCCAATGCACAACTTTGACCGCGCAGGCCCACGGTTGGGCGGGTCGTCAAAGATCAATGAGAGGGGCCAGAAGTCAAGAACCACCTGGAAGTGGCCAAATATATATAGGAATATAGGGTGTGATGTTTAAAACTTTAAATACGCAATGAACAACTTTTGGTGGCACCTGCCTCGCAAACCCGAAAGCACTCTTGGATATATCTATAATAACATAATGTTGTAGCTACCTAGCTAGGCTGCTTGACCCACCTCCCACTTCGTGTCAGCGGGGTGGATGCACGTAATGATACTTTTGTCATACATGTATGTCACCATGACCTACCATAAGACGGACCAGTGAATCTATCGCTTGGTAAAACAACAATTTTTGTTGTTGATAAAAATGGATAGAATATATATATAAACCGCTTGGGCCAATAGATTGAACCATCATCAAAAATCATACAAGAGGGACCACAAAACTAGCACCGCCTGCATGCGGCCCAAAATGATGTACGTTGGAAGGGGTGATGTGTGTTTTCAATATCGAATAATGTACAATTTAGATGTGGCGCATGCCTCTCGATACAGATAACAACCATGAAAGCCAGGTAACTAAGGATGAGATACACAGGGTACAGTGTCGGTCGAACCCACCAATCTGAGCGTGTAGGAGGGAATCCTGACAACTCATGAGCTCGAACTTTGGTTGAATGACATGTGACGGTTACCGACCCTAACACAAACTAGGAGGAATCCATCCATGGCCAACACATATCCCTCATTATCTCTCAAAGGGATGATATATATATATATACATATATATATATACACACTCAGGGATCCCACAAATATGTGTGTCATCACAAAAAAACGCACAAGGGAGACGTGGTCGATCACAAGACCCCCTACACACTGCATGCAGCCCGAAAATATGTATGGGTGGTGTGGTGATGTCTTCAAATCCCCAATGCACAACTTTGATGCGGCACCAATTACATTAGAAACCGAATACCATACCCGACCCCAAGACAGGTTCAATATGTACAATGTCGGTTCCCCAACTTCAAGGCGGGGGGAGGGGTGTCGTCCAATGCATGCACTCAAACTTTATTTGTTCTAACATGGCACACATAGCAATAGGAAACCATCATGGTCAAACCCTTCTCGCATGTTGGGTCAAAGGGATAGATTGTGTGCGCCCCCTCGTTATCAATCAAGGATGATATATATATATATATATATATATATATATATATATATAGATATATATATATATAGACCTCAGGGAGCCCACAGATATGTGCGGCGTCTATAAACCGCACAAGGGAAACATGCTCGATTAGAACACCCGGCCCTATACCCTGCATGCGGCCCAAAAAAATGTATTGGTCTGGTGTGTGATTTGTTCAAACACCGAAAGCACAAGTTCGATGGGGCACCAACTACATCAGTAACATTACAAACTGAACATCGTACCCCCACAACCAGGTTAAAGACATATGATGTCGGGAACGCAACTTCGAGGCGGGTGGGGGCTATGGGTGCCGTCCAACACATGTGCTAAAACTTGATTTGCTCTAACATAACACATGGAGCAAAGAGTAAACTCTTCTCGTACATTGGGTCAAAGGGATAATTTGTGTGGGCCTACAAATGTCGATCATTCTTAGATTTTTGGGAACACAAAATAACCAATAAAAATATATTCTACAATTTAGCAAAACGAGGATCCCAAGATTTATATAATCATCATGATAGGTCACTATAGAGACATTTGGATGATAAATGTCTATAATGACCATATCATGGCATTTAAATGAAGCTTGAGATATGCAACTTCCCATTGGATCACCCATCCTTAGACTACTCCGGCCTGAGCATGCTTAACTTCTGCGTTCTATTCGACTAGGTTAGTGGATGGGAAGTCGCCCCTTGCTGATAAGAATTGCCTCCTTGCCTTTAAGGCGTTTCACGCTGGTCACCTTATGGGACCTACTCCCTACTATCACACATGTTTGTGCTTTTAGAAACTGTGTGCGATATTTACGTGGCCGGTGTGTCGCCGCCAAGCCTTCTATGATCACTGACACTGGCAGCAGAAAACCGATGGGAGAAGAGGCGGGGAACCATTGGGAGGAGTGGCGGGAAACGGTAGCATGTTTGGATATATAAAAACATTAATATGGAAAACTTAGTAGAGAAGGAAGCGTGAGCTAGCACGACGCATGCGCACAGTGCTTACCCACGGGTGACAGGCGATTGACCAAAACTGCTTTAAATATCAACATTAACTTAATGTGCATAATTCAAATTAGTGCACCAAAATGGTACAAAAACCATACATGTGTCCTTGGATGCATTTTTAGGTCCCATGCAAAGAATGAGAATGAATTACAACTGTCTTAGCATTTGGCTCGGCCTCGGACATTGAGAATCTCAGTTTTTAAATCCCCGTAAATAAAAAACTCACCCGAAAATCATGAAACTTGGCATGGTGTCACAACATGGCACATATATGTTGAGGGAAAATTTTGTCCATTTTGGGGCAAGTTTTATTACAAGCCTCTTACAAACCGAAGCTTCTCTCAAGAAGCCTCGTGGTTCCGATAGGGAAATGTGGGTCCCTTGTGGAAGAAATTATAATCACTGCCTCTTTTTGCCTTGTATTTTTTCTACAGGCAACATGGAACGACAAGATATTTGTGCTGAAATTTAAAATCATTTAGGGTTCGTTTAGCCTTTTTATACATTAATTAAGTTTCCTAGGCATTTAATGTCCATAATTCAAATCTGACCTACAAATACATGCTCCAGTTCACCAAAATGGCTAGAAAAATCATACATGTGTCCTTGGGTGCATGTTTAGGTCCCATGCAAGGAATGGGAATGAATTACAACCATACCGGCGTCCTGGCTCATCCTTAAACATTTAGAATCTTGGTTTTTAAATCCTCGTAAATCCAAAAGTCACACGTAAATCGTGAAACTTGTCATGGTGTCACGACATGGCACATATATGTCAAGGAAAAAAAATTCCATTTTGGGGCAAGTTTTATTACAAGCCTCTTACAAACCAGAGATTCTCTCAAGAAGCCTCGTGGTTTCGATAGGGAAACGTGTCACCCTTGTGGCCAAAACGATAATCACTATCTCTTTTCACCTTGTATTTTTTTCTACATGCAACATGGAACGACAGGATATCTGTGCTGAAATTTAAAATTATTGAGAATTCATTCGGCCATTTTATACATTAATTGAGTTTCTTAGGCATTTAATGTCCATAATTCAAATCTGAACTACAAATACATGCTCTAGTTCACCAAAAATGGCTAGAAAAATCATACATGTGTCCTTGGGTGCATGTTTAAATCCCATGCAAGGAATGGAATGAATTACCACCATACCGGCGTCCTGGCTCGTCCTCGAACATTTGGAATCTTGGTTTTTAAATCCCCGTAAATCCAAAACTCACCCAAAAATCCCCGTAAAAACATTGTCCAATTTGGGCGAAGCTTCATTACAAACCTCTTACAAACCGGAGCCTCTCGCAAGAACCCTCGTTGTTTTGATAGGGAAACATGTCCCCTTGTGGGCGAAATGATAATCACTCACTCCTCTAGCCTTGTATTTTCTTCTACATGCAACATGGAACAACGGGAGATTCACGCAGAACTCTGAAATTATTCAGGATTCATTTGACCTTTTTTATTCATTATTGAGTTTTCTAGGCCTTTAATGTCCATAATTCAAATATGAACTACAAACACATGCTCCAGTGCACCAAAATGGCTAGAAAATTGTACATGTGTCCTTGGGGTGCATGTTTAGGTCCCATGGAAGGAATGGGAATGAATTCAATCATCTCGGTGTCCTTGCTCGGCCTCAAACATTGAGAATCTCGGTTTTTAAATCTCTGTAAATCCAAAGCTCACCAGAAAATCATGAAACTTGGCATGGTGTCATGACATGGCACATATATGTCGTGGTAAAAGAATTGTCCAATTTGGGCCAAGCTATATTACAAGCCTCTTACAAACCGAAGCTTCTCACAGCCCTTGTGGTACCAGTAGGGAAACATGCCCCTCTTGTGGCCGAAATGATAATCGCTGCCTCTTCTCACCTTGTATTTTGTTTTCTATAGGCAACATAGAATAACAGGAGTGTCGTGCTGAAATTTGAAACTGTTCAGGGTTTGTTTGGCCATTTTATATATTGATTGAGTTTTCTAGGAATAAATTATAAACGTCTCATTGTCCTGAAACATTGAGAATCTCGGTTTTTAAATCCCAGTAAACCAAAAACTCACCCAAAAAACATGAAACTTGGAATAGTTTCATGACATGGCACATATATGCCATGGTAAAAAATCATCCAGTTTGAGACAAGGCCCACACACTAATAGCTAATGAAGTCCTTTTGAAACAAATAGCTGACATGTTAATATCGGAAATGGTTGTATTATACGAACCGTGTGTTCCCGTAACCATTTAAGTGCGGCGTCCCTCTTTTCTTATGGATAGTACTACCTCTGTCCTCGTTCATTGGTCATCTTTCCATTTTGTGCCAAAATTTAACCATACTCGGTGGCGTGTGTGCGGTTGTTTGATTAGATGAGACGAGCACGAGCAGCCTGTCGTGCAGGCTCGACGAGACGTGTGCGAGCAATCCGCCGCACAGGCTTGATGGGACGTGTGCATCATGTCCACCTCGCAGGCTCGAGGCGACACATGCGAGCAGCAAGGCCGTCCATGCTCACCGGGAAGCGAGCTCTTTGAACTCCATCCACTAGTCGCCCGCCTCGCTCACAACTTATCCATTAATGGTGGTCGAGCCACTGTTTAACACATGGTTAATTAAAGCACCTGGATGGAGGTAGTTTGCTTGTGATCCCATGTCCCTACTCAACGTTAGCATTTGCTTTGTTCATGTTTTCAACTCGTATTCCGGATAATTTAAAATGCGACATAGGGCAACGGATAATATGACGACAAATAAAATGGCAACGGATAATAGGACGACAAATAAAATGGCAACGGATAATACGACAACAAATAAAATGGCAATAGATAATACGACGACAAATTTACAATGTCGTGGATAATAATTGTCTTACATATTCCAGAAAAAATCCACATGCGGCAAAACCCAGAAGACACGGGGGCACGAGAAGAAGGAAATCACAGACAATGATCTGGGTCACTACTGTCTCTACTCCTTGATGAATCGTCGGGTGATGACATCCTCCAGCTCCTTCTTCAATTCCTCACGACTTTGCTTGGTAGCAGCCACGGATTCCTCCACTTCCTGCTCGCGCTTGATCCGGAGCTTCCTCAATTCACCCATTAGTTCCTCGACGACACCTTTCAGCGTCATCCCCGAGGCACTACTCTGCTCATTCAGCATCTTCCAGCCGGCGGCCTCCTCCTCCTTCTCAGCAAGCGCCTTGAGGAGCTTCGCATTGTCACCCATGAGTTGCTTGACGAGGCTGGTCACCTTCTCAACTGAGGCATCGCTGATCTCGAGCAGCTTCATCAAGTCGTCGACCAGCTCCTGCTACTTAATGAGGCCAACGAGAATGTCGTTGTCGCTGGCCCAGGACTTCAGCAACGCCAGCTCGCCACGATTGCTGACGCGGCGAGTGCGCTTGTGAGAGCCCTCACATGCTGGTGGGAGCTCGTTCGAGGGCTCCGCGGTGCACCGGGAGATCTCTGTTGTGGCTGCCGCGTAGTGGCGAGAACCTTTCTACTGCTTCCGCGGCTTGGTCTTTGCTCCCTGATTATATTTCCACCCGAAACTCCTCCTATTGGTCATGGCGGAACGACTTGATAGGAAAGAAACCTGTTTTGGGGGTTATGAGAAGAGGAACTGTGAAGTAATTTTTGAGTCAGTAGTTTTTATAGCCCGGTGCTAACTATGAACGACATTTAGTTTGATCGGTGTGAACAGATTTGCAATTACTTATTGCGTTGTAATCTAGAATGTGACGAGAAACAAGTCAAAAATCATTGATGGTTCTGGGCTTAAAGCCCGAAACATAACTTCATATGGTTGTCTGTTTCTGTTTTTTGGCTCATCGCACATAGTTCTTATGGATCAACTATATGCTACGCATCGCACACGCATCAGAAGCCCGAAATGGTTCCCGGATGGCATATGCGGGCCCGCGTTCTCGGATGCATGTGTACGTGTCTGCCAACTATCATACACGGTCCAGATAACACCATCGTGTCTGATGGATGCGCCATCATGCCTCCCACAGGGTGCCAGAAGGTTGACTAGAATTGCAATATGCAGGTGTGGTTGCCCGCAATTGAGGTGGCCGCGGCGTCCTCTGCTTGTCGTTGAGGCGGCCACAACGTGCTTTGCTCCCGTCTGTCCACACATTTTTCTTGCCATTTAGGCAGTCGCGGCGCTCTCTACTCTAGCGTCCCTCCGTGCACTCTACTCGTTGTTTAGGCTCCCTCGGGTCGTGTTCCTCTGCATGCTATGCTCGTTGTTTAGGCGCCAAGGCTCGCTCCGATCACGTCCCTCCGTGTGCACTCTCCTAGCAGTTGGGGCCAGCACACGATCACCTTGGGGAAGCTTTAGTTACTTGATCTTGGATTATGTTAATTAATTATACCTCCAGAGCCAGAATCATCCAGCTCTAGAGGTAGAATTAATTAACCTAAACTATGATCTCCGGCGCCCATTCCCGTCACGCAACTCCGTCCTCTCGTCGGCCATTGGGGGTATGCCGGTATTTGTGGGTAACTAGCTAGCAAGTGGATCAGTAGCGAGTCGCTGCCGGTGGCCATTGCTGTGGTTATTTATAGCTGGCAGCTAGCTAGGGGATTGGGAATTTTACAATTCACCCATGTGGAGCGCGGGAAGCTTTCACCGGAGTGCGGGAAGACTAAGTGGAGCACACAACCCGATAACCATATGCGGTGTCACGTGTTAAGATAAGGAAACGTATGTGTAACTTACTAATCATCACACATGAGTACTCGCACACGCATTGTGTGCGATACACCTAGCCATCGCAAGCAACTAGTATGCATTTTTCAAAGTTTTTGCTACACACAGAATCGCACACGGATTAACTCTAGTAACCGTATGTGTTATATTTTCTCATCACAAACAGTTCATCCGAGTGGGCTGTTTGCCACGTATCACACACATCTTGTTTACACGAACCGTTTGTGTTCCTTTGGCTCATAGAAAACAGTTCATCTATGTGAACTATATGCCGCATATCACACACATCTTGTTAAACTGAACCATTTCTATTGTGTTCCTAATCGAAAACAGTTCAGCCGAGTGAACCATATGTCTATATCGCACAAACCCTGGTCTGGCTGACCGTTTCTGTTGCATTGCCTAATAGCAAACAGTTCATCCGAGTGAACTGTATGTCGTCTGTCACACACACAATGATATAGCTACCCGTTTATGTTGTTCTGTCTCATCACAAACAGTTCTTATGGATTGACCGTGTGTCACGCATCGCACACTGAATTAGAATATGAACCGTGTTTGATGTATCTGCCATCGCAAACGTTTTGCATCTTCTTCAACAGTATTTTTATATCACCGTTTGCGATTAATGCATTGCACATAGTTTTGTTGAAGGGTCTCTAATTGTAGTGTCGCGTTAGCAGCATGCTGCAGCAGTGATGGGTTAGTCCCACAAGGAACATACAAGGATATCCATAGACATAGAGTGAATTACACATATGATGATGTCCATTAAAACATTAGGTTACCTTGTCCCTTGTCTTACCAACAAGAGGGTTTTGTGACTCCATGAACTAGTGCAAGATATGAAAGATGATTGCACAAGTCCTCGCCAAAATGAATATGAGTGAAGTATGTTGGTGGAGTCACCCTCAAGAACACTCTACTTCTTCTTCTTTGGGATCCACATCAACTTGATGGGAATCCTTGGAGTTGTAGTCGTACTTGATGAAGTAGAACTTGACTTGGGAACTCACTTGGCCATGGCCTTAGGAGCTTCTTCAAATGACTCAATCTCTTCTTGAAGCTTGTCCTTGCCTTTTAGCTTGTGGTCTTGTGGTGGAAGATCATCTTGAGCTTGTGTTCCTTTGAAAGAAGTGGGGCCATACTTCTCTTGTTGAGGAACAAACTTCGTCTTGGGGTATTGATCTTCTTCCCACTCAACTCAATTGGCATTGAACTTTCGTTCAAAACCAACACCTTGATTCTTCCGGTGCCTTCCTTGCTTGCGTATAGTTTCCTCAAATTGCTTACTTCTAGCAAGGCCCTTATAAACACCTTTCTCTATAATTCCCTTCAATAAGCTATTTTCTTGCTCAAGTGTAACTTGGCTAATAGAATCATTAGTGGAATCAAGAGAACTACTAGAAGCAACAATATTGGATTTAACATGGTTATTGTTACTACTAGAGGAAGAATCTTTCTTGCTCTTATTGCTAGATTTTACTTGTGGCATATAAGTAGACAAGAGGAGACGTTTGGCAAGATAAGAAGAACTCTTCTTTCGAAGATCATCATTGATAGCTTTTAGGAACTCATGCTCTTGCTCTAAATTTAGCTTCTCGAAGCGTAACTTCTCATGAGTCCTTAGGAGCTCTCTATGATCCTCTAGAGTTGTTTCATGAGCTAACTTAAGAGTGTTTAGTTCGTTAGTTAGACGCTCAATCTCCTTCTTATCATTGGCATTCATTTCATCTTGATTAGCATGATTAATAGAAAGTTCATCACAGTTTTCATCACTAGTGTTGTCAACAAGTAAATCAACATCACCTAGCAAATCATCTTCATCACTATTGAAATCAACATACTCGGACCGTGATACCTTAGGGCCTTTAGCCATGAAGCATCTTCCAATTCCATAATTTGGTGAGTCAAATATGTCGTAGGAGTTGGATGACACAAGTGCAAGACCGGCAACACCTTCATCTTGAGTATATTCGGAGTCGGAGTGGTAGCTTCTCTCGGAGTAGTTGTCGGATTCGGAACCGAATACACATTCACCAATGTGAGCTTGATGTCTTTGTCTTGTGTAGCTCTTTGATGACGTGTCCTTCCTTTCTGAATCCTTGCTTCTACGAGAGGGTCTTTGTTCATAACGATCATCTCTACTCCTTCTCTCTCTTGGAGGTGATTCATCTCTTCTACTCCTCCTTTTTGGTGAATCTTCTCTTTTCTTGTAGGGATTCGTACACTCATTGGAGTAGTGTCTGGGTCTTCCACAATTGTAGCAATTACGATGATGACTAGAAGATCTTTTGTCATTGTAGGACCTTTACTTGGAGCTTCTCTCTTTGCTTCTATTCTTGTAGAACTTGTTGAAGTTCTTTACCATTAAGCTCAATTCTTCATTAGAGACTTGCTTCTCACTTGATGTTGTAGGAGCATCACTTGAAGCTTTGTAGGCACTACTTGACTTGCCGTGGAGCTCTTCCTTATCCTTGAGTGATATCTCATGAGTAACAATTCTACCAATGCCTTCCGTGGGCTTGAGATCTTTGTAGTTGGGCATTATTTGGATCAAGGTGCACACGGTATCATATTTTCCATCCAAGGCTCTTATGATCTTCTTGCTGATGAATTTTTCGTTCATCTCTTTGCTTCCTAAACCGGCAATCTCATTTGTGATGAGAGCAAGCCTAGAGTACATCTCGGTGACTCCTTCACCATCCTTCATCTTGAACTTGTCAAGTTGACTTTGAAGCACATCCAATTTGATTCCTTGACGGACTCGGTACCTTTGTGCATATCAACAAAGTATCCAAAATTTCCGTTGCATTCTCAACGCGGCTGATCTTGTTGAATTCTATGGGGCACAACCCATTGAAGAGAATATCGCAAGCTTGAGCATTGTATTGTAACATCTTCATTTCTTCTGCTGTCACTTCACGATCCGATTCTTTTCCATCCTCGAAGAAATCACCTTGCAAGCCAATATGCACAATAGCTCAAACGGTGGGGTTATGACCAAGAATATGCATTTTCATCTTGTGCTTCCAACTAGCTAAATTAGTACCATCAAGGTGAAAATTTCCCTCGCTAGACGCCATACTCTCCTAGGTTGTGAAACAAAGGCTATGATCACCAAATCTATGGAAATAAAGGCAAATGGAGACCAAAGCTCTGATACCACTTGTAGGATTGAAAGTATGTCTAGAGGGGGTGATTAGACTACTTGACCAAATAAAAATCTAACATTTTCCCAATTTTAGTTGTAGGCAGATTTAAGCAATTAGCACAAGTCAAGCAATCAACCTACACATGCAATTCTAAGAGTGTAGCAGCGGAAAGTAGAACATTGCATGTGAAGGTAAATGGAAGGGTTTGGAGAGTGCAAACGCAATGAAGACATGAAGATTTTTGGCGTGTTTCCGATAGGTGGTGCTATCATACATCCACGTTGATGGAGACTTCAATCCACGAAGGGTAACCGTTGCACGAGTCCACGGAGGGCTCCACCCACGAAGGGTCCATGAAGAAGTAACCTTGTCTGTCCCACCATGGCCATCGCCCACGAAGGACTTGCCTCACTCGGGTAGATCTTCACGAATTAGGTGATCTCCTTGCCCTTACAAACTTCTTAGTTCAACTCCACAATTTGACGGAGGCTCCCAAACGACACCTAACCAATCTAGGAGACACCACTCTCCAAAAGGTAATAGATGGTGTGTTGATGATGAACTCCTTGCTCTTGTGCTTAAAATGATAGTCTCCCCAACACTCAACTCTCTCTCTCATAGATTTGGATATGGTGGAAAGATTATTTGAGTGGAAAGTAACTTGGGGAATGGTAGGATTGGAATGTCTTGATCTCGACACAGGAGTAGGTGGTTCTCTCTTAGAAAATGTATGGTGGTAGTGTAGGCACGTTCTGATGGCTCTCTCACATATGGAGAAGAGGGTGGAGGGTATATATAGCCTCCACACAAAATCCAACCATTACACACATTTGACCCAACTCTGTGAGACTGAATAGATAAACTCGGTGCGACCGATTAGTTCAAAATGTGAACCTTAGGAATCTCGGTGGGACCAACTAGAACAACTCGGTGGGACCGATGTGCTAGGGCTTTAGGGCAAACATCATCTCGGTGGCATCGATTGCATCAACTCGGTGAGACCGAAGTGAAGTAATAAGGCAACAGAGAGAATGCCAAGCCAACTCGATGACACCGATTGCATAACTCGGTGAGACCAAAATAAATGCAACAAGTCACAGAGCATTAGCAAGGCCATCTTGGCGAGACCGAGACCCGTATCGGTGAAACCGAACTGTTAAGGTTTCTGGCAGTGGCTATGTCATATGAACTCGGTGGCGTCGGGTAGGAAATATCAGTGGGCCGAGTTGGAGTTCAGGGTTTAGACATATTTGGATGGAGAAAGTGGTTGAGGGCTTTGGAGCAATATCACTAAGCGTTTGAGCAAGCAAGCCATTAAGCAACACATCATCCCCTTTTAATAGTATTGTCTTTCCTATGGACTCAATGTGATCTTGGATCACTAAAAAAGATCAAGAGTCTTGAGCTTTTGCCAATATGTGTTCTTCGCATTTTGAGGGGTCCAAATTTCTTGTCCATGCCATGCTATTCATTGAACATCCTGAAATATTAATCTTGAATGGATATTAGTTCAATGAGCTATATGTTGTTATGAATTACCAAAACCACCCGGGGATTAGTTGCACTTTCACCCCACCTTTTGATATACCCGCGGTCATGTGAAATTTGCTACTCAAAATAATGCATAAAAGTTTCTCCAAAAACATCTATAACTAATGGGAAGTGAATGTATGCTTAAAATGAAAATAAAATAAAAAGGTAATAAAAAGAGAAAAAATGAATTGCAATTAAAAGAATGTCATTTCTAATAAAAATGTGAATGTGAATTAGTACTACATATGTGTGCATGTGACCAACACATATATTGTCAATACAAGATCTAATGCAAAAAAATAACTTATGACTTTATGAGTAACATGCGCGAATTGATGATGTGGTGCTTGCATGCATAGAGTATAGAAACAATGTGATTTATGACTTGCATGCGTGACGTGCTCATGTGCCATAGTTGCATGTCCAGGAAAAAAGATAGTGGTTTGTACTAGCTATTTAGGAATAGAAAATGTATATATGGAAGTTGTAGGGAAAGAGATGACATGTATCTCAATTCCTATGAGTAGGGATTGTAAAAAAGATGTCATTTTGTTCACATCGTAGGAACTTTCCTATTGAATCTAGAGATGACATGTATCTCAATTCCTATGAGTAGGGATTGGAAAAGAGATGCCATTTGGTTCACATCATAGGAACTTTTCTATTGAATCTAGGCTAATGTTTATTTTCCTTTGAAATTGTGGAAGTATAGGAATCCATTCATATGAACCAAGTGGCTCTAAAGCTATAAAACTCATATCATGTTTATTTTTCCTTTGAAATGTGAAGTATAGGAATCTATTCCAATGAACCAATTGGCTCTAAAGGAAAATTTCCTATAAAAATTATATCATATAAAGTTCCTATGATATTCCTCCACACCAAAGGATGGTTGAAATTGTTGCAATTGATACGACGGTCTTTCTTTGTACACTCCTCCCCCATCTCTATAGGTACCACTCGATGATGAATGAAATGATAAATACTAGGTATTCTATATGTGCATTTTGTTCAATGAAAACCGGTAAAAGTTTGCGAGGTCTGAATATTCAATAAAGTTATATGCACTACATTTTGGAACGGAGGGAGGAGCATACGGCAGTTGCTAACACTCACGTGGAAGATTTGTGTGTCGGAGTAGTGGATGTTCTTTCAAATGCCATGGCAAAACTGACACTGTTGGATACTGATCTGACAGTTCCTTCGGCATTCGTTGGTAAATGGCTTGTGGCGAATGTTTGTCATATATGATTTACGGACACATGCATTACATTGATATGTGCCCCCTCTCTCTCACGCACACACGTGCCCTCACGAGTCATGACTCTCCTAGTCCTCTCAAACCCGACATCTATCTGTAGGTAGCCGTCACACACATATGTGCTCTTCACACCCTACCTTCAGAACTTCAAAAAAATAAAGGACGCACCTTTTTTTAACTCACACGTCACACACTTATACTACTACTCTTGTGGCTAAGTATTCTTTGGGCCTAGTATATTGTACTTTCACAAAGAGAAGCGGTGCACGCATGCACTAGTTGTCTCACACCCGCGCATGGGTACACGTAGGAGCGCATACTTTTTGGAAGCTAGGAGTGCATTTGTTTATAAAGAGGCATCCCAATTGACATTTTGACTCGTCTAGTTCTCAACTTCATGGAGGGTCGGGGACAACACGTGAATGATACTGAACATAGTGCATCATGGACACGGTGATTTGATAATGCGACCTCGAAGCGGTGGCACGTTATTGATCGAGTTTTATTTTTACTTGAACTTTAAATGAAAATAGTAATTCATGTGTATTCAATTTAATAAGATTGCTACAACAAAATCACTCCACTATATATATATATATATAAGCAGGAGCCTCGGCGCTTGCTTTACTAGGGTTCCTCTCTTTCACTCTCTCATGTCTCCAGATGTAAACAAGACATAGGTGGTCACACTCTCCCTGCTCACCACTGGTCACAGATCCGGCCAGACCACCTCGGCCGGGGTAGGGGTGCAGGTGCATCGTTCAGGCGGTCGTCGGTGGCGACAGAGGAGACCAACACCTGCCCTTGTGTCCTGATCGGTGGTCGTGTGGTTCTCTCTGAGGCAGTGCCGGCTTGGGAGGGCCTCCGACCCCTCCTTCCTCCCTGCGGTATTGTGGCCAAGATGCGGCCTCCCGACGCCGTCTTTGCCACATCCTGACGACCCTCAGGTATATCTTCCTTCAAAACCGGCCTTGCTCTACTGCCCCAGCTCCCCACGTGGCTGCATGTGGATCTTTTTCTGCTTCCCTCGACTGTTCCAAAGCCACCTAGACTTTTACTATTATTAGAGGTAAAGATAGTTCACACAGTCGAATCTAAGACTTGGTTCAAACAGGGAAGAAAGTGGAAAAGTTGTAGCATGAACCTAGGACTTGGTTCTAAGAGGAAACGGGGGAATGTAGTAGATACTGGCTACCCAACCGGTCTCTTGGTTGAAAAGGGGAAGAAAGTGGGGTGGATGGCGAAGGGTGGGGGAGTGGACCTACCTCTTGGCTAAAAAAGGAAAGAAAGTGAGGGGTGTTGGGGGGACAATGCAAATTAGAACGAGCAGGTCTAGATTTCCTATGCTCATATAGGAAAATGTTGCCGAGGAGATAAAAATGGGGCAAATGTAGACATGCTACCTGAATGTTTGCTGCTCTCAGCAACGACATCTGCCTGAACACTTTATGCCCCTGCTGTCCCTATGCCCTTATCGCTACCGTTAATGTACAATCACATGAAGCATGAAGCATGAAGCAATGCCACCTAATGTCACTATTAAGTAATGTTGTTGTCAGTCTAGTGTCGTCGATAAATTGAAGCAATGACACCACCATTTCATGAAGTGCTTCTGTCTTACTTTATTTCCCATGAATTGTGTTTTTGTAGTTACACTTAAATCTCACACCGCTAATGTTGCTTCATCCCAGTGGAACTGCACAAATTTGATTGCACATTTACTGACCATGTGCTACTCTCATGACAGTAATACTAATGCTATTGTTTTGCATGTTAATCAAGTGGCAGTGTTGATGTGATGTGATGCTACTTCTTACTTAATGGCACTTTTTCATATTGTCAATGTAGTGCCAATTATAACACAATAGATGTTATTGTTAATCATATGCCACTACAAATAACTGTCCCTACTTAAATAACCATATTTCATATTTGCGCGAACAGGGATGTTTGTCTCCATTCCGTTTCTGTTTGTGCAATCAAAAGTACACACCTCAGTTTTAGTAGAACTGCGCAAAATGAGATGGCTATTCCTAGCTGTTGTCGTCTACCCGTCTTCCAGGTATTCCTACATTGTTAGTAACTAGGTAGAATGACCAACACAATCTAGAATAAGTTGATTCGTACATTTACTTCCTGATTGCAGTGCAGGGATGAGCGAAAACAACTGCATCCTAGTCGGGAATGCACTTTCTCCCAGCTCAAGGATGGACAGAGGACTAGCTGGCATGGCTGCGCAGAGGTTTTTGGGACAGGTGCACGGACAAGAGGCATTATGGTCTGCTTATTTCTGCAGATAGTGGTGCTTAAATTTAGTGGAACTGCACAAGAAGTTCAGATGGTCAGTACACTACATGGTCCAGTTCAGCATTCCAACTGAGAACACAATTATAATTGGTTATACTGGCATGAGAGAACCTAACCTGGATGGTGGCAACAAGAAAAACTAGAGTGAACTCCAGGAAATTAAAGCCTGCCTTGGGAGGCCCTTTGCTCAGAGAAGCCTTGCTTGAGTTTTCCTGATTTGTAAACCTTCTCACAACTTTGTGTTTTGCTGTGAACTAGTAAATGTTGTTTATGTTCTATGAATCATTGAGATGTATAAAATTGCTAAACTTATGATTTTCAAGTATTTTATGAAGCCGAGTTTAATGTGAATATTCCACATGAACGCTGGACTAGCCTGTGAACATTTGGAATTTACATCGTGCCCTCAGTTGACTGCATGAACCACTGTAACAAGATACATAGTTGCTATATGTTAGACAACAGAGTATTGATTGTCAGCTGGTCGATAGCTGACTTTTCTAGTGTTGAAGCGAGCTGAGCCAATGTGCCATGTTTTGCACAACTGCTTACAAGTGGGGTAGCACCAACAGTGTTTACAAGTACTTAACCAGCCTTACGTACCCTATGTATCTATCGGCACACAGTTCTTGAACAAGTACTCTATTTCGTCAAACACACACTGCTCGTATGATAAACCGTGACAACTTATGTCTTACCATGCCATATTACATGAAAACCTAGCAAAAACTAGTGAGGATGCATCTGTTTCAGCAACAATTATGATGGTTCTCACCTGATTCATAGGCACACAAAAGTAGCAGTAGTTCCCATAGATGGATTCAAACAGTGTACTTCCAAACTACTTTGAAACACTAGATGGGCCAACTATTTCATGCCATCGATCTAATTTGGAATGGACACAAGACGGACCTTGCCATGAACATCATCGAGGACGTCCGGTAGCAGCTCAATCCTGTCAACCTTCTTGAAGATAACCTTGTGGCCTTGCCACTCATAAACTTGTTTGTCGAGGCATGTCACGTCATCTTCCTGTGTAAGCTTGACAAGAACAGTATGCCTCACAAACGAAGGAGTAGTTTTGAACTTCTTGTGCATCAGTACACCCTGGACAACACGCTTGATAATAGTGTGGCAGGAATACATCTCGTCTTTGGTATAAGTGCAACTGGCTTCCAGGATCAAACAGCCTAAGAACTTTGTTTTCCCAGTGCATATATTCAGGTCATCTGCCTCATAGCAAGTGACATATACAACCACACAATCCTTGTGTGCACCAGGGCCCTAATTGAAATAGAAACGAATTCTGAATTACTTTCCAATATAAAAAACATAGGTTATTTAAACCACTATGTAGAGTCAAAAGTATACATAACAGGGAAGGTGGCATGGCATCGGAGATGATAAAATCTTACATTATTTATCACCACATACTTAGATGAAAAACAACAATCAAGATCATCAAAGAATAAAATCACCTTGGGCAGCTCAGCGAGGGAACACATCCTCGAAGGGGGGGAAACTGCTCCTGCAGGGCCACAGGGGTTGTAACCTCAAATGTGGTGTTGACTGTCGGTGTCAAAACTGGAGGATCTCGAGTAGGGGGTCCCGAACTGTGCGTCAAAGGTTGATGGTAATAGGAGGTGGGGGACATGATGTTTACCCAGGTTCGGGCCCTCTCTATGGAGGTAATACCCTACTTCCTGCTTGATTGATCTTGATGAATATGAGTATTACAAGAGTTGATCTACCACGAGATCGTAATGGCTAAAACCCTAGAAGTCTAGCATGTATGATTATGATTGCCTCTACGGACTAAACCCTCTGGCTTATATAGAAACCGGAGGGGACTAGGGTTATACAAAGTCGGTTACACAGAAAGGAATCTTCATATCCGGGCGCCAAGCTTGCCTTCCATGCCAAGGAGAGTCCCATCTGGACACAGGTGAGAGTCTTTGGTCTTGTATCTTCACAGCCCATCAGTCCGGCCCAAGCCAACATGCCGGACGTCCGAGGACCCCTTAATCCAGGACTCCCTCAATAGCCCCTGAACCAGGCTCCAATGACGAGGTGTCCGGCGCGCGAATTGTCTTCGGCATTGCAAGGCGGGTTCCTTCTCTGAATACTCCAAAATAATCTTTGAACACAAGAATCGTGTCCGGCTCCGCAAAAAAAATTCCACACACAACCACAGAGAGTATAATATTTCACGAGTCCAATCTGCTGACAATTTTTGTAGTGTGACATCACGTCGCCGCCCGGCCATTATTTCGAACCGTTTTTTAGCCTGCCGCTGCATATTTCGAGATGCGGTTTCATTGGCATGTCTTGTCAAAGCAGAGATTGTGTCCCCTTATTGCGAGATTCTCATCAATATGGGCGTGGGTAACCCAACCGTTCTGTTGGCATGATTCCTTAGGAATAGGCAGGTTTTAAGGCCTAGGAGGGGACGTTTGATATTCATCGCCTTTATAAAGGGGCTAAGACTCATCCTTTCTCCTTTACGCCAACCCTTTCCTCAACCTCTCCCACCTCGAGTTCCAGCACCCAAGGTTCGATTGCTTCGCGCTTCCCAGTCATGTCCGGGCCCAGCCCTCAAGGCCGGTGGGTGGCTTCCTCTGTCATAGAGGAGGATATTGCGAAGCTCCGGACGGCAAGATACCTGACCACGGAAATCCCCCACAGGCTTCCTGCTTAAGGGCAGGTTATTCCTACTCCCAGATCCGGTGACATGGTCGTATTCATCTCCCACTTCCTCTGAGGGCTAGGGTTTGCTCTTCATCCCTTTGTTCGAGGGCTCATGTTCTATTACGGGCTAGATTTTCATGATCTAGCTCTGGACTCCTTTCTTCATGTCTCGGCGTTCATTATCACGTGCATGGCCTTCCTCCATAATCCCGCACACTTCGGCTTGTGGCTCAAGAACTTTAACGTGAAGCCGAAGGTAGTCAACGGGAAACAAGCGGAGTGCGGTGGTGCTACAGTGAGCAAACTCACCAATACTCCTTGGCCAAAAGGCTCCTTCACAAAAACTTCCAACCTATGGCAGCGGGAGTGGTTTTACATCACTAAAACCCGTGGTACCAAGTGGGCAGCTACACCTGCGTTCCGATCTGGCCCTCCGTTACGGCTTGCATCATGGATTAATAAGGGGCTGGACTGGGGATCAATTGATGAAGTGCAGACGCTGCAAAGCCGCATTCGGGGCCTCATTGAAAAGGACACCAGTCTTATCAACATAATCAAAGTAATGCTAGTCCGTCGGGTCCTATCGTGCCAGCGACGACCTCTCCGCATGTGGGAGTTCAATCCGGAAGGACCACAAACCCTTCAGCACTTCTTCGGCATGACGCCCAGAGGAATGTGTGAATTATTCTTTGGGACACGAAAACAGTGGCCGGATACTACAGAGGACATCGGCCTTGACTGCAACCATCCGGATACCTCGGTAAGCACTCGACTCCTGAACATAGCTTAGTTAAATTTCTCATAATAATATACTGAGAAAACCATACTCAGCCAGGGCTGGATAAAGAAGGCAGAGAGAATTAGGTGTTCGGACCCTCTTCCTGAAGACTCAGCTGATCCGGTGTTAACAAGGATGCTGGTTCCGGCACCATATCAAGTGCTGGAGAAGGAAGACAAGGAGGAGAGCAAGAAGGCCCAGGGTGGCCCCCATTCTAGAGGTACGCCAGGCACCTCGTCCGGGGAGATTGGAACTCCCTCTTCCAAAGATGAAAGGGAAGGATAAACTGACATCCCTTCTCCCCATGGGAAGAAGAGAACTGCCTCAGAAGACTTGAAGATAAAGGCTTCTATGCGAGGGAAGATATCCCTGTCAGGGGGTTCTGGTTCGGGAGGTGACACTGTCACGCAGTTCCTCCGTAAGTACAAGCCCTTAGCTGAATCGTAAGTGAACAAGGGTGTTTTAAACATATCTCGTTCTTTCCTGGTTGCAAGGGTAATATTTAAAATATATGTTTGCAGTCCGGCATGCAGCCTTCCTCAACAGTCCTCCTCCTTGTGGGATCTTCTTCCGGAGATGATGGAGAGCGAGACGGCTCCACAGTTCTCCCCGCCCAATAGGGCAAACGACCCTAAGGTGTCATCCCGAAGGTTCTCTCTCGATCAACAAGCGGTACGACGGACAATGAAGACTAGGCCCGAAGGTGACACTTCGGCCGTCCAGGGTCCGGGGTGTGCGGCCCCTACGGGGACCAACAATAAAGGCCCCGGACTATCCGATTTACAGCCAAAGATGACTCTAAGGTCGAGTAAACATATTCCTTTGAAGGGAGTATGTACACCTTCAGCTGCTTCCAGGGATCCGGAGGCGCCGGATACATTGATGGTCATATTGCGACATGCGCCCGTCTCAGAGGAACATCGTACCTTGATGGGTACGGTGGTTGAGAGGGTTCTGTCCACGAAAAGCAGATTGAATGAAGCCTTTATGGGCCTGCTAAGAGGCTTCGAGGTACGTAGTGTAATATTTTCAATTGTGCTATAAACGCAAAATGCGCCTATGTATAGATAGTAGCCCCTGAGACTCTGGTTGGCATCCAAAGGGAGGCGATCAGAGGATCAAGAAAGATATGCCCAGGAAATAATCTAACTAATTGGAACACAGGTTGTTACATCTCTGGCGACTGCCCAAGCTACAGAGGTTGCATATCAGAAGTAGAAACTTGATGTGGCGGATGATGACGTCACGCTTATTAACAAGCGGCTCGACGAGCCGCAAGGTATGTTTTTGGGGCAGTCAGTATATGCAAGTACTGTAATTTGAGCATGACGCTGAGAATTGTATACTGAGATATGCATAACTGCAGATAGTGCCGCCGCAGTTGAGACCCTTCATGTAGCGACCACACCTCAAGCAGTCTGATCTCTGTGCATCAGTGTGATCCCTGGATCGATAATGCTGACACGCACAGTACTTGAAGGATTTATAACAGAGTAGCAATCACACATTTATTACATCGAATGTCTCAAAAGAGAACTTATTACAAGAAATATGGCTTAAGGCCATCTAAATACGATAACAGTGGAAGGCTTGGAAGATAAAGTGAGTCCATCAACTCCAACGGCATCACTGAGTGAAAGATCACGACCTGAGGCACCTTACTCGTCATCTGAAAAGTCTGCAACATGAACGTTGCAACCCGAAAACGGGTCAGCACATGGAATATGCTGGCAATGAAACACATAGAGAGTAATGAACAGAATAATGCTATTACTACATGCATATATGGCTGGTGGAAAGCTCTATGGTTACAGTTTTGCATAAAGCCAATTTTTTCCTACAACAAAGGAATGAACTTTATTTAACTATCATGGTGGTTGTTAAACATTGAGAAGGTTCACCCAACTCAATCCCAATTAAGCATCATCATTAAACCCAAAAAAATTTATTTAAGTAACATGATGAGATTCACATGACAATCCAAGAACTAGATACTCAAAACGTCCATAACCAGGGACACGGCTAACCATGATTAGTTTATACACTCTGCGGAGGTTTGTGCACTTTTCCCCACAAGAACCGAGATCCTCCATTGGATTTCTCGCACTACAAGGTGTTTGATAAACGGATGACCGAGACACAGTCTTTCAGAAGCGTTAGCACCTTACGATGGGTAGACAATTACACCTACTTTCCCCTACATCTGCTAGTTTACCACTGTAAGAGTTCACACGACTTAATCAACTATGCTAGAGCCCATAGTAGCTTGTGGCTGCACACGGAAGTTTCTAGCATGAATAATCTCATGATCCCTTTGAGCCTGGGTGGCGGTCCATAGGAGAATCACCCGGTACCCCGGGATTTCCAAAAATATAGGCAACACTGGGTTCCCCAGGTGCCTCAACCCACCCAGATGCGTATTAAAGTTGCCACCTTAAGTTGAACCATTAATTAACAATACTCACATCTGTCATGGGTACACTCACCCAATCCACGTATACTAGCATAGCATAGCAATATAAGCAAACGTAGAAGTAACTCCCAAAGGTTTAATAATAAACAGGACAATAGGTACTACCTCATCTACTTCCCAAATCCCACATGTTAAATCAGATCCTAACCATGAAATTGTTTGACGATTGATCTAATGCAATAAAACTGGGTATGAAAGAGGTATGATCAAAGTGTTACATGCCTTGCTCATGATCCGTGAAACCTAGAGACTCGTAGTAGCACGCGGCGCACTCCGGGTACTCTATCGCAAACAAACAAGCATACAATAAGCACTCATCTAATGCACGGGTAAAACTAAAATAAGAGATCTATCCAGAAAGTTCAACTTAAGAACTCCGGTTTGCAAAAAGAATCAAATCAAACGAAGCAACGAAACTCAAACGGCGAAAGAAACAAGCTTCGCTTACTAATCTAGACCTAAGTCAAATTTTACAGTAGCAAAAACTTGTTTGAGTTGGTTAAACGGAAAGAGGGTTTCAAGACAAAACTCCAGGCGCTTGAATCGCCTGATTCCGATAAACGAGCGAAAAGTTATACTAAAACGAAAATTGGATCAGAAATCGCGATCGAAAATAATCGCGAAAAACCCGAGAAAAAGAAAAACTGACGAACAGGCTAACGAACGAACGTTCACTGTCTGCGGCTAATTGGTGAAAACCGTTCGTTAAAATGAACGTACGGACGAACGTTTGCAAAATAAATAAACCAACAAAAAACCGATCTAACGAAAATAAACCGGATATAGATATAGGGTTTACCGAAATAAACCGAAAAAAACCGGGGGCGGCGGCATCGCCGGCGCAGGGCCCGAGGAGGCGGCGTCTAGGGTTTGGGGCGCGGGGTGGGCTGGGGCGGCGGTGTGGGCTGCGGGGCA
>NC_041387.1:335215895-335232739 GCF_002162155.2 Triticum dicoccoides | reverse complement strand
CGGTCGGGTACGGCCCGGAGTCGGTTTACATTTTTTTAAATAATTCCAAAGTGCAAAAAAAGAAAGAAAAGAAATACTAAACGGACTCCCAAAATCCCACAATAAATTTTCTGCGTCCTCTAAAAATATGCCGGACAAGATGAACATTTATTTGGGCCTAAAATGCAATTTGGAAAAACGCGCATTTTTCCTATGCAAATAAAATAGCAATGAAATCCCAAAATAAAATATTATTTGATTTTAATATTAAACCTCCAATATTTATTTATTTTGGGAAAGTCATTTATTCCCTCTCTGTTATTTTTATAAAAGAAATATACGAAGATAAAATAATTAAAATCAAAGATCCTCTTTTCAAAATTTGAGAAAAACTCAAATATGAAAAAACGAAATCCCCAACTCTCTCCGTGGGTCCTTGAGTTGCGTAGAATTTCTTGGATCAAGCCAAAACGCATTAAAATATGATATGCAATGATGATCTAATGTATAACATTCCAAATTGAAAATTTGGGATGTTACAAACCTACCCCCCCCCCTTAAGATGAATCTCGCCCTCGAGATTCGGGATGGCTAGAAAATAGGTGAGGGTGGTCCTTCCGTAAGTTTTCCTCTCGCTCCCAGGTGGTTTCATCTTCGGTATGGTGGCTCCATTGAACTTTGCAGAACTTGATAACCTTGCTGCGCGTGACTCGGCTGGCAAACTCGAGAATCTTGACTGGTTTCTCCTCATAGGTCAAATCACTATCCCACTGAATCGCTTCCAGTGGCACTGTATCTCTCAGAGGGATATGGGCCATCTCTGCGTGGCACTTCTTCAATAGGGAAACATGGAACACATCATGAACTCCTGACAGTCCTTCAGGCAATTCCAATTTGTAAGCAACTTCTTCCATACGTTCCAAAACTTTGTATGGTCCCACAAAATGTGGTGCTAACTTTCCCTTAACTCCAAAACGCTTAACTCCTCAAAGTGGGGACACTCGAAGATAAACTCTGTCTCCAACTTCGTAAACTGTCTCCTTGCGTTTAGAATCTGCATAGCTCTTCTGCCTGGACTGGGCTACTTTGAGTCTATCGTGAATCAGCTTAACCTTCTCTTCGGACTCCTTAATCAAATCTGGTCCAAACAACTGACGGTCTCCAACTTCATCCCACAACAACGGCGTCCTGCACCTCCTTCCGTACAAAGCTTCGAAAGGGGTCATCTTCAAACTGGATTGATAACTGTTGTTGTAAGAGAACTCTGCATAAGGAAAATTGTCGTCCCAACTAGATCCATAATCTAGCACACAAGCTCCCAACATGTCCTCCAGAATCTTGTTGACTCTCTCGGTTTGTCCATCTGTCTGTGGATGAAAGGCTGTACTAAACTCTAGCCTGGTACCCAAAGTTTTGTGCAACTGATTCCAGAACTTTGAGGTAAACTGGGTTCCTCTATCTGATACAATGGTCCTCGGAACTCCATGCAGACATACGATCCTAGTCATGTATATCTTTGCCAACTTAGCACTTGTATAAGTGGTCTTCATTGGGATGAAATGAGCTACCTTCGTCAAACGATCAACTACAACCCATATTGAGTCATAGCCGAACGAGTCCTACGAAATCCCGTAATAAAATCCATGCCTAGCTTATCCCACTTCCATTCGGGTATCAGCAATGGTTGTAGCAACCCTGCTGGCTTCTGATGCTCTGCCTTTACTCTCTGACATACATCACAAACTGCTACATACTCTGCAATATCCTTCTTCATTCCGGTCCACCAGAAATTGTCTTTCAAATCCAGATACATCTGGGTATTTCCTGGGTGAATCGAATACGGTGAATCATCGGCCTCCTGCAGAATCAACTTCCTGATCTTCGGGTCGTTAGGCACATAAACGCGGTCCTCAAACCATAAGGTATCATGCTCATCCTCACGAAATCCCTTAGCTTTTCCTTTGCTCATCTTCTCCTTTATCTCGGCAATCTCCTTGTCTGTCTTCTGAGCTTCTCTGATCTTATCCATCAAAGTAGACTGAATCTCCAATGATGCTACATAGCCTCTCGGAACTATCTCCAAACATAGCTCACGAAGATCCTCGGCTAACTCCTTTGGTAACTCTCCGGTCATGAGGGTGTTGACATGGCTCTTGCGGCTCAACGCATCGCCTACTATGTTAGCCTTTCTTGGATGATAATGCAACCTCATATCATAATCCTTAATGATCTCCAACCATCTCCTTTGCCTGAGATTCAACTCCTTCTGTGTGAAGATGTACTTCAAACTCTTGTGATCAGTGTACACCTTGCAATGGTTTCCGATGAGAAAATGTCCCCATCTCTTCAACGCATGCACTATGGCTGCTAACTCCAAATCATGGGTGGCATAATTCAACTCATGGGGCTTAAGTTCTCGTGAGGCATACGAAACAACTCTTCCCTCCTGCATAAGCACTGCTCTAAGTCCTCGACGAGAAGCGTCGCAATATACTTCATAATCCTTGCGCTGATCTGGTAGAATCAACACTGGTGATGTAACCAAACGTTTCTTCAACTCCTGGAAACTGGCCTCACATTCCTCAATCCATTTGAACTTGGTGTCCTTCTTCAACAACTCTGTCATGGGTTTTGCAATCTTCGAGAAATTCTCAATGAACCTCCGGTAGTATCCTGCGAGTCCAAGAAAACTCCGGATCTCTCCAACTGTTGTGGGGGCTTCCCAATTTGTCACAGTGACAACTTTGGTGGGGTCTAGTGCTATTCCTTCTCCGGATATCACATGTCCGAGAAATCCAACTTCTTTCAACCAAAACTCACACTTGCTGAATTTGGCATATAGCTGATGTTCTCTGAGCTTCCCAAGTACCAAACGCAAATGCTCCTTATGCTCCTCTTCATTCTTCGAGTAGACCAGAATATCATCAATGAACACCATGACAAACTTATCCAAAAACTCCATAAACACTTTGTTCATCATATTCATGAAATAGGCAGGTGCGTTAGTCGGACCAAATGACATAACGGTATACTCATATAGCCTGTACCTTGTGGTAAAAGCTGTCTTGGGTATATCCTGCTCTCGAATCTTCAACTGGTGTTATCCTGATCGCAGATCGATCTTGGAAAATACCTTAGCTCCTTGCAATTGGTCAAACAAATCATTGATCATCTGTAGTGGGTACTTGTTCTTGATTGTCACTTCATTCAATCCCCGATAATCAACAACCATCCTCAGTGATCCATCCTTCTTCTCCACTAGAAGCACTGGCGATCCCCAAGGTGACAAACTTGGATGAATATAGCCTTTATCTAGTAACTCCTTAATCTGCTTCTTGATTTCCTCCAAATCCTTTGTGGGCATCCTGTACGGTCTCTTAGATATCGGCCCTGTGCCTGGCAAAAGCTCAATCAAAAACTCAATGTCTCTATCCGGTGGCATGCCTGGCAACTCTTCTAGAAATACATCAGGGAAATCCTTCACCACTGGTACTTCCTCCTATACAACTCCTGATAAGGAATTCACTTGAGTCCTCTTCGGCATATGCCGGGATACATACTTAATCCTTCTTCCTTCTGGGGTGGTAAGTAAAATCGACTTACTGGCGCAATCGATGTTTCCTCCATACATCAATAGCCAATCCATACCCAGAATCACATCCAAACCTTGCGACTCCAAAACTATTAGATCCGAGGGGAAAACATGCCTACCTATGGTCAATGGCATCTGAAAACATCCTTGACTTGCCATATACTCCGCTCCTGGTGAGCTTACTAACATAGGTGTTCTAAGAACTTTGGTGTGCAGTTTATACTTATCCACAAATCCCCTTGATATGTATGAATGTGATGCACCAGTATCAAAAAGAACGATTGCAGTAAATGACTTAACCAAAAACTTACCTATTACTGCATCTGGCTGGGCTTCAACCTCCTCCACGTTAACGTGGTTCACCTGTCCCCTGTTGAAAGGGTTCAGCTTCTTACCAGAGCTTCCATTGCCATTCCCATTCTTAGCTTCAGGACATTCATTGGCATAATGTCCAGTCTTCTGGCACTTGTAGCAAGTGACGTGGCTCAGATCCTTCTTGGCTGGGGTTGATGGGTTGGTACGGTTCTAGCCGTTGCTTCCTCCATTACCATTCTCATTCCTGGGGCCACTATGGTTGTGCGAACTCCCTCCATTATGATTGTGGCCTCCATGGGTATGCTGAAAAGGTCCTCCCGAGTTCGGGGTAAAACGTGGCTTCTACTGAGCTCCAGAATTGTACTTCCCTGTCAATCTGCTGCTGCTTCCCTTCAATCATGAGAGCTCTATCTACCAACTCCTGGTAGTTGTTGAAAGTTGCCACCATCAACTGCATGCTCAGCTCATCATTCAGTCCTTCCAGAAACTTCTCCTGCTTAGATGCATCCGTAGCAACGTCATTTGGGGCATAACGTGCTAGCTTACTGAAGTCATCCACATACTGGCCAATTGTATGTCCTCCTTGGCGCAAGTTGCGAAACTCACGCTTCTTCATGGCCATAGCTCCTGCTGAAACATGGGAAGTACGGAAAGCCTGCTGAAACCGGTCCCATGTGATAGTGTCGATGGGTAAGTGGCTGTAAAATTCTCCCACCATGATGCTGCGGGTCCATCAAGCTGGTGTGCGGCAAAACGCACTCTCTCCGCATCTGTGCATCCTGCAGTGGTCAACTCCCTCCCAATCTTGCGGAGCCAATCATCTGCAACTATCGGCTCGGTGCTACTGGAGAACACCGGCGGATTTAGCCTCAAGAAACGGGCTAAGTGATGAACAGGTTGTGGTGGTGGTGGGTTGTTGTTGTTGTTGTTGTTGTTCCCCTGATTCTGATTCTGGACTAGTATCTGCATCAATGCATTCTACTGCTGGATCAACTGAGTGAGCTCCGGTGGGAAAGCAAATCCATTGTCACGTCTCGAAGGCATCTGAGGGTTTAGAAAGGATGAGAATATATAATAGAAATAGATCTAGAGGGAAAACACTAACCATATCCATATGAGACAAACTCAATCAATATCACTTCAATAAATTCAAACAAGGGCATACAACGGTCTAACTATCGTTACAAAAGTGCTCGGACTATACTATATACATGGGGGAATACTACTACTGTTATGGTGGTCGACTAGAAAAATTAATCGGTTGAAGACTCCATGATATCTGCTCCAGCTTCATCAATGTAGTCATCATCGCTATTGTCAGGGTCCGATTCGGTGTCGTCGATGATGATGTAGTTCTCCGGGCAAGTGGAATCGTCGTCTTCTCCTCCTGGCGCGGGGTATCCCATGAACACTTTTAGCTTCTTCTTCAGGTCATCATTCTTCCCCATGAGTGTCGTCATTTCTTCCTCATATCCATCGCGTGTAGTCTTGAGTTCTTCTTCCAGCTTCGTGATCCTGGTCATAGCCTTCTTCAGATCTATCATGCATGCGCACATCTGGTTCTCCGGGTGTCTAGTGCTGGTTTAACTCCTGGATGAATGCTGCAATGGATCTATCCTTCCTGGTGCTGATCATCTCCCATTGCTCATCTCGGCGCCCACAAATCAGATAGATAGTATCCTTGAGATCCTTGTGGTAAACTTCTCCAATGCGTCCCATGGTAATGTGGGCTGCCATGCTCTTTCCTAGACTCCAGGTTGGTGCATCAAAACAAAACTCTATGGGCTCAGTGACTGGCATGAACGTCCTTCCTGGAACTTGAACTTGAATCATCCTACGCTCCTCTTCTGGCAAGGTGGCGATGTAGGTCCCGGTGAATCTTGGTACTTCGATGTTCAGGTATCTAGTGACTTCCTTCAAGTGGCATCCAAAAGGTGTATCTTCATCCAGTTGCGCGAACTTGTTCCTTGCATCCGCCATCCTAAAGAGTAGAAAAGGGAGAGGAGTCAGAAATGAGAAGAGAGTAGTGATCTAGGGCTTTAGCTTAGTGGTCGTGTCCTACAGTCAGCGTGTGCTCTGATACCATCTTGTAGCGACCAGACCTCAAGCATCCTGATCTCTGTGCATCAGTGTCGTCCCTGGATCGGTAATGCTGACACACACAATACTTGAAGGATTTATAACAGAGTAGAAATCACACACTTATTACATCAAATGTCTCAAAAGAGAACTTATTACAATAAATATGGCTTAAGGCCATCTAAATAAGATAAAAGCGGAAGGCTTGGAAGATAAAGTGAGTCCATCAACTCCAACGGCATCACTGAGTGAAAGATCACGACCTGAGGCACCTTACTCGTCATCTGAAAAGTCTGCAACATGAACGTTGCAACCCGAAAATGGGTCAGCACATGGAATATGCTGGCAATGTAACACATAGAGAGTAATGAACAGAATAATGCTATCACTACATGCATATATGGCGGGTGGAAAGCTTTATGGTTACAGTTTTGCATAAAGCCAATTTTTCCCTACAACAAAGGAATAAATTTTATTTAACTATCATGGTGGTTGTTAAACATTGAGAAGGTTCACCCAACTCAATCCTAATTAAGCATCATCATTAAACCCAAACAAAATTTATTTAAGTAACATGATGAGATTCACATGACAATCCAAGAACTAGATACTCAAAACATCCATAACCGGGGACACGACTAACCATGATTAGTTTATACACTCTGCAGAGGTTTGCGCACTTTTCCCCACACAACTCGATCTCCTCCGTTGGATTTCTCGCACGACAAGGTGTTTGAGAAACGGATGACCGAGACATTGTCTTTCAGAAGTGTTAGCACCTTACGATGAGTAGACAGTTACACCTACTTTCCCCTACATCTGCTAGTCTACCACTATAAGAGTTCACATGACTTAATCAACTATGCTAGAGCCCATAGTAGCTTGTGGCTGCACACGGAAGTTTCTAGCATGAATAATCTCATGATCCCTTTGAGCCTGGGTGGCGGTCCATAGGAGAATCACACGGTACCCCGGGATTTCCAAAAATACAGGCAACACTGGGTTCCCCAGGTGCCTCAATCCACCCAGATGTGTATTAAAATTGCCACCTTAAGTTGAACCATTAATTAAAAATACTCACATCTGTCATGGATACACTCACCCAATCCACGTATACTAGCATAGCATAGCAATATAAGCAAACGTAGAAGTAACTCCCAAAGGTTTGATAATAAACAGGACAATAGGTACTACCTCATCTACTTCCCAAATCCCACATGTTAAATCAGTTCCTAACCATGCAATTGTTTGAGGATTGATCTAATGCAATAAAACTGGGTATGAAAGAGGTATGATCAAAGTTTTACTTGCCTTGCTGATGATCCGTGAAACCTAGAGACTCGTAGTAGCACGCGGCGCACTCCGGGTACTCTATCGCAAACAAACAAGCATACAATAAGCACTCATCTAATGCACGGGTAAAACTAAAATAAGAGATCTATCCAGAAAGTTCAACTTAAGAACTCCGGTTTGCAAAAAGAATCAAATCAAACGAAGCATCGAAACTCAAACGGCGAAAGAAATAAGCTTCATTTACTAATCAGGACCTAAGTCAAATTTTACAGTAGCAAAAACTTGTTTGAGTTGGTTAAATGGAAAGAGGGTTTCAAGATGAAACTCCAGGCGCTTGAATCGCCTGATTCCGATAAATGAGCGAAAAGTTATACTAAAACAAAAATCGGATCAGAAATCACGATCAAAAATAATCGCAAAAAATCCGAGAAAAAGAAAAACTGACGAACAGGCTAACGAACGAACGTTCGCTGTCTGCGGCTAAACGATGAAAATCGTTCACTAAAACGAATGTACGGACGAACGTCCGCAAAATAAATAAACCAACGGAAAAACCGATCTAACGAAAATAAACCGGAATTTAAAAAGCGGATCTAGATCTAACCGAAACAAGCCGAAAAAACCCGGCGGCGGTGGCAGCGGGGCGACGGCCGCTGGGGCGGCGCGGTGCCCAAGGCGGTGGCGGCTAGGGTTTGGGGCGCGGGGTGGGCTGGGGCAGCGGTGTGGGCTGCGGGGCAGGGGGCCCCAGCTTATAAAGCCCCCCCCCCCGGGCGGAGTCCCGATCTGGTACGGCCCGAAGTCGGTTTACATTTTTTAATAATTCCAACATGCAGAAAAAGAAAGAAAAGAAATACTAACGGACTCCAAAAATCCTGGAGAAAAATTCCCTATCCTCTAAACATATGCCGGACAAGATGAACATTTATTTGGGCCTAAATGCAATTCTGGAAAACGCGCATTTTTCCTATGCAAATAAAATAGCAATAAAATCCCAAAATAAAATCTTATTTGATTTTAATATTAAACCTCCAATATTTCTTTATTTTGGGAAAGTCATTTTATTCCCTCTCTCTTATTTTTAGAAAAGAAATATATGAAGATAAAATAATTAAAATCAAAAGATCCTCTTTTCAAAATTTGAGAAAAACTCAAATATGAAATAACGAAATCCCCAACTCTCTCTGTGGGTCCTTAAGTTGCGTAGAATTTCTCGGATCAAGCCAAAATGTATTAAAATATGATATGCAATGATGATCTAATGTATAACATTCCAAATTGAAAATTTGGGATGTTACAGTTTGGGCAGAGCTTGCCTGGGCCAAGGAGCAAGCCAGGATGAGTAATGCGGCTGCCGAAAAGGCAGCTGCTGAATTAAAGGCTGAACAAGCTGCTCGGTGCCAGTGCGAGGAGAGAATATCTACTATGGCGCTTGAGCTAAAGGATGCGACTATCCGATGTGAATTTCTCGAGAAAGATAACAAAACCAGAGCGGTCGATCTTTACAAGGCCTTACAAGAGGCGAGGGAAGCACGGTCCGAGTCTAGAGCGGCTCGGGAGGAGATCCGACAAGCTGGGGAGATCGCGGATGGTAAGCCCTTCTTATTACAAACTAAATTTGGCGATCCGAAGTATGCCCCGCTTAATCAAATGTGTAGTTCTCCAGACGCATTTTTGGACTTGCCGAAGAGTGTCTCCGATGCGACGTAGTTTTCCAAGCGCAAGAAGGACATGCGATGGAAAAGCTTTTCTGGTCGCAATTCAGCATGTCAAAGCATCCGCTGTTGCTTAACGAACAGATGGCCCAGTGGGCCGAGCTCCACAAGATATCCGGATCTGCCATGAAGGACGTCGTGGTCCGGCTGTGGCCGACTTAGCCAATTCCGAGTAGCTATTTCGGTTTGGTGCAGCGACTGGTTGATGTGGCGCCGCGTATCGATGCTGTTACATGGTCAATGTGCATAGAAGGTGCACAGATGGCCCTTGCCCACATCAAGACGTACTGGGCGAAGATGAAGGCCACCGATATTGCAGCGAAAAGTCCACCAAAGGGCAAGGACCATCACACGCGAGAGCATTATTTGAGGATGTCCTAGAGGGTGCCCGCTGGATAGAGGGTCAATGCTCGAAAGATATTATGTTCAAGTGAAGTGTACCAAAATTGTAAAAACAATATTATGATATATTAGGGCTATGTTTTTTATACTTTTGTCTAAAAAGTTTTTGGTGCCTCCTATGCAGCCGTTTTTTTGTATAATCTGAAAGTTTACCAGTTGTCGGCTTTGGCCCCCTCACATATAATGGGGGGGTGTTCGGAAAAGCACTTGATCACTCTTGACCCAACATCTTGGTCCATTAAGGAGGTGTCAATGTGGCGAACCAGGCAATCGGACTATAGGGCTTGAACACTTTCACTTAGCCATAGGAGTTTGATGGTGGGTCTACGATATAGCCCCTGCTATGTACGCGGTTATCCAAATACAGTGCCTTTACATACGTGACCACAAGAACGGTCCTTTGTGTAATACGGAAGGAATCACGAAGATTCTGGTGAGTCATCAAGTGGTTGACCAGCTCTCGCCGCATCATGACAGTCAGTTTTCGGCTTTCTCTACTGAGGTGCTCATTCGGACAAATCAGGACACAATCGTAGTAGTTCTCCCTTTACTACCCTAGCCGATAGAGTGGAACGTAAGGTAGTAAGCATAGGAGCCGGGCAACCCAACTATTGACCAAAGACATGATTCGGAGCTGATGCATATAAGGCCAAACTCGTGACGCCGAAGAGTGCTATAAAGCTGTTCGGACTTGTCGGCAACTCATATGTTGCCATATCGAGCCCCTGGCAATATATGCCGAGGTGCGTTTGTGAAATAACCACAAAAGCAAAATTCAGTTCTTTGAGAAAAGCAAATACTGAATACGGGTTATGTTGGCTAGCATCTGAATGATACGTCAAGCGCGATCTTTACAGATTATAATGCTACTACCAAGGCTATTTAACATGGCAGGGGTCGAAAGCTGAGAAAAAGGGCACTTTACAGGTTTGAAATAAAGAGTGCGGTCTACAAAAAACATTTGGACCTCCTGTCGACGTCTGTGCTACCTTGCCTTGGTTAAAGGACTTCTCAGCAAATATAGTCACCTGTGGTAAAAGATAAAAAATGGTTAGAAAAAGAAAAAAGACTATGAGAGTGCGGATAGTGTTATAGGTCTGTCCGCATTGTGCCTCCGCCAGTGACCAGGGTATTTTAAGTGTATAATTATGTGTGCGGGACAGACTTCACGGCTATATGGGGCAGACGGCGGAGGCCGAACTGCTAATTCAGCTCTGAGATTGATTGGTCCTGTCTAATGGAGACCGACAGCTTGATGGCCGACAAAATGTGCGGCTTGATAAGGCCACTTTGTACTTCGGCCGCAGTAGTCGTAGTATGTTCCTATGTATGGAGGGAGCATTCCGTATTTCCGTTTATCATGATAGTGCCGCGTGGACCGGGCATCTTAAGTTGGAGATAGGTGTAATGTGGGACTGCATTAAAGCGAGCAAAAGTGGTATACCTGAGTAGTGCATGGCAGCTACTGCAGAGCGGGACAATATCAAAAGTCAAGCCTTCGCTTTGAAAGTTGTTCGGCAAGCCGAAAACGACTTCCAATGTAATCGAGCCCGTGCAGCGAGCTTCTACGCCGGATATTGTTCCCTTGAAGGTAGTTGTGGTGGGCCTGATTCTTGAAGGATCAATGCCCATTTTGCGGACAGTGTCTTGGTAGAGTAGATTAAGGCTACTGCCGCTGTCCATAAGGACTTTCATGAGATGGAACTCATCGATAATTGGATCGAGGATGAGAGGTGTCAGACCTTCATGAAGGATACTGGATGGGTGGTCCTTGCGATCAAAAGTGACGAGCGGGCCGCCCATTGGCTTAATTTTGGGGCGGCTGGCTCTATGGCGCTGGCGTCCCGTAGCGTGCGCTTGCAGTCCCCTGTAGGGATGTGCGTCACGTATACCATATTCACTGTATTTATTTTAGGGGGAATTGCTTCTGACCCCCGGTGTTCGGCTGGCGAGTCTCTTCGTCATCGCTGTCACTGGGCGGCCCCTTCACCTTGTGTTCGGCATTAAACTTGCCGACTTGTTTAAAAACCCAACAACTCTTGTTGGTGTGATTGGCTAGTATAACGGGGGTGCCATGAATCTGGCAGGGCCGATCCAGTATCTTGTCTAAATTGGATGGTCCATCTCTGTTTGCCTTGAATGGCTTTTTCTACTAACCGGGTTTGGAACCACTGAATCCGACGTTAACCGCCGTGTCTTCATTGTTATTGCAACGTTTGTGTTTATTGTGTCGTGGCTTGCCGTTGCCGTCTCGAACTTCGGAAGTACCCGGATCAACGATGTTGTTGCTTCTACGAGCGAGCCAGTTGTCTTCTCCCGCGCAAAAACGGCTCATCAGAGTGGTAAGGGAAGCCATGGATCTTGGTTTTTCTTTACCGAGGTGGCGGGCGAGCCCCTCATCTCGGACGCTATGTTTAAAGGCCGCGAGGGCTTTGGCGTCCGGACAATCGACAATTTGGTTCTTTTTTATTAAGAACCTAGTTCAGAGCTTCCTGGCAGACTCCCCGGGCTACTGGATGATGTGACTTAGGTCATCAGCGTCCGGAGGCCGAACATATGTACCTTGGAAGTTATTGCAGAAGGCATCTTCCAAGTCTTCCCAGCTGCCGATGGAGTTCTCGGGGAGGTTGTTCAGCCAGTGCCGCGCTGGCCCCTTTAGTTTTAGTGGGAGGTATTTGAAGGCGTGGATGTCATCACCGCGGGCCATGTGTATATGGAGGAGGAAATCTTCAATCCATACTGCGGGGTCTGTTGTTCCATCGTATGATTCGATATTCATGGGTTTAAACCCTTCCAGAAATTCGTGTTCCATTACTTCATCAATGAAGCAAAGGGGGTGTGCGGCGCCTCTATGTCAGGCCACGTCGTGACGTAGCTCGGATGGAGTTCGTCTGCGGTGCTTGGCCCGAGCGTGGTTGTGTTTGTCACATCTGGCTAGATGGCCGTTGTTGCGCGTCCGAGCACGTCCCTATGATCTGTAGATCGATATAGTCTGACCTGCCCTATTGTCTAGGTCTTGCCGCGGGTCATATGTATGACCCAGAGCTGTTATGTCTCTGCCCTTACCGCGAGGTGGTACAGGCTGGTGTTCGGCTTGAGTTGCCATTTTGTCCCGACCACGTGGTGGTCGGTCAGCCGCATTATGCGCTGGTAGGACGGGCTCCAATGCCTCGTCATCGAATTGGGGTAACAATTTGCGCTTCGGGTAACTTTTGGTTGGGCGCTCGAGGCTGTATTCTTCGGCTACTAGGACATTAGTACATCTATCATGAGCAGATCTTGATCAGCTTGAAGCTGTTGCTGCTTCTTTTTTAGGCTCCTTGCAGTGGCTATTAACTGGCGCTTAAAGCACTCCTGCTTGAGAGATTCCTCAGGCACGATAAAATCCTCGTTGCCGAGGCTCACCTCGTCCTCGAAGAGCGGAAGGTAGTTACTGTCCTCCGAGTCTTTGTTCATGGCCTTTTCATCAGGGCTAACTCGCTCATCTTCCCATTCATCTTGTTCGAAGGTTGGCTCAACGGGGTCTTCGTTGTCTTCGGCATCGTCCGGAGTATTATTTTCTCCTATGCCGGTATTGCTGTTTTTTTACGACGTGGTTTAGAGCGGCGCCACTGACGTCGGCGCTTTGGTTGTATCTCAGGAGTATTATCCTCGACTGGATCCTTTTCATTGTCGTTGTTGTTCTCTTTGGGTGTATCCACCATGTATACATAATACGAGGAGGTGGTTGTCCAGGGCCCTATAAACGGTGGTTTTTGTGCCTGCTCCTCTCCGGCATCGTCGTCCATACCGTCGATGTCTTCGAAGCCATAATCGAGCATGTCGGTTAAGTCTTCGACAGTGGCTATGAAGTAGGTGGTGGGTGGGGAGCGAAATTCTCCATCATCAGCTTCCAATCCAAACCGGATATAGTTCGGCTGAGAGTCCCCTGATAAGGAGAGGGCTTTTAATGAGTTTAGCACATCGCCTAAAGGTGAGTGCCAGAAGATGTCCGCAGAGCTGAATTTAACAATCGGCACCTGATCAGGTTCGATGGGCGCGGATGCACGCGGTTCGGAACCTATGGCCGGAGATGAATCCGAGGTTCCGGTGACACAGGCCCCGCTCAAGGTTGGATCTGTGTGCGGCTCTAGCGCCGCTGAGTCTACAGCTTCCGCGGCAGGGTTGAGCTTCCCGTCCTCGAAGGGCACAATCCGCTCCGGATCCAGGGCCAGAGCAGTTATAGGTGCTATCTCCTGGGCATGGTCCGATGACAGATTTAGGTCATGTTCATGGTGGAAGGGAGCGGCTGTCATGGGCTCGAATCCGTCGAAGATCCAGTCTTCGCGGATATTGACAACGTAATTCAAGCTTCCAAACCTGACCTGATGGCCAGGGGCGATCTGTCAATTTGCTCTAGATGGCCAAGCGAGTTGGCCTGCAGTGCGAAGCCGCCGAATACGAAGATCTGTCCGGGGAGGAAAACCTCCCCCTGGACTGCTTTGTTGTAGATGATTGACGGGGCCATCAAACCTTTTGGTGACGACGCAGCAGAACTCTCAATGAAAGCACCAATGTCGGTGTCAAAACCGGCGGATCTCGGGTAGGGGGTCCCGAACTATGCGTCTAAGGTTGATGGTAACAGGAGGCGGGGGACACGATGTTTACCCAGGTTCGGGCCCTATCTATGGAGGTAATACCCTACTTCCTGCTTGTGACGCCCCCGATTTAATCGTACACTAATCATGCACGCAAACGTGTACGATCAAGATCAGGGACTCACGGGAAGATATCACAACACAACTCTAAAACATAAGTAAGTCATACAAGCATCATAATACAAGCCAGGGGCCTCGAGGGCTCGAATACAAGTGCTCGATCATAGACGAGTCAGCGGAAGCAACAATATCTGAGTACAGACATAAGTTAAACAAGTTTGCCTTAAGAAGGCTAGCACAAACTAGGATACAGATCGAAAGAGGCGCAGGCCTCCTGCCTGGGATCCTCCTAACTACTCCTGGTCGTCGTCAGCGGGCTGCACGTAGTAGTAGGCACCTCCGGGGTAGTAGTCGTCGTCGACGGTGGCGTCTGGCTCCAGGGCTTCAGCATCTGGTTGCGACAACCAGGTAGAAGGGAAAGGGGGAAAAGAGGGAGAAAAGCAACCGTGAGTACTCATCCAAAGTACTCGCAAGCAAGGAGCTACACTACATATGCATGGGTATATGTGTAAAGGGCCATATCGGTGGACGGAACTGCAGAAAGCCAGAATAAAAGGGGGATAGCTAATCCTGTCGAAGACTACGCTTCTGGCAGCCTCCGTCTTGCAGCATGTAGAAGAGGGTAGGTCGAAGTCCTCCAAGTAGCATCTCCAAGTAGCATCTCCAAGTAGCATCTCCAAGTAGCATCTCCAAGTAGCATCGCATAGCATAATCCTACCCGGCGATCCTCTCCTCGTCGCCCTGTGGAAAAGTGATCACCGGGTTGTCTGTGGAACTTGGAAGGGTGTGTTTTATTAAGTATCCGGTTCTAGTTGTCATAAGGTCAAGGTACAACTCCAAGTCGTCCTGTTACCGAAGATCACGGCTATTCGAATAGATTAACTTCCCTGCAGGGGTGCACCATCTTACCCAGCACGCTTGATCCCGTTTGGTCGGACACACTTTCCTGGGTCATGCCCGGCCTCGGAAGATCAACACGTCGCAGCCCCACCTAGGCAAAACAGAGAGGTCAGCACGCCGGTCTAAACCTAAGCGCGCAGGGGTCTGGGCCCATTGCCCTAAGCACACCTGCATGTTGCGTGGGCGGCCGGAAGCAGACCTAGCCTAGCAGGCGTTCCAGTCCAATCCGGCACGCGCCGCTCCGTCGCTGACGTCTGAAGTGCTTCGGCTGATACCACGACGCCGGGATACCCATAACTACTCCCGCGTAGATGGTTAGTGCGTATAGGCTCGTAACCAACTCAGATCAAATACCAAGATCTCGTTAAGCGTGTTAAGTATCCGCGAACGCCGAACAGGGCCAGGCCCACCTCTCTCCTAGGCGGTCTCAACCTGCCCTGTCGCTCCGCCACAAAGATCCACACAGAGGGCCGTCGGGACAAAGGTCCTTTCAGCCCCCAATCCGTGAATCACTCGCGGGTACTCTTCGAGCTGACCCAACTTTAGTCACCATCTGTATAGTATGTATGTATGTATAGTATATACCCGTGATCACCTCCCGAGTGATCACGGCCCAATAGTATAGCAAGGCAGACTGACAAGAATGTAGGGCCAATGATGATAAACTAGCATCCTATGCTAAGTATTTAGGATTGCAGGTAAGGTATCAACAGATGTAGCAACAATGTCAGGCTATGCATCAGAATAGGATTAACGGAAAGCAGTAACATGCTACACTACTCTAATGCAAGCAGTATAGAGAAGAGTAGGCGATATCTGGTGATCAAGGGGGGGGCTTGCCTGGTTGCTCTGGCAAGAGAGAGGGGTCGTCAACTCCGTAGTCGAACTGGGCAGCAGCAGCGTCGGTCTCGTAGTCTACCAAAGAGAAGAGGGGGAAGAAACAATGAATACCATGTAAACATATGCATATCGATGCATGACATGACAAGTAACGATGCTAGGCGTGCCCTAATGTGGTATGAGGTGATGCTGGTTAAGGGGGGAAACATCCGGGAAAATATCCCCGGGGTTTCGTGTTTTCGGGCAGCGGAGCCGGAGGGGGAAAGTTGCGAGTTCGATAGGTTAGGGGTGTGTGGCGGACGAACGGACTGCGTATCCGGATTCGTCTCGTCGTTCTGAGCAACTTTCATGTTGAAAATATTTTAATCCGAGTTACGGATTAAAAGATATGATTTTCTAAAGATTTTATTAATTTCTGAAATTTAATTAATTCGAAAATGATTTAATGACATCAGCATGATGTCATGCTGACATCAGCAGTCAACAGAGTTGACTGGTCAACCTGACCAGTGGGTCCCACTGGTCAGTGACACGTTTAATTAATAGATTAATTAAACTAATCATAATTAATTAGGGGGGTGGGCCCCACTGTCATTGTTTGATTAATTAACTATCAGTTAATTAGGTTAATCTAATTGTGATTAATTAATTTAAATAATTCGTTAATTAATTAATTAATTTAATTATTATTATCTATTTATTTATTTTTATTAATGTTTTTTTTAATTCCTTTTTTTATTAAAACGTTATCTGGGCGGGGCCCATGTGTCATAGGGCCATAGGGGCCTTTGCGGGTATGCGGTTTACGGGCGCAACCCGAACAGGCGGGGGCGCTGGGCGCGGGCGTAACGGGCGACGGGCGCCCATAGCCTGCCCAGGGCGGGGCGTGGCCGTGGCCACGGCGGGGGCTGCCGCAGCGGGGCACGAGGGCCATGGTGGGCGGAGGTGGACAGGGGCAGCGGCAGCGGGCGTGCACACGTGACGAACGACGGCGGCCCGAGGCAGCAGCAACAACCACGCAGCAGCGGCAGGAAG
>NC_041387.1:335207808-335215274 GCF_002162155.2 Triticum dicoccoides | reverse complement strand
ATCGTGTGGCGGTGGGGGCGCCGGCGTCCGGCGGGACAGCACCGGGCGGCGTCGGCGTCGAGCCCCCGATCTCGATCCAGATCGGGGGGAGGAGCGGGCGATGCGGGAGGGGGCGAGTGGGGCGAGTGGGGTGCGGGCTAGGGTTCGGTCGGGTGTGGACCGAGGGGATAAGGGGAGTGAGGGGGCCGGGTGGGCCATTGGGCCGGCCGGCTGGGCCATTTGGCCCAGTTGGCCAGGGGGGTTTTCTTTCTCTCTATTTGTTTTGTTTGCTTTCTTTTCTTATTTTTCCTTTTCTGTTTTAATTCATTTTAACAACTTAGACATTTTATAAAAATGTGTTTACTCCACCATAATTAACTTTGTAATATTTGACAACCCCCGAACATTTTAGTTTTAACTTTTGAAAACTTTTATCGCCATCATAATTTTGAATTGAATTTCGAAACCGTTTTGAAATAACTCGAGATTAGCAACTATAATCGAGGTGACGTGGCAACACTAGCAGAGGATCACTGTAGCTTAATTACCCGGGCGTCACAATTCTCCTCCAGTACAAGAAATCTCGTCCCGAGATTTAAGAGGGGGACTAGGGGGGGAAGGTCTGGTTACGAAATCCTAACAAATCTTCTCGTCTTTGGTTGCTCTCCTCGAAGAGGTGGATCCATAGCGTTGATGTCTTCACTCCTATGCCTCAATGCATCATGATGAAATCATCGTCCTTCCTTCAGGATCTCCATCATACTTAAGAAAGAACAAAGGGGGGTATTCCGGGGGAACGAACCTCTGCAAGGTTGATTATCTGGTCAATAACACAGGGAAGGTGGCGGGAAGTAACTCCCGAAATGAAACTAAAGAAAGTATCGAGAGCAAAGTACGGAGGTACCATGAGAAGTTTCGAGCGGGTAGGCAATCGTTCGATGCCTGAAACAAAGGGTGAAAGGGGTCCAGAGCAACGAGAATAAGTATTGCATCTGATACCAGAATAGATCGTCTCTAGGAAGGTGGTTGGTGATCTTCATACGAAGCCAATCGTGAGGAATAACTTCGGAGATATGGGTGTGCTGGAGAGTCAGGTTTTGATCCTGTGGAACTGTGGGTTATGGGCCCACCATGTGGTTAAAGTAGGAATGGCGGAGACGTCTTGCACGATCATGTAAGCAAGGCATGTCAGAGGGTGCCCGTCGATTATGTCGGCAGCAACGTCGCTACCAAGGGCGAGGGACGAAGAGAACCAATTCCTGCTCGTTGAACGAGGCGGACCAATAGGCAAGGTTCTTATCCATCGGTGGTTACCGGAATATTTTCAACAATAGTAACAGGGTCTTGCTGACAGAGTTGTACACCGAGGTGTTTACATAAGCAGGAGAATATTACTGCTTAGATTATATAGATCACAAGAATGTCAAACACAACAATGGAAAGGAAAATATGAACATCAGATTAAACAGAACAATGGAAAGGAAAATGTGTTAAAACACATAATTCAGGGGTATATCCTTCCCAAGGACAAGCAGAGCAAGATATCCATGACAGGATATAAAGTAGACAACCATTTAGGTAAGGGGGGAGGAATCTCATGATATTACCCATACATTGGTGTTAGGATAAATGATAAACAAAATTTAGCATCGTGCTTCAAATGTTCCTGTTGAAAATCGGAATACCATTGACATGCTTCGAGGTAGCATTGACATGGTCTTCAGGTGAAGATCAAACTTTGGAAACACGAAGGATCCATCGGGAATAACTTGTAGAATAAGTCTTACAATTTCCCCATGGATGAACGGATAACCTTGCTGAAAAGGAATCTATAATGATAGGTCCTCCAGCCGAGGGGGGGTGCTAGGCATGACATCATGTTACCGGGTCACCAAAGGATCAACATCATAACTCTTGGAAAATGTCCCAACCATCATATCCGACCAAGATTCAGATCCGATTGGTGTCATGATACCCCAGACTCAGGATGTCCGAGAAGAAAAACTGCGGCACATATCGACGAAATGACATTGTAAGATTCTCGGGAAATGAACTATGGGAGCGGGTTCCTGAAACAATAGTTCATCATTAAACCAAGGAGAGGACAAGGAGGTGTCTGGTGAACTCAACGGCAATTCACCGAGATTCCCAAAAGATGGATTCCCACCATTAAGTGAACAAGGAGATAACATTTGTCAGATCAAATGATATAAGGAAGTATGCTCGAGGAAAACATACACAGTTAAACATTGGTTGATAGGTGCACCCGAAATGTGGATTGGGTTGCACGACCAATGTCAGAATGGTGATTCAATTAGCGAAGGACTTAGAATGAACTATCGCCCATTCACTTCAAAGCAATAGGGTTGCTAGAAGTTTGGAATTCACACGTCATAGCTCCATTGTCGGTATTCCGGTTGAAAACAATACGGGGACCAAGGAATGAACGAAGATGGCAAGAAGTATTATGATATCAAGAATTATTAAGAGGTGGTGAAATTCTCACCACATTCTTGACAAAAAGAGATGGTAATACTTCCGAGGTAAGGAAGATCAACTGTTGGGTAGCAGTGATCTCAAGGTTTACACAAAACACGAACAAGTTGTGTTGAACGGAAGGCAATAAAGTGGTCGATGAGAACAGGAATCATCGAGGGGCAAGGATGGTATTACCCATCATGAATTCAATTGAATTCCTGGAAGAGCTCATAAGGTTGATGATGATCACGACACAATTATCGAGAGACTTCATGCAGATGTAGTCAACCAGCGACGACATCAAGTCAAAGGAATGATGAAGCAAGAGGTTATTGGAACCACAGTTACGACACAAACTCGAACTCAAGCTTGTTGTTTAAGGTGAAAGGGTATGACGAGGAAAATCGACGTAAGGTTAGTTCATCGTCGAAAATTGGTGCTCCGAGAATAAGGACCAGGTAGCACCGTTAGAATCGTCACGACAATGATATAGCCAAACAGGCTAGGAATGGCGTGATCGGGTACAAACTCGTACTTATAGAAGCTTACTGCAGAGTTGTTGAACCGTAGAGCGGACTCGGTTCAGTTATCGGTGTCTTTGAGTGTTCAGTAACACAGAGCCCGCAAAAAATTGGAATCAGTGGGAAGGTAGCACTTGATGAAGAACTCATAAAAAGTTATGCAGTTCCATGATAATCTCGAGATACCAGGGGGGTAATACCCGACACAAGATCAAAGTAAGGTTGGACTGGTGTATTGATCCATAGAAGACAATTGTTTTAACTTGTCCGAGAAATGAGATCAAAGAAGAACAATCATGGTTGGAACCACGGTTGCAAGGGATCAATTCACAGATACCATAGGTTAGTTATCAAGGAAATAGTTATTGTTACAAGAAGCTTTCATGATAGGATATATATCGCGTCCATGGGCATGAGCACAAGGTTCAAGGTCGACTCCCACTTCTCCAATGCATACCCTTTCATTCACTTCTCATTCTCAAAGAAGTTGTATGGTAGAAAATTATCTGCTAAACACTAGAAGGGTTGACTTGTCAAAACCTTCCGGTTCATACGGTTTTTAAGGAAGGTATAGGTTCAACCCAATGGGGCTTCTTAGAAACATATACCACAAGTTTCAAGAGTAAATATCACAAGCTCGAAAGCAGAGCAAGGTTGAGAAGGTAGATGATACAATTTACCAAAGGCATTATGTATCCAAGGGAAGGCTCACAAGGTTATTGAATATGAAGGGCGTTGTCAGGTAAAATCCAACAATGGATCGGGCGATCCAAAATGGAGCTGATGTGAGTATCGGTACTCAATCAGAGGAAGAAAGAATGCACGGGCATCATATTATAGGACAACTGAATAATTTGATGCTTAGATAACAAAGGAATTATGATTTCCAAAACAAAGGATCAGAAGCAGACGCTCTGACCAAGGATGGATAAGTTCAATAGACTTAGGGGCACAATCGACGGCAATTGATTGGTCGAGAACCAGCTCATGTTCAAAAATGACGTCTGAGCCGGAAGGAGGAATTCTAGGATCTGTTTGAGGATTGCGAGCATTCGCAACAAATCGAATCAACGGACTCAAATGATAATGACAATGGATGTCAACAAGATTACTAGACTTATGGGATTAACCATAATGCAAGTAATCAAGAATTTCAAGAGCAATAGGATGCTCAGGATTTTTGGAAGATCGAATGGTATTTCGAGGATTCGTGACATACATGCATCAACTGGGGATGAGTGGGTACTTGGTAACTGCGAGAAATTATCCGTAGGGGTATTCAGGCGACAAGGAACTGCAAGGCAGTAGGCACAAAAGGATTCTCAGAACATTAGAGAGAATTTCGGGGTATCTTGTAATAACAAGATCAATGGGGGATGATCGTAAGAATGGCAAGTGTAAGTAGTTATCCATACGGATTTATCGGTGGTCAGGAATAGCCAAAGTGATGGGCACAAGTCTCGAGAGGACATCAGAGAGTATCTTCGGAATCTTCTGATGTAGCCGGTGATCATCCGGACTGAAGGGCCCCTCCGGTAGAAAGTATTTCCGAGAACCTAAAAGTTAGAATTTAGTAAAAATCGTTTAACCCGAATAGAAGAGAGTTCAGAATCCCAGAGTAAAGGTCGAGGAGTAAAAGATCCTAATACCACCCAATGGCGACGTGGGCCCATAAGGCACACAGCCATGTTAGTAAAAGTTTTTGCAATGTCTAGACTCGACTTTGGCCAAGGAGTGTGGAAGGGGGATTCCTACAGGCAGTCGGCTCTGATACCAACTTGTGACGCCCCCGATTTAATCGTACACTAATCATGCACGCAAACGTGTATGATCAAGATCAGGGACTCACGGGAAGATATCACAACACAACTCTAAAACATAAGTAAGTCATACAAGCATCATAATACAAGCCAGGGGCCTCGAGGGCTCGAATACAAGTGCTCGATCATAGACGAGTCAGCGGAAGCAACAATATCTGAGTACAGACATAAGTTAAACAAGTTTGCCTTAAGAAGGCTAGCACAAACTGGGATACAGATCGAAAGAGGCGCAGGCCTCCTGCCTGGGATCCTCCTAACTACTCCTGGTCGTCGTCAGCGGGCTGCACGTAGTAGTAGGCACCTCCAGGGTAGTAGTCGTCGTCGACGGTGGCGTCTGGCTCCAGGGCTTCAGCATCTGGTTGCGACAACCAGGTAGAAGGGAAAGGGGGAAAAGAGGGAGAAAAGCAACCGTGAGTACTCATCCAAAGTACTCGCAAGCAAGGAGCTACACTACATATGCATGGGTATATGTGTAAAGGGCCATATCGGTGGACGAAACTGCAGAAAGCCAGAATAAAAGGGGGATAGCTAATCCTGTCGAAGACTACGCTTCTGGCAGCCTCCGTCTTGCAGCATGTAGAAGAGGGTAGGTTGAAGTCCTCCAAGTAGCATCTCCAAGTAGCATCTCCAAGTAGCATCTCCAAGTAGCATCGCATAGCATAATCCTACCCGGCGATCCTCTCCTCGTCGCCCTGTGGAAAAGTGATCACCGGGTTGTCTGTGGAACTTGGAAGGGTGTGTTTTATTAAGTATCCGGTTCTAGTTGTCATAAGGTCAAGGTACAACTCCAAGTCGTCCTGTTACCGAAGATCACGGCTATTCGAATAGATTAACTTCCCTGCAGGGGTGCACCATCTTACCCAGCACGCTTGATCCCATTTGGCCGGACACACTTTCCTGGGTCATGCCCGGCCTCGGAAGATCAACACGTCGCAGCCCCACCTAGGCAAAACAGAGAGGTCAGCACGCCGGTCTAAACCTAAGCGCGCAGGGGTCTGGGCCCATCGCCCTGAGCACACCTGCACGTTGCGTGGGCGGCCGGAAGCAGACCTAGCCTAGCAGGCGTTCCAGTCCAATCCGGCGCGCGCCGCTCCGTCGCTGACGTCTGAAGTGCTTCGGCTGATACCACGACGCCGGGATACCCATAACTACTCCCGCGTAGATGGTTAGTGCGTATAGGCTCGTAACCAACTCAGATCAAATACCAAGATCTCGTTAAGCGTGTTAAGTATCCGCGAACGCCGAACAGGGCCAGGCCCACCTCTCTCCTAGGCGGTCTCAACCTGCCCTGTCGCTCCGCCACAAAGATCCACACAGAGGGCCGTCGGGGCAAAGGTCCTTTCAGCCCCCAATCCGTGAATCACTCGCGGGTACTCTTCGAGCTGACCCGACTTTAGTCACCATCTGTATAGTATGTATGTATGTATAGTATATACCCGTGATCACCTCCCGAGTGATCAAGGCCCAATAGTATAGCAAGGCAGACTGACAAGAATGTAGGGCCAATGATGATAAACTAGCATCCTATGCTAAGTATTTAGGATTGCAGGTAAGGTATCAACAGATGTAGCAACAATGTCAGGCTATGCATCAGAATAGGATTAACGGAAAGCAGTAACATGCTACACTACTCTAATGCAAGCAGTATAGAGAAGAGTAGGCGATATCTGGTGATCAAGGGGGGGGGCTTGCCTGGTTGCTCTGGCAAGAGAGAGGGGTCGTCAACTCCGTAGTCGAACTGGGCAGCAGCAGCGTCGGTCTCGTAGTCTACCGGAGAGAAGAGGGGGAAGAAACAATGAATACCATGTAAACAGATGCATATCGATGCATGACATGACAAGTAACGCTGCTAGGCGTGCCCTAATGTGGTATGAGGTGATGCCGGTTAAGGGGGGAAACATCCGGGAAAATATCCCCGGGGTTTCGTGTTTTCGGGCAGCGGAGCCGGAGGGGGAAAGTTGCGAGTTCGATAGGTTAGGGGTGTGTGGCGGACGAACGGACTGCGTATCCGGATTCGTCTCGTCGTTCTGAGCAACTTTCATGTTGAAAATATTTTAATCCGAGTTACGGATTAAAAGATATGATTTTCTAAAGATTTTATTAATTTCTGAAATTTAATTAATTATTTAATTAATTCGAAAATGATTTAATGACATCAGCATGATGTCATGCTGACATCAGTAGTCAACAGAGTTGACTGGTCAACCTGACCAGTGGGTCCCACTGGTCAGTGACACGTTTAATTAACAGATTAATTAAACTAATCATAATTAATTAGGGGGGTGGGCCCCACTGTCATTGTTTAATTAATTAACTATCAGTTAATTAGGTTAATCTAATTGTGATTAATTAACTTAAATAATTCGTTAATTAATTAACTAATTTAATTAATATTATCTATTTATTTATTTTTATTAATGTTTTTTTTAATTCCTTTTTTTATTAAAACGTTATCTGGGCGGGGCCCATGTGTCATAGGGCCATAGGGGCCTTTGCGGGTATGCGGTTTACGGGCGCAACCCGAACAGGCGGGGGCGCTGGGCGCGGGCGTAACGGGCGACGGGCGCCCATAGCCTGCCCAGGGCGGGGCGTGGCCGTGGCCACGGCGGGGGCTGCCGCAGCGGGGCACGAGGGCCACGGTGGGCGGAGGTGGACAGGGGCAGCGGCA
>NC_041387.1:335170896-335207222 GCF_002162155.2 Triticum dicoccoides | reverse complement strand
GCCGGCGTCCGGCGGGACAGCACCGGGCGGCGTCGGCGTCGAGCCCCCGATCTCGATCCAGATCGGGGGGGAGGAGCGGGCGATGCGGGAGGGGGCGAGTGGGGCGAGTGGGGTGCGGGCTAGGGTTCGGTCGGGTGTGGACCGAGGGGATAAGGGGAGTGAGGGGGCCGGGTGGGCCATTGGGCCGGCCGGCTGGGCCGTTTGGCCCAGTTGGCCACGGGGGTTTTCTTTCTCTCTATTTGTTTTGTTTGCTTTCTTTTCTTATTTTTCCTTTTCTGTTTTAATTCATTTTAACAACTTAGACATTTTATAAAAATGTGTTTACTCCACCATAATTAACTTTGTAATATTTGACAACCCCCGAACATTTTAGTTTTAACTTTTGAAAACTTTTATCGCCATCATAATTTTGAATTGAATTTCGAAACCGTTTTGAACTAACTCGAGATTAGCAACTATAATCGAGGTGACGTGGCAACACTAGCAGAGGATCACTGTAGCTTAATTACCCGGGCGTCACACTGCTTGATTGATCTTGATGAATATGAGTATTACAAGAGTTGATCTACCACGAGATTGTAATGGCTAAAACCCTAGAAGTCTAGCCTGTATGATTATGATTGCCTCTACGGACTAAACCCTCCGGTTTATATAGACACCGGAGGGGACTAGGGTTATACAAAGTCGGTTACAGAGAAAGGAATCTTCATATCCGGGTGCCAAGCTTGCCTTCCATGCCAAGGAGAGTCCCATCCGGACATAGGTGAGAGTCTTCGGTCTTGTATCTTCACAGTCCATCAGTCCGGCCCAAGCCAATAGGCCGGACGTCCGAGGACCCCTTAATCCAGGACTCCCTCATTGACCATCTCATTAGTGGTCGTGAGCGTATCTAGGGCCGGCTCGATGGTGGCCTCCATCTTCTTGTTGTTCTCTATCTCGTGGGGATCAGCCTCCCGCGTCTGCTCCATCATCGGCAAGTCTTTGTCTGGTTCTGCTTGATCCATCATGAAACTGACAAATAGAAGACAACTGAAAGGAAAACACAATCACAATGACAATGAAACAAAAAAAGAGTGAGGGTCGGTTACTGCTTTGCAAAAGTTTCTTTTGCAAAGAAAATATACCAACATCACGGATCCGCTTACCTTCCCTTCATTGGGAGAGAAGAACAATGGCAGATGTGACTGTTGCCTTTCTTGAAGACGGTGAGGGAGAAGGGGATTCAGCGAAGAGTGAAATGATTAGGGATGTAAATGGTACAGATAATTTCTGCGCCGAATCCGCCTCTGCATCCGTTTTTGAGGATATGGTATGCAATTATGTGAATCCGCCGGATATGGATGCGGATACAGATTTCGATCAATTGGATATCTGACGAATATGGTAGCTGATATGGTATCCCTAGTATCTGACGGATGTGGATTATCCGCTATTTTTTGCGGATTATCCGAGGTAAGAAAACCAGATTATATCCAATAAAATAAGCCCAGACGAGCTGGTCCATATGCCCATTTGAGTTAATAGTTGTTGATTTGCGGTCACCCCATATATTCTACCATAATATCGTACGCAATTATCGCTTGTAAAATTGGTAGCACATCAGCGATAGCACATCATATCCCTCTCCCCATCGCCATCTTGCATTGTTGCTTCTCCCTGGCCGCCGGCTGCATCTCTGATCTCTCGATAGTCCGGTGGTTGAACGGTGGTCAATGATGCCCGTGGCCAATCAGTTGGTGCCAACAACGGAGGTAAGTGAATTCGTAGATGCACATAGTCGTGTGCAAGTTAGAGCAATGATGATCTATGATCATGTCCGGCTGCCAATGGACGCCGTGAGTAGCAGCACACCCACACCACGGAAAAAGGCACTCCAACGTCATACAGCCTCGACGAGCGTGGCCGATGCTTCTCACGGCCATGATTGGCATACCCGAAGCGACGATGGAAAACGTCTGTCGTCTTGATGGCGGTTTGCATGGATCCGACGTGAGTTCGCATCGACGCAGCTCGCCATCGATAACACGCCGATAGAACTTGACCAGTAGCACGTATGCACATACTCCTCTAAACTCACCAGGTTGAAAGCAATGAATCTAGTAGCCAGCTCTAGAAATCAATCCGATTGCTTGCTTGCTTGGGCCTTGGGTTAGCTTCTTGCACTTACACGTCTTGCTGAATCAATGTATATATGGTCAGACCCTCACAATCTCTCTCGTCTCTGTCTGCTTTCTGTGGACTCACGCACATGTTGTGCTTCAGAAAGACGTATGCTTCAGGCTTTCAGACAAAAACAGAGTAACTGAAAAACAGAGGAGACAGATAGAGACAGTAGTATTTGGATTCGGTCAACACTTGTCCTTTTCTTCTTCAATTTCAGCTAGCCTTTTCTGTACACAATTCCTAAACATTTATACAAGATCCACTTGGCAACACACCCCGATTTAAACACTAAACCGACGCACCCAGCTGGTTCAACTCAGCAGGATAGAAAAATATACTAGCACATGTGTAAGTTGGCTTCAGTTGCAGGCAAACCGCAGCATACCACTTCACTTCGGCACCCACGCATACTATTCAGTTTAGATCACCGTACAGAGCAAAATCAGAGTTGCATCTGAGTGTGGGTTGTTCACAGAAAAAGGTCTACGGCTGGATGTCCAAACAAGGTGGAATTCTACACACCACATGTTGAGTGATGCCCTATATTATAAGAAGGCCTTTGATAGGTTGCATGAGATTGACAAAAAGAAGTTTGACAAGTTTGCTCCAACAGCTGATGATTGGGACAAGGCGCTTACCCTTTGTAGATGCTTGAAGAAGTTTGATGATCTCACTACTCTACTATCAGGTAATCAATATGCAACAACAAACTTATTCTATAAAGTCTTCTATGAGATCAAGGCTTTATTTTCTGGTTGGCATAAAGGTAGTGATACTACTATTGAAACGATGGCAGGTTCTATGCAAACTAAATTTGATAAGTACTGGAGGAAATCAAATCTTGCTCTTGCGGTTTCCTTCTTTCTTGACCCTAGATACAAGATAAGTGGAATTGAACATTACATGAGAAAGGTTCATGGGGAACTGCTGTATCGTGGTAAAGTAGAAGAGTTGATTATTGCTATGAAGCAGATGTACCAAGCATATGCTTCTAACTATTCACAGAGCACTGATGGACCTAGCTATACTACCACTTCCCTAGAAGGCGATACTGATCTTATGGTAGAAGATGAAGATGATTATTTTCTGTCTCAGTAGGGCACTCATGGGTCTAATGAAGGTGACACTGACTTGGATAAGTACATGGCATAAGTTACAGTAAGGCTTTCAAAGGTTGCTTTTGAGAACTATGATATCTTATCATGGTGGAAAACACATCAAGATGTATATCATGTGTTATCAATGCTTGCTCCTAATGTTTTGGCCATACAAGTGTCCACTGTTGCCTCGGAAGCAGCTTTTAGTGTCGGTGGTCGTGTTATTGATCCATTCCGCAGTTGTCTCGACCCCTATGTGATAGAAGCACTAATGTGTACAAAAGACTGGGTTGTTGCATCTAGGGAAAATAACAATAAAAAGGGGATAGACTTGGTTCTATTGTGAACGATCTAGAGGTTGTGGAAACACCTGTTGCTAATATGAGTCTTGAGGAACAACTTGACGAAAAGGTAATGCTCTGCCCTCTCTACCACTCTTACTCATTTTGCAAGAGACTTGCCTTCATGATCATTAATGCTCTATACATGATCTAATGTTAATATTTTCCCTGGACTTTGTAGCAACAAGGAGAAGCTGGCAGTGATGATGACAATTTCGATTATGACATGAGTACTTCAACTTTAGGGGAAAGGCTAGCTATGCAAGTATGTCTGATTACCTCTTGAACATTACTGCTATTTTATTTCTCTAAAGTAGTAACAATATTTTCCTTAAATTGCATGCTGCTGATACATAGGATAATCAAGGAATGGATATTGATTAAGAGGCTGATCAATTGCATCTGGAGCAAGAAGTTTTGGTACGCAGTTATACCAACAATTCTCTGATGTATATTAGTATATATTACTAGCCTGTATCCTCTTTGCACATATCGATTAGTTTTACTAATATATGCCTTTTATATGTGTGCTGCTACTTGCTAGTTATGAATCACATGCCGATCAGATTAGATTTACATTTATATATACATCTGTACTCATGATTGGATATGTATGTTGCTAGTTACCGATCAGATATCAATATAATTGAATTAGTCATCTATGTATAGTACGTGCATCGATGCATACAATATCTGATGCTTGATGTTTCTCTTCTCTCTATATACACGTACTCTAAGAAGTTACAAATTAATCATGTGGATATATACACCTCAGAATTGATGCATGCGTGTTTGAACTACTTAATTGTCCACAACCAAGTATCAATAATTTCTCTGATTGTCAAGTGTAGCATCTAATGATCTAATTCTCTTATCATTCTCATAGGGTGATGCCAGTGGATTGGAAGAACACCATGTTGAAGAGAAATCAAGGATGATTACCGGCTTCTACATACTTGATCGGATACTTTCCTTTCATAATAAATAAAAACTTTGATTGAATTAAATATTTCTTAAGTACGACCTTCGTCTTGGACTCTATGTGTAATGCTATCAGCATATTATCAGTACTGCATATTGTTGCTATACTGGTGATTTATAACTTTAAACTCCCCTCTCTAGTGTTATCATTGTTGAGGAAATCGTTAACTGGTAGCTGCTCGGTTGGCTGGCGAGTAAGAGATTAATCGGCTAATCGGCAAGTTAATCGGCCATTTAATCAATTAATCGAACTATTTTTCAGTTTATCGGCTACTCGGTAACCCTACGAGTAGGGATTAATCGGCAAGTTAACTGGTTAATCGGATGAATTCTTGAACAGGGAGTGTTATGCGCTTGGATGAAAACGTTTTTTCATATTGTTTGCTTAGTATAAATAAATCATGTCTTTGCACGTATCATCCGATAATTTTTGTCCGTTTCCGGTCCGAATTTGCTCCGCCTCCGCTCTGAATCCGTAGCCCGACATAATCCGCATTCGAATCCGCATCCGGTCATTATCCGCTCCGCACCGAATCCGGAAAAAAAATATGGTAAAGGATATGGTAAAAGCATTATACAATCCGATCCGATCCGTTTACATCCCTGGAAATGATGGTTGCTTCGTCCGTCAAACTTAGACTGTGTGGAGGTGGGGTTTTGTGATATGACGGCTCGTTACTGCCGCAGTACGACTGGGGTGACTCTCCGCCTGCATACCAAGGTAGTCAGAATCCCGACTCGACTCCTAGAATCCTACGACTTCACGACCCTACGGAAGCATGTCAATCCAAGTCCCATTATGAATCCGGATCAGGTAGAATCCATGTTGAGTCGAGATCCAAATCATAGATTCATGTACAAAACTGTAGAATCCCGACTATGCTATGGACTATGTCCGATTCTACTAATTTATCTAAGCCGCTTGTTTAGTTGTAGCAAGTATGCCATCATCCAAACCATTTTCACGTGCCTCATGGCCCTTTATTCCCCTCCCAAGCCCAAACACTCAACCAATCGACGCCTTTGATCTGGCTCTCAGAACCTAGATCAAAATTGAGGATCAGACTTGTCGACAAATGGAATTAGCGTGGGAAGGAGGATGCGTCAAGATTGATTAGAGAAGGAGAGCACTACCCTTCAAGGTTCAGCACTGCATGACATATATACAAGTGATCGGCTATTCACGTATTTAAAAAAACCGTAAGTAAATTTTGTGAGTCGAAGATTTCAATGTTCTATATATTTCCCTCTCATATATGTTCCATGCATGCAAGCTAATAGTAGGTTAGCCATAAAAAGAAGTGGAATAGAACTAGCATTGATGTGTGCGTCTTTGCTCTATATTTAGTGTCAAAACTCTATAGGACCCATATGAATTTCTTCCGTGGATATGAAATATCTTATTTGAGTAAATCTAGTAAAATCCCCGATTCCACGACTCGATACTACGACTCGATTCTGTCTAAGGAAAGTCAATCTGACTCTGAATCCCGACTCTAACTACCTTGCTGCATACCACCTTCTAATTTGGCGGATGGCATTTGGGCCCGCGCACTGCATGGCCTGGATGTCGGTGAACCAAAGTAAAACAGCATTCACTAGCGGGAGACGTTTCGATGATCTAGGAGGAGCCGGAAGCGGTAGTGTATCCATTGTTCTAGTAGTGATTGTTTTTCTGGGTAGCTCTAGAGTGTCTCCATTGTACTAGTAGTAATTGTTTCTCTGGGCCCAAGACAAAAGAGGCATCCACCCTAAATAATAAAATCAATTGAAAAGCCCATATATTTACTTAATGAGAGCCGCTACCAAGGTAGTCAGAGTCGGGATTCAGAGTCGGATCGACTTTCCTTAGACAGAATCGAGTCATAGTATCGAGTCGTGGAATCGAGGATTTTACTAGATTTACTCAAATAAGATATTTCATATCCACAAAAGAAATTCATATGGGTCCTATAGAGTTCTGACACTAAATATAGAGCAAAGACGCACACATCAATGCTGGTTCTATTCCACTTCTTTTTATGGCTAACCTACTATTAGCTTGCATGCATGGAACATATATGAGAGGGAAATATATAGACCATTGAAATCTTCGACTCACAAAATTTACTTACGGGTTTTTTAAATACGTGAATAGACGATCACTTGTATATATGTCATGCAGTGCTGAACCTTGAAGGGTAGTGCTCTCTTCTCTGATCAATCTTGACGCATCCTCCTTCCCACGCTAATTCCAGTTGTCGACAAGTCTGATCCTCAATTTTGATCTAGGTTCTGAGAGCCAGATCAAAGGTGTCGATTGGTTGAGCGTTTGGGCTTGGGAGGGGAATAAAGGGCCATGAGGCATGTGAAAATGGTTTGGATGATGGCATACTTGCTACAACTAAACAAACGGCTTAGATAAATTAGTAGAATCAGACATAGTCCATAGCATAGTCGGGATTCTACAGTTTTGTACATGAATCTATGATTTGGATCGCAACTCAAGATGAATTCTACCTGATCCGGATTCACAGTGGGACTTGGATCGACATGCTTCCGTAGGGTCATGAAGTCGTAAGATTCTAGGAGTCGAGTCGGGATTCTGACTACCTTGGCCGCTACCCAGCACACCGCCCCCCAAAAAAACATGGGTGCTCTTCTTCCTCCTCACTCCCACCCACCTCACATCAGCTTGCTCCACTCGTACCCCCAAATTCCTCACCTCACTCCTACAGAAAACCCCAGCTCCCGTTCTTCCTCACTACTACAGAAAACCCCATCTCCCTTCTTCTTCACTCGCACTACAACTAGGCTCGTCATTCGTTACTCTTCTCAAATCTGTGACATCGATGCGACGCCCAAGGAAAATGGAGTCAGCTGACCCCAGCGCCAAGAAGATGAGGCTCCTGCTAGCGGCGACGCCTATTTTAGATCACGCACCCGGCAGTGCAGGGAGAAGCGGCGAGCCCCCCTCCCCACCCCCACCCCCACACACACACATCGGAACCGAGGAACCCATAGAATCTCGGGTGGACCGCATCAGCGATCTCCCGGATGCCATCCTTGGGGAGATCATCTCGCTTCTCCCCACCAAGGACTGATGCCGCACCCAAGTCCTCTCAACTCGGTGGCGCCCTCTATGGCACGCTTTGCCCCTTAATCTTGATTGTCATAGCTATCTCTCCTTAATGATTTTGAACTCCCCGGAGCCATCATCTCCTCCCACTAGCGCTCCGTTCAAGGCCTCTGCATTCCGGCATGCTACCTGTGCATGCCCTGCATGGTGGACGCCTGGCTGAAATCCCCTGAATTCACCGAACTATAGCTGTTTGAGTTCTACTATTCCCCCAAAAATCGCATACCACATACCGAACGCCATGTACTTGTGCCCTCAGCACCGATGTCCATCCTGCGGCTTTCCTCCTCTCTCCACACCGCCACCTTTGCGTTGTGCTACCTACCAGACAATCTGGTACTAAACCTTCGACTCCCATTTCTCAAAAAACTTTCACTTGTACAAGTTCGTATGTCGGAGGCCTCATTACACAGCATTATCCACTCCAGTTGCCCTGCCCTGGAGTGCTTGGTGCTTGTTTTGACAGTTAGAATCGGTTGTCTCCAAATAAAGTCGCCTAACCTTGTAAGAATTGGAATTTCTTTTGACGGAAGGCAGCTCATCATCGAAGATGCCCCTTCACTTCAAAGGTTGATCCTTGATTCTCGTTATTCATTGTCAGAAATAATTGTGGTCTCTGCGCCTAAACTGGAGACCTTGGGTGTAATACATGATCTCTATGCTCATTTCAAGGTGGTGTTTGGCTCCATAGTTCTTCAGGTACTGTATATTATCGTCTACACTTGTAATCACAAGCTGCATTTTAAATTTCTGTGCATAAGTTTTATATCATCTTGGAGTACACTTTTTGTACTAATATTATGTTCTATGCTCAGTGAAGAGTTTGTCCATGGATAGCTTATCAATGGTGCTGGATTCTGTCAAGATCTTGTATATCCGTATGAATAGTTTTCATCTGAACAAGATTATTGGCTTGCTGCAATGCTTTCCATGCCTGGAGAAGTTGTATATAAAGGTGATAACTTCGCGCACATTGGAAGCCCGCATATAGTGTACTAGAATCAACCGTTCAGCTGTTGCTCTTTCGACACTCTATTTTTAGACCTTAACTATTTTCATTCTTCATGTCTATTTAGGCAATAGGGTGGGGTAAGAAAGTTATAACCAATAGGCGGTTTCGTAAGCACCGGGATTTTCTCAGTTCTCGTGACATTCAATTGAAGACAATAACGCTGGAACAATATGCAGCCAACCATGTAAACACTAGATTTGTCACATTCTTCCTGCTGAATGTGAGGTTACTATTGTCCATCAGGCTTAAATTTATCAGTAGCATGGTTTTGACGGATGGGTATGTCGAAGAGCAAAAAAAGAGTTTCAGGTGGACAAAGGGGCTTCTTAACGTGTCGGGCTTCTTTTACAACATCTTGTGGTCATAATCCAGTAAATTTTACGACCCAGGATGTTCATTCTATGGACCTAACTGATCCATTTCAATGTGACTACCGAAAATAGCGCTGGAGTTAGATGTTGTTGCCCTTTTCAATCTGGGTTTTGTCTAAACCTGATGAACAATTAACCCTCATGCTTTTGTACAGTTTGTAAGCTGGAGTTAGATGTTGTCGCCCTTTTCAACTCGGCTGTGTCTGTCATATTTTCTTTGAAACAAGGCAAATGGCTTGCCATTTGTTTAATTAAGAGAGAAATATTGAAACAAATCCCAACCAAGGAAAATAACATCACTCTTGCCGGTTGCTTTTGAGCTCATTGTGCATTCTAGAACCCAAGTGATTAGCCCCCACCAGCACCCACAAACTTTTTTTTAACAAGCACACCAAATGGGCTGTAAATTTCCATAAGAAAGGCTGCATGGTCGTAACAGGTTTGGATTCTGACATTTAGGACCCACGAGGAAAAAGCGTATCCAAGGTGGCGTCGACTTACTAGTCAACAAACGATTCTGCCTACCAGCCATTGGATTGACATCCAACATATGTTGTGTATCTTCTATCTCTTTTCTTCTTCCTCCAGCCGCCCAAACCAAACCACCACGTTGGTCCTGCCTACTCCCACCTTCCACGGCAGGCTGCGGCTCCGCCGCCCTACCGTACCCTCAAACGTTGGCCAGTCCATCCCACTATTCCCCCACATGTCATGTTATTCTCTGGTGACGTTAGCCCCAACCTGCACCCGCACCCGAACCAGTAAACCCGCGTACTCCCCTCCGCCGCGACTAGACTGCCGCATCTTCCATGGCTCTTGTCCGTTCCCGTCCGAGGCCTCTCTGTCGTCCTCCGCCTTGGTTCGCTCATCGTGCGTGGTGCGTCGTCGTCTGGCGTTGTCAATGTGGCCAACAACCGGGAGGAATAAGGAGATGACTGTACGTGGAGAGGATGACAGCGGGGACACACCAGGGTCATGGTAGTACGCAAGTAAGTGCCTCGTTATTCCAGGCCCAAAAAATGGTTCCTCCTAATAGTTGCACATCTGGGTCGCACACCATCGTCAACGTAGTCAATAAACGAGAGAATTACACAACGAGAGGCTGACACCAGGGACCCAAGAGGTCGCGCAATTGTTATTTACCTTTTTTAGGAACAAGCAGTTGTTATTTACCATTTAGAGACGGATTAAGGTAACAACGGAGCTGTCCAGGGGCTGTGGCCCGTCTAGCCCAGGGTTTTATATTATGTTTACCACATGATGAGTCTAATTGCGTTTTTTTCTTTCTGAAAATGGCTAGCCCAGTTCTACTTTTTTTAAGAAATACCCAACGGATGCCTACTTGCTTTCTCAACGCTACCGGGCTGCAAATCTTTCAAGATGAGAGCGGTATATTTACTTGCCCAGAAAATGAAGTAGTAAGAAATGGATGTAAAATTTAAAAACACAGCAAACCGACAATTAGTTTCAAATATCGTCTTTTAAGATTTCGAGATTTCGAATTTAATTGTTTTTTGCGGGGAAATTATGTTCGATTTTAAATTGATATAAAATTATTATTTTTAAATTAGTTTGAACATGATTCAAAATTTTGGGATTAAAAGCAGTTCCGACCGCATCGAAATATGAAAATTTCGTTGAATTTTTTAACCGTGGCCAGAATATGGGCTGTGATGGTAACAAAAAGAATATGGGCTTCAAAAAATCCTTAAGATTTTGCCAATGGGCTATAAATTTATTAGCAATAATGGTAGATGGGTTATATGTTGTGTTCCACATATTTGAGGCTAACTTGTGGGCCTACTAGGTTGACGCGGACACTTTCCTAAAAAAATGGTTGACACGCACGCAAGACCGTGTCAACTTAGTCAACACATGAGAGCAGTGACTGTTGGATATACATCCAACGGCCGTCGTGCTTCTTCTATCTCTAGTCTTCCTGCTCCAGCCGCCCAAACCAGCACCGACGAGACTGCCAGCTCCCGCCTTCCGTATCCGGCTATGCTGTCGCGCAGGCCTCACCACCCCACCCTATTCAGATCGTTGGCCTGGCCATCCCTCTACTCACCCACACCTGTTGTTATTCTCGGGTGACGGCAGACAAACCAGTAAACCCTCATACTCCCCTCCGCGTGGGGAACAACTACTGAGTGTTTCCCGGCTTCGTGTCGTTCTCTTCCTAGGCCTCGCCGTCGTCCACCGCCCTGGTGCTCTCGGCACGGCATGGTCAACGTGGTTAACGAACGACATCCATCGGAAGAGCACTGTGTGTGGAGAGGCCGGCAGCTGGGTGCACGGCTGCATGCAAGGAAGTGCCTCCTTATTACACGCAAAATAATGATTCCTCCACCTAACAGTGGGGACCCACCGGGAGGGCCTCTATATTTCGCGGAAAAAACGTTCCTCCCGCTGACAGCTCAGACCCACTAGCTATATCTTCACTGTCTCTTTTACGTATTAAGCTCTGTTAAGGGCTGCAATGTTACCTTAATTAGTGACTGATAGGTGGGCCCAGTGCTTAATTAGTTAGTTAGCTTAGTTTTAAACTTTGTTAACCCCCTCTGTCTATGACAGGTGGGACCCAGACGTCAGTATGACCAGTCAAATGGCTCGGTTGACTGCTAACGTCGGGTTGGCATCATGCTGATGCAAAAATTATATTTGGAATTAATTTAAATAATAATAATTCAAAAAATGTTTAAAATTTAAAAAATTAATATAAAATAATCTATAAGTCAGATGAAAATAATCTATATATGAAAATTGCTAGAATGTCGGAATATGTAATCCGTTCATCTCTCACATGCCTGTCCTGCCTCTTTCATCTGTCTGGAAAATGTCGAACTCCGGGAAAACATTCGCAGATGTTTTCCCACTTCACCTGTAACGTGTAGTACTGAGTTAGGTCACCTCTAGCACTACATAGTGTCATGTCATGCATAGTGATGCATCTGTTTGCTCTATATTTATTGTTTCTTCCCTTTTTTCTTGGTAGACACCGAGACTGACGTTGCTCCTGACGTCGACTACACCCCTGACGACCAGACCTTTTCAGTAGAGCTTCCAGGCAAGCAAACCCCCTTTGATCATTCCTACATCGCCCAGTTCCTTCTCTCTCGTGCTTGCATTAGATTTTGCTACTGTAATTGATTGATCCTATTCTGAAGCATAGCCTGCCTTTGTACCTTACCTCCTTATCCTCAATTGTTTAGTATTGGTTGGTTAGTGATCCATCAGTGCCCCCTCACCTTGTCCCTGTTGCCCTTGCTTTATGACCTTTGGCTCGATCAACATGATCGACGTCCAGGCCCCGACTCATCACATCACACCCCCTTAGTTGTACGACACTGCAGGGTTATTATCAAGTGCCGAGGGTGATACCTCGTATAGCAGTTCTGATGAGATCTTTGTAGTGTAGATAATCAGTCGTGGTCTTGTATGGAGGGTGATTCCTCCTTCACCACTATCCGGTAACGACTCTGTCGTGCAACTCTTCAAGACTGAACCATCGAGGGTGATTCCTCCTTAGTTCACCTTGACGGTTACATCAAGTGAAACCCATCGAGGGTGATTCCTCGGATCCCCATTTGGTTTTTTGGACACACGGTTACTTTGACTTTACCATATAACCATGATGATATCGGGTCGGCCCCGAGGGGTACCCGTGAGTGATGTGAAGTAGGGTTGACTTGGAGGGTACCCGTGAGATAACTATGCGTCGCGGTTGGGCATTCTTAGCCCTTGCCGTAAGTCCGTGAGACGGGGCGCACCACATATCCTGTATCATTGATCGTTACCACGTGCTCCCAAGACACTAATGGTTTGGATATGTGATCCGAGTAGGCCTCTAGCCTTTTCACATTGACCACCACGTGGGAATAAGTATGGGCACTCTACGTCGTGCGTTTCTCCTGAAAGCTCTTCGGACATCAGCAATTGAGCGGCACACACCCGGGTGGTCTGCTTAAGCACCTGCCTTGTATAAGGAGGTAGCAAGGACTGATCCCGGTCGTCCATGCAGTGTGCAGGAGTGCAAAGGGCAAGACCCCTGCGGCTTAGGATGTAGGGATTTGAGGTGATGGTTTAGGGTAGTTCCATCCATATTCATTTGGATTGATCCCCAAAGGTAGCTGATGTCGATCTTATGTCTGCCACTCGATCAATCATCTCTTGAATATTGGCGTATTGATTATCTAACAATTTCTTTAAATCCTCCATACGCGCTAACAAGTCACGGCAGACACTACGCCATGCCGCTGCTAGGCAAGGGGCCCCGGCAGTGTCATCGACAGCTTGGTGGGGGAAGGGGGGGGGGGGTGTTCTGGATCTCCACCCAAGAGGCGACGGGAAGAGAGGTCAATAAGACTGTTTCAAAGAGTGGCAAACTGATCATAATTCTCAGTATCATGTAACTCTGGCTGCAATAATCATTGTTAGACACATTTTTACTACTGCAGCTACTTAAACCAAGAAAAGATCCATTAATCTTCCGTCATCACCAGATTACAACAAATGCCAATATCAAGTCGCAAAACTATACCCTTGTATACAAGCCCACTACCAAAATCATATGTACTCGACTTTGCTCTAAAAATGAACCAACATCTACCCTTAGGAGGGTGGCCTTTACACCCAATTTACAGAAACTTGATACCATGCACCCTTGCCTGAAAGGCAAGATGATGGACCTTGAAAAAATCGTCATGGCCATGCATCAAGAGCAAAAACTGTAGCAAGCGATAGATATGCCGTAGCACCCAAATGGCCAAACATGCTGCTGCTTTCACCTGTTGCAGCCTACTCCTTTTCCACTCCCAGACCAACGCCTTCATCAGGGGACCAACACAGTTTTAAGGCGTACTAATTGTATATCCTCACCGGCTTCTCATGCGTGTGACGGTTCTGCAGGTGTATAAAACCACCAGAAAAAGCAAGGATATATAAGATACATGTCCTTGTGAAATAGAATGAATTAGGTGAGGCTTGCACGAAATCACGCAACAATCAAGGAAGATCTGCTACTAAGCAGGCCGTGCCCTGACGGGAGGGGCGGCCGCCCGGGCCCCCGAAACCAAGGAGCCCCTCAGGTATGCCGTATGTCCTTTCCTATAGCCATTCATGGCGCACAATGCAAAAGCTCGATCGAGCCGGCCACCAAGCTAATGCGTGTGCCCTGGTACCAAGGGTACAAAGTATAGGGTTGTGGCAGCATATCTATGCCCAAGCATGAGTGAGAATTAAGAAGAAATACTGTTTGACAAAAATACAAAGCTTGCACAGAATCCTGTAATAGCAAGGGAAGCTCCGATACACAGACAACAAAGCATGGCTGCAGCATATTAAGCCCAAGCATGACTAAAGGTAACTTGACAACCAAAGTTTGCTAAGTTCACTTCCCAGCAAAACAACCGCATACCTGATTGGCTGTATAGGCCCTTTTCGGTGCAGTGTCAGTGTGCTCCAGCCCAAGATATTGTTCCCAAGCTCCATAGACATCTCTCCTCTGTAGAAACCAAAAGAAGTCAGAAACCACCGAAAACAAATGTATGGACAGAACTATAGAAACATGTAGGGCAAAATCAACAGTTTACCTGGAAACGAGCAGATACAACATCAGAATCTTGTAGGTAGTCTGGCCGATTCATAGATATGAATGCAAATTTCCACTGAAGACATAAGCATGAATAGGTACATTAGTTCAGTAGCTGTACTATATATTCATACCACGATGCAATGCAACTCCAGGTAGACAGTAAAACCAAGGATGCAGACAGGACATGAAGCTTAAGCAATACTTCACAGCCCCTTCTATAAGATTAAGATCTACAGTGCTTTCAGCGCCAATCACCGCCAGTTTTATTATGATAGCAGGCAGCAGTGCTTTATTTATTGATTCAGCATATTACTAATCAACTTTGAGAGTAAAGTAAGATACGTAAACTATTCTCAGCTCACTATAGCACAACCAACTGGCTACAAAATCGGTGCTGGTTCTAACATTTGTGTCTAATTTACAATATCAGCATTATATCAAGATTAAAAACCCTATCAGTATGAAGGAAAAAAAAACAGTAACTTTTATATCGCATCTAAGAAACAAATAAGATCACCTTGGAGAATTCTTCATTAGGGACCTGGAGTTTTCTCTGTATGCGGCCCTTTACTTCTGCTAAAGTCTCACCTTCAAGGATAGCAAGAAAAAAAGGATCTCCAAAATTCTGAATCTGCTGTTGGTCACAACAACGGTGTCACCTGATTGGATAAGAATATCATAAATATATGCTGTCATTAATATGAAAGTGCAATACTTGATTCTGAAGAGGATCTTTCGTGAAGTGATAAACATGGATTAAGCGATCATGCTGACTGGGATTTTTCTCCTCCTCTGGAACCTATGAAAATGGGTATAAATAGATATGAGGACTAAAAAGAGCACATAAATTAATCACAGCAGGTACAGGAAAATGTACAGTAAGAAATCAGGGAAGACACTTGGAACTTAAGGGCATCTCCATCACGGCTCACCAAATCACCACCAAAATGTCCAGGCCGAACGGTCCAGACACTTTTAGTCCTCCAACGCGACTCACCAAATCGGGCCGGGCCAGTCCGCACGTCCGAAATCCCCAAGGCCAGCCCCAAATCAGGGGAGCTCTGAGGGAATCCGAACGTCCGCCATGTCAGCATCCAACAACCCGGTCCCACCCCAAAAAACCCTATCAGACTCTAGAAGCCTCCACATTCACACCGGCTTCACCGGCCACCCGCTTACCCGCATTGATCCTTCGCCTCTCCGCCTGCAACAATCATGGCCAATTAGCCGGCAAGCCACCCAAGAAGCCTAACCCGGCTATTAAAAGCCACTCGAAGATCATCCAAACCCTAGACAGCATCCCATTCCTCTCATTTCAACTCGTTCGCACCGCCGCCCATAGCAAAGCCCTCGACCTCCACATCAACATTCCCGACGGCCATTGTCGCCATGGTCCACACCAAGATCACTGGGTACAAGATGCTAACGATGGAGCGCCGCGCCGAAATCACAGCGAAGGTCCGCACGGTGGACGAACATTGGCGCTCCAAGCTGTCTGAACCAAGCTCTAGCATGGAGATGGTAGAGGACCACAGAGATGAGCCAGCGGCGGAGGAGGCGATGGGCATCGAGGCCACGAGCAGCGTGGCGAACGGCCTCTTCACCATGCAGCATGCGGAGGAGCAGTTCCACTAGGCACTCTTGCGGTGGTCGATCAACTGAATGCGAAGCGCGCGGATGCCGCAGCCATGGCGGAGCTCCTCACGAAACCGAAAGTCGTCGACGAGAGCCAGGCGGTGCTTGCCGTGCAAAGTGCTGGCACGATCGACCGTGAGCCCCGCCAGCTCCGCATCAACGAAGCACAGCGGGCCTGGCTCTCCGAGGAGCTCGATACCGAGGACAATGAGGCACCGGAGCAGCACGACAACGATGCCAAAGAGGCACACGTCGGCGGCTCTGGCACGGGGGCTATCGACCTCATCATCAGGGAGTAGGAGTAATTGTTAGTTGTTTTCTAGGGATCTTTTCTGTTGTATGATTCCACTTGGTGTAAAAATCTACGAACTAGTGATGATTCCGCTCAGTGTCCGTCTTGTTTGAGGGATTGGGTTGGATGGCCGCTGCCCAGCCGAATGTTCGCGGACATTTGATGTGGTTTGTTTGAGGAACCGCGTTGGAGATGCCCCAAGTTCTCACAAGATGACAATCACCAAGTAAAACTAAAACATATGATATCAAAGATGTAAAAGAGGTACGACATATAACATCATTGGTCTTACAGACCTCTTCAGCACGTAGCGTCCAGTACTGATCATTTATATTCTCTATCTTCTCGTGAAGTGGAAAGATCTACAAAAACATAATTAGTAATAGCTACAATGATATATGGAAAAAATGATACTCCCTCCCCAAATTAATTGTCACAGCCTTGGTACAACTTTGTACTAAAGTTGTACAAAAGTTGCGTCAATTAATATGGATCAGAGGGAGTATTTAACTGCTGAAGCATTTTCAAAGGGCATTCGTTAGTAGTTCAAAGATTTTACTTCTCTAGAAGGCTAAAGAAACCTCAAGAACAATAAAGCTCTTTCTTCAGGAAGACATGAAATTGAAGACTAGCACATGCAAATGCATACCTTATAGATCTTGTGGTAAAAGACCTCTAGCACGCGTAGCTCGGCAGTGGGACTGGATAGATCAACCTGTTGATTAGTAGTACAAGGTTTAGAAATGATTCTTATTGCACAAACCATCCACAGAAACACACCACTTTGCAGTTGTATAACCTACTCCCTCCGTCCCAAAATAAGTGTCTCAACTTTGTACCAACTTCAGTACAAAGTTGTACTAAAGTTGAGACGCTTATTTTGATTTTGGGACAGAGGGAGTAGATTGCAATGGTCGTAGAGATAAAAGGCAACTTCCCTTTCTTGTAGAAGCTAAATGGCAAAGGTTTAAGGCCCAGTTCTTTTGGCCGATTCTCCCAGAATCTTGAAAATCAACCCTTCACCCAGCTTCTCTCAGAATCTTGTACCCGTATTTCTTTTACAATCCTAATTGTTTACATCCTAATTAAATAGGATTGTAAAAAATATATGGGTTCAAGATTCTGGGAGAAGCTGGGTGAAGAGTTGATTCTCAAGATTCTGGGAGAATCGGCCAAAAGAACTGGGCCTAAGTGAGAACCAGAAAATCAAATAGGCGTGACCATGTGTTCGAGGGACAGAAGCAAGTATGACTAGACTTGACTTAACTGAGACGTCTACTAAAGGTATATATGTAGGAGGTCTTTAGACATCTAACTGCATAATCCCACAGTTCCAAAATCTAAGTGCTTTTACTTTTCACAGTTTTAATTCATGATTTTGACTACAATTTTTATTTATAATATGCCTACAAATTAGTGCTCCCTCCGTTCACTATCATAAGATGTTCTAACTTTTTCTAAATCGAATGTATCTAGACATCACTCATTTCAGTCCGAATCTAGTACATAGTGAAATATCCAAAACATCTTATAATAATCATCTTATAATAGTGAACGGAGGGACTAGGACACTATACAACATAAAACACTTTGCAAGACAAATACAACAATGTTATTCTTACATGCTCGATTCATATACTTTTTCACAAATTTTGGAATAGAGGGAGCATATATTAAGTAATCTCACCCAAATTGAATCCGCAACAAAAAATGCAGCTGGCTAAATTTCCTGCTAAACAAAATCAGCCTCCAATCATGAATGATTGTGATCTCCCTCAGGAGGTTAGACATGCACCCCAAAGCCCAAAAGACTCCTTATGACTATATCCAAGAACAATCAATTGGTGTATCTCACTTCCAATATTGTAAATGTGCAACAAGAAACTAAAAAAGAACTCAGGAAAGGACAGAAAAAGGCTGTATAAGTAATAACCTTAGTTTTCAAGTCAATTATCACATCAGCAATGGTGCTGTTCTTAGGAAGCCTGATGCTGTGAATGACAACCTAAACAAAGAATATCTCATAAGAAAGTTCATTTCGCATCTGAGGATAAATAGACAATATCTCATATGATTTCAGTGAAAAAACCTCCTCCTTTGTAGCATGGTGGAACGCAACTTTAAGGGTTTTAAGGAACTGCAATTCCGGCAATGGAATATCCAATACTTCGTAATACAAGATGTCAGAAGTCTGTATCATACAGTAAGTATCTTTAGTGGATATGCATTCTGCATTATCGTTATGCTGAGAACATGCTCATACTGAAAAAAAAACAAGTGAAAGGGTTAACCTGATTATAGTGGACGAGCATATCCAATAAATGCTCCACACCCTGATATCTGATGGGTTGCGGTTTAGGCTGCTGTGAATAACAGTTATGGGATGTAAGGCGAATTTTCGCTGGATCATCCAACCCAAGCTGGCGGGCAACTCTCTTAACAACATCATCATATGTGTGAAGCTTTGACCTTGATGCATGAGAAAACAATAAATAAAAATATGAGTTAATGAGTTAATTGACATTTTAAATAAATAGACAAACAGGTTTGGAAAATCCCTCACAATTCCAAACAAAATTCATCATCCTTTGGTTTCTCCAACGACCGAAAGTGCACAACCTGCAATAAACAGAATAGCTACTCAGAGAAATATAAAATACAACACAGTAAACAAAAGTTGTCAGAGAAACTAGTCATACCGTTCAGGTCCATACCATGTTCTGACAAATCAAGTGTATACAAGCATTAGAAAAAGAATAACTCAAGAAAAACAGGTAGAGAACAAAAGCAAGCAAAATTTCCGGGTGAACTAAGGGTGTGCTCGGTATGTGCCCAAAGTTTGCCTTACAAGAATTTGGCTAGCCAAGATTTTGGTTGAGATTTTTCTTGCCCATGAGTTGGCCAACATTGTTAGCATTAATCTTGTCATGGTCACTTATGTAGATGTTGTATCATGGCATGCAAAGTTAGCCAACAATGCATGTCAGCAAGGAGCAGCAGCTAGACTCTCAGGATATAGAATGTACTCCCTCCGTCCCATAATATAAGAGGGAATAGCTGTAGCAGCACAAGGTTGTGGAGGAGCAACTCCACCTTGCTGCTACAATGTGTACAGCACAAGTGTTGAAGGAACAGCTTCAACATGCTGTGCTAGATATCGCTCTAGAGGCGAATGTAGGCCGATAGGGCAGCAGGAGTTCAATCCGAAACTCTTAGGACGCAAGATCTGCTCCAAGATCTTAGATAAGAACAACAAGTTCTATTATAGGTAGTGGGTACATAGTCTGCTTACAAAGTAGAGGTGAGGACCTCTATTTATAGGGCTTTGGGAAGCCTTCACATTCTTCTACTTATAGCTCTAACGCTCTAGAAAAACATTATTTAAGATTCACCATTCTACTCGCAGCTACTTATAACTAGAGAACTCTAGAAACAGCAGGTAGGGTAAAGAAAAGAAAAACTACACTAGAGTAGAAGCATCTAGAAGTAGCCACACAAATCTGACATACAGTTTTATTTTTATTTTTCCTCATCTAGTGTTTCTCATCATTCTCCTCTAGTTGTTTGGAACTCGCACTCGAGTTATCTTCATAGAGTGCTTCTTCTGGATGGTTAAGAGTCAAGTCCGCAACATTGTTGCTAGCGCATGCGATCAACATGCTTTTGATTTCTAAAATGCTTCAAGGATTGATGGTCACTATAAACAATGAACTCTTTAGGCAGCAAATAGACTTCCCAGTTTTCAAGGCTCTGAAAATGGCATACAGTTCTTGCTGACAGGTACTCCATTTCTGTCTAGCTTCGCTTAACTTCTCACTAAAGAAAGCAATGGGCTTCCTTTCTTGAGATAGAACAGCTCCAATGCCTACTCCACTTGCCTCACACTCCAACTCAAAAGTCTTGTTGAAATCAGGTAGCACCAAGACAGGAGCTTGTGAGAGTTCTTGCTTGACCTCATTGAAACTAGCTTCAGTCGCTTCTGTCCATTGGAACTTTCCCTTCCTCAGGCACTCGGTAATTGGTGCCATGATAGTGCTGAAACTCTTCACAAATCGCCTATAGAAAATTGCAAGGCCATGAAAACTTCTTACCTCAGAAATGGTCTTTGGAGTTGGCCATTCTCGGATTGCTTCAACCTTAGAATCATCAACGCAAATACCGTCACATGTTATAAAGAATCCTAGGAAAAGGTGTTTGTAGGAAAACACATTTCTTCAAGTTGACGTATAGCTCATTTTTCCTTAGTACTTCTAGCACCATCCGAATGTGATCAAAGTGTTCATCTTCATCCTTGTTATAGATCAGTATATCATCGAAATAGACCACAACAACGTGGAATAAGAAGGGTCGAAGTACTTGATTCATCAAGTGCATAAAGGTACTTGGTGCATTTGAGAGTCCAAATGGCATACTAGCTACTCAAACAACCCTTCCTTTGTCTTGAAAGTTGTTTTCCATTCATCCCCGGGTCAGATACGGATTTGATAATATCCACTTCTTAGTTCTAGCTTTGTGAACACTCTTGCTCCACTAAGCTGATCCAACATACCATCCAAACGGGGAATAGGGAAACTATACCTTACAGTGATCTTGTTAATGGCTCTACTGTCCGTACACATGAGCCAAGACCCATCTTTCTTTGGCGCGAGCAGGGCTGGTACAGCACATGGGTTAATACTTTCTTGAATGTGCCCTTTTTGCAGCAATTCCTCCACTTTCTCCTTCAATATATCATGCTCTTTTTGGCTTATTCGACAGTGTGGAAGATCAGGAAGACTTTCTCCCAGAATTAAGTCAATTCTATGCGGCTCTCCAAGTATGTTCTGAAACTCTGCCAATAAACCACTTACCTTTGCTGGAATTTCAACAGTCAGGTGCTCTTCTCCTTTTACAACAAGTGCAGCACATAAATCTGTCTCCTTCAAGTCTTCCATAAACTCATGGGAGGTATGGGAGATAGTTAACATAGTTTTCCCCTCCTCCTTAAGAGGTATTACCTTCATTTTCCCATGATCATCCAGTTGCTCCATTGCTTGCTGCAGCTTGCTCTCGAAGAGGACAGCAAGAACTAGTATGGGTCACCGAGGCTCTGATGCAACCTGAAGCAGCACAAAAGGTTGTGGAGGAGCAACTCCACCTTGCTGCTACAATGTGTAGAGCACAAGTGTTGAAGGAACAGCTTCAACGTGCTGTGCTAGATATCGCTCTAGAGGCGAATGTAGGCCGATAGGGCAGCAAGAGTTCAATCCAGAACTCCTAGGGTACAAGATCTACTCCAAGATCTTAGATAAGAACAACAAGTTCTATTATAGGTAGTAGGTACATAGTCTGGGTTACAAAGTAGAGGTGAGGACCTCTATTTATAGGGCTTTGGGAAGCCTTCACATACTTCTATTTATAGCTGGAACACTCTAGAAAACATTATTTAGGATTCACCATTCTACTCACAGCTACTTATAACTAGAGAACTCTAGAAACACCAGGTAGGGTAAAAAAAGAAAGACTACACTAGAGTAGAAGTAGCCAAACAAATCTCTACCTAATAATAAAGGGGCTATTGCTTCTGGCGGTACGTCACAAAAATTGCCCCCGAAGTTGCCACGAATTACCCACTATGCCACTCATAAGTCAAAAAAAATGTTTTCTTTTCTTTTTACAAGTCGATGCACCGAACAAGGTTTATTAGCCAGCGGCCCACAAAACTGCTACTAGCATGCAAACAGTCCAATGGCTAGGGCGCGACCCTTCCACCCGATAGACCTGGGTTCAATCCCAGGTGAGTGCACATTTTTGTTTAATTTTTTTATCGAGCATATTCAAATACTTTTTAGAACATTTATATCTTTTTAATCCTAACTTGAAATCTAACATATTATATATGCAAATTTCTCAAAGAAATGTGTAGATTCCAAATATGATATCATCTTGCATGTTAATCATTTCTAAAATTTGATTTAGGATATAATCTTAATTAATACCTTCTTTATATGGGGTATTTTGAAAATGACTATTATATATCTTCCTATACCATTTATATTGGCACAAAAGCTATTATTAGCATCATAGGGGATGTTGATTCCAACCAAATACGATGATGTACACTAAACTACTAATATGTTTGCAACTAAATTGCTTAGATTACAATTGCAAACACATATATCAGCAAGAAAAAATAATGCTCGTATGCACAAGTTATCGTTGAATACTAAAATGTACTTCTCTATTTTTATCCTAATGTAATATTTGTTGGGAATCACTATGGAGGAACGACAACAAAGGTGTAAAAAGATGACGGCGACTAGGCAGATATTTTGGTTGCCTAATAAATTGAAAACACCTTGAGTACACTTAAAGTCGTTCCAACTTTATGTTTTTGCACAACACCAATTATCTTGTTGTTTGTCGTGCAACATCGTGAAAGATTTCAAGGAATTTGTTGATGTCGGCGGGTGTGTGTATGAGTCATTTTTTCTCCCGGTGCAACGCACGGGCATGTTTGCTAGTCTGGCATACGATTTTATTTTTATTTTTCCTCATCTAGTGTTCCTCATCAATAGCTGTCAGCAGTAAAAAGCAGTGTCTTATTTGATTTTGAGCTACAGGCAGACAGCAGTAGTACCTAGACAGTAGTAAAAGCTTGCACTGAGCTGTCCCAGCTAGCTGTTAGGAAAGGTACCATGGCCGGTTTGTATAGTCCTATAAAACAACAATTATCCTGCTTGTAATACTAAGCTTGTAGCACTTAAGATATCTAATAAAGTTTCCTATTAGTAGTAGCTCTTTGTCTACGTGCGTGTGAAGCACATCCCTTTAGAGCTCAAGTCCGGTTAGAGCTAGAGCTAGTGGTTCTAACAGTTGGTATGAGAGCCAGGTTTTATTAGCTTAAGTGAGGTATGGATAAAGGAGATATTGTTTCCCTTCAATACCCTATGCTCACACAGAGCAACTACTTGGCATGGTCAATCAAAGATGAAGGTGCCCATGTGTGCCCAATGTTTGGGATGCTGTGAGACAAAAGATCCTGAAGTGCCCACGGATGAGAAGGATCAAATGGCATTGGCTGCCATTACCAAGGGATACAAGGGGCATGCTCTTCCTGGTGTCCAAAAAGGAGACAGCCAAGGTGATTTGGGAGGCCCTGAAGATACTGCACATCTGAGCACATGGACTCTCAAGACAGAATTTGAGTGGTTGGGCGTGAAGGAGTCGGAGTCGGTTAACGATTTTGCTGCCCGGTTGATGACCATCATCAACAAGATGAGGGCACTCGGTGAGAAGTTTGAGGAGACTTCTGCAGTCAAGAAGTTCCTTCGCGCCGTCACCAACAAGTTTCTCCAAATTGCTTCGACTATTGGATGATTTGGTGACCTTAAAACCATGACGGTGGAAGAGGTTATTGGACGACTAAAGGCAACATGAGGCGCGTCTAGGAGAAATCGGTGATGCTGGCAAGGAACACTTGCTGTTGAGCCGCACTGAACGGGAGTCCAGGTTCAATAGGAATGAAGGAGGTCAAAGCTCCGGCAAGAAAAACCAAGTTCAATGAGGCAAATGTCCGTTCCTATAATTCTGATGACTATGGGCATTTCTTCAAGGCATGTCGTAGGCCAAGGAAAGAAGGCAATGAAGAGGTACATCTTGCTCCAGCATGTGCCAAAGAGGTAAATTTTGATTGAGCAAGGAGATGTTGCCCGACAAGGTGCGTCGCTGGACATGAGGAGGTAGTACTCCTAGTAGGAGTCACCGGTAGCGAAAGTTATGTGCTCTCGTGTAAGTTGTGTCCACGAGACATTGTGTGCAGTGGCGGAGCTACAACAAGGCTACATGGGCCATGGCCCGCCCAGCTTTGTAGCATTTTCTTCTATGGAAGTCAGCCCATGAGCCCAGAAAAATCAGATATTGCTATTCTTTTTGTTGAATCGTGGGGGAGTACCTTTAGACGGGGTTCGCTCTCATGTCTGGTCGCTCGCGTGGGTTCGGTGTCTGTAACGGCTTGCACTCACGGGAGGACTGGGAGCTCCTCTTTCTAGGTCATTACAAGGGCTGAGCCTTGTGGGCTTAGTGAGATGGGCCAGACAGCCCATACCGGTTCAACACTCCCCCTCAAGATGGGTGGTAGATATCTATCAACCCCATCTTGTCACAAGCCAAGTTACGGTCCTTTGTTCCCAGTCCCTTTGTCAAGCAATCTGCAAACTGCTGCCCAGAGCTGACATGAGTAAGACTTATGATCCAGCATCAAGTTTCTCCTTAATGAAGAAGCGATCAATTTCCACATGTTTTGTCCTGTCATGTTGAACTGGGTTATTAGCAATGGCTATAGCTGACTGATTGTCACACCACACCTTCGAAGGTCCCTTTCTCAAAAGTTTCAACTCGCTTAGTACGTACTTCACCCAGAGCATCTCACACAACCCTTGAGATAATGCTCGATACTCAGCTTCTGCTGTTGATCTAGATAGAACAGGTTGTTTCTTGCTTCTCCATGACACCAAATTTCCTCCCACAAACACACAGAAGCCAGAAGTTGATCTTCTATCAACTTGACAACTAGCCCAGTCAGAGTCACTATAGCCATCCACCTCAAGATGTCCACTCTTCTCAAACCACAACCATTTACCCGGAGTCCCCTTCAAATATCTCAGGATTCTGTGCACAAAGATGCCCACTCCTTGGTTCATGCATGTATCTGCTCACCACCCCCACGGCATACGTAATGTCAAGCCTGGTATGACACAAATACAATAACCCCCCAACCAATTTCTGATAATCCTCCTTATTCACTAGCTCTCCTGATTGTGCTGTAACTTGATGATTTTGTTCAATCGGAGTAGGGGCAGCACGACATCCCATCATGCCCATGTCACTCAAGAGATCCAAGATGTATTTTCGTTGGCACATAGAGATTCCCTTCTCTGTTCGAGCCACTTCAGTGCCAAGGAAATATGCAACTTGTATTTCCAGGTGGCCATAGGCCAGTATATATACATGTACAGGTGGAATATATGCAGGAAACCCCTTATACAATAGGGTAAATATGAAAGGTTACATGGCTATATATATATATAACTCTAACAATATTCTCCCCACGAGAAAATGCGTGCCAAATCTTTAAGGGAATGACGTACGCAGCAGATGTGATCATGCAGTATGAGAAAACCATCCCAAATATGCAAGAGCAAAGAAGATCCGTACCAGTGAACTGATATGACAAGATAAGGGGGGAGAATGTTAGTATTAATCTTGTCATGATCAGTTATGTAGATGTTCTATCATGGCATGAGAAATTAGCTTACTATGCATATGCAGCAAGGAGCAGCAGCTAGACTCTTCAGGATACAGGATATAGCTGTCAGCAGTAAAAGGCAAAGTAGGACCTAGACGATAGTAAAAGCTTTGCAGTGAGCTGTCCTAGCTTAGCTATTAAGAATGGTAGCATAGTTGGTCTGTATAGTCCTATAAAAGGAGATGTATCCTGTTTGTAATAATAAGCATGTAGCACTTGAGGGCTGAGGCGTACTAGCACTGACTATTTTCAATCGGGGTACACGCACGCACAAAAACGATTTGCTGGAGTGGTTGGTCGCCGCCACACAGGAGGGCACGCATGCAGCGCTGCTACGTAGTCGGGCCCAAGATTAATGTCATGTAACTCACCCAGGTGCCTTCCTGCCTTGGACTGCGTCGCAATCCACTCTGGATACGTCATCGCCGTCCATGGTGGACACCACGCTCGGCAAGTGTTCGGCCAAATGCCATTGCCAAAAAAAATTACGATCTCTTACTTTGAAGCAGCAAACACAATGGATTCGGATGAGAAGACTTCTACAACGAGTGCATGGAGTTGTCCTCGTCGGATGAGGAGTTCATGGAGTCGTCTTCGGTGGATGCCATTGGAACCATTGGTTACCAGAAGTGCACGGCTGCAACGAGTATGCTTGCCTATGGCACAGTTGCAGATTCGTGGGACGAGTACCTCCGGATGACCGAAAGCACATGCCTCCCAATTTCAAAACTTTATGTTTGGATTGTACTATTTTTATTTGAATAATTGTTGCATTAGAATATTTATCTTTCCATTGCTTAAGATTGTGCTATTTATCTTTAATTGTTTGAGTAGTATGGGTACAGAAAAAAAAACTGGCAATGGACATTTGGTGCCCACGGTTGGATGGCCTCCACCCCTATCCCTGTCCGCGGACGTTTTGGTGATCCGCGTTGGAGTCTCCCTAAGACTGGCGAAATATGATCCACTGCAGATCTGCACATCACCATCACTATCCACCAGAACTCAACCAAACTCAGCGCAGCCAATGCCCTTGGCCAACAGATCAGAGGTAATAGCATCATGGTCTCATCTTCTTTCCGTTAAACAATAGCAAGTCATATTATCTCAAAATGCTGCAAGGCGGCACGGCTGATCAGGATCAGCTATTACCTGGAGGATAAAGTAGACGGGAGATAGATTGCAATTATTCTTCCATAACAAGAAAATTATGTGCCCTATCAACCACATCTAAACAAATATCATCTCTAAGTAGATATCTTATCTCAAGTTGGCCTAAGGCCAGTTACGGGATAACTTTCTCATATAGAAATAACTTCCTGGCTAAGAATATTTGAGGGAATTCTATCAATAGAGTAGAAACAGCTAGGGCTGGCTGGATTAAGAGGTTGACATGCCATATGAGTATTTTCTTGATGAAAGCGAGTACAGAAGGTTAGAATGCCAACATCACTTTCCCTTCAGGTGTTGCATCAACAAAAGATCGTCTAAAGAAGTCGTGTGACTCTTGTCACAGCACCACCAGCTCACCAACTGTGATCAGAATTCGAAATCGCTCCGGTTTCAATTCGCTCCCCAATTCGTTGAAGGAAAGGAACCCACGGTACGCCAGCCACCCATCAATGCATGTTTGGACAAGTGTGGCAGAACAAGGCAGGGCGGCAGCTGGCTTATGGTTAGGGTTGGGCTGAGTGTGCCGTGCTTGAGAGGATAAGAGAGAGGAAAAAGACACTAGCCTGCATAAGAAGAAAATGGTGGGAAAGGGAGCTGAGGACCAAGGACAAAGAAGGGTGAGAGGAAGAGAACATTGGCGTGCATAGGAGTGGCACCGCTGTAAAAGGTACGAGATGGGAAGAACTCGAGGAGAATTTTAGTGACACACTGCCCTAGCTGTTCACTTGGTGAGCTTTGGCCCATTAGACAAGCGGACTAACCATACCGGGTTCACTGACAAGCCGCTGAACACCGATCTAGATCGATCAATTCAGATCAGAATTCGAAATCGCTCCGGTTTCAATTCGCTCCCCAATTCATTGAAGGAAAGGAACCCACGGTACGCCAGCCACCCATCAATGCATGTTTGGACAAGTGTGGCAGAACAGGGCAGGGCGGCAGCTGGCTTATGGTTAGGGTTGGGCTGAGCGTGCCGTGCTTGAGAGGATAAGAGAGAGGAAAAGGACCCTAGCCTGCACAAGAAGAAAATGGTGGGAAAGGGAGCTGAGGACCAAGGACAAAGAAGGGTGAGAGGAAGAGAACGTTGGCCTGCATAGGAGTGGCGCCGCTGTAAAAGGTAGGAGATGGGAAGAACTCGAGGAGAATTTTAGTGACACACTGCCCTAGCTGTTCACTTGGTGAGCTTTGGCCCATTAGACAAGCGGTGAGCAAGTGCTTGTTGTCTCTCAGTTTCTCTTTTTTTTGTACATATTTGTACAAGCTTGAATCTTTTGTGACAAACATGTTCAGTGAATTCCAATGTTTCAATTCACGAACCCAATTTCCGATTCGCAAAACCGAGAAGTCTACCCCCAGCGAATCCGATTCGTATTATTACTGCCTCCTTTCCGGTTTGTAAGGCCCACCTGATATACAGTTCGTGTTATATTGGTCGAATTGTTGATCTAGGGATGGGTGTGAGCCTTATAAACCGGGAGGGAGTATTATATCTTAGTCAAAGTGAAGAGAAAAAGAAAGCTGCAAGTAACTCGAAAGCTTCCATGGGAATGACCAACATAGCATAATAGCATATAAAACAGAAAATTGAGTTGAGCATATTATGCTATACCTGCCTATTATGAACATACTCCAAAAATGAAGGGATGTCAGGATAGCGCACTTGAGTACCACTGTCTGCTTTAGGTGACTTTTGGAAACAGACTATGTCCCCATCTTCAAGCTAACAATATTGTGAAATTTGGGGAATTAATAAGTAAGCAGTTTAATTCGAGTTCTGCATTTCTCAAATCAAAGAAACACTGTTGACAAACCTGACTAGCACGGAAAGTAAGCTTCTTGTCAATATGTTCGCACATTACTTTTGGCTCAAACTTAATTTCCTGCATTAAAAATTGAACCGACTCAAGTACAATCGTCATGTAAGGTTATCACCATTTAACTTGATAAACCTCAAAATGACTATTGTAAGTAAAGAAGAGAAAACTTTAAGCTTTGACATCTTGACTTTGAATGTATAAATGTATCAAATCGTCGATTTAACACTTGCCTCATATAGCTCGATCTCTTCATCCGGGGTAAACCCAGCCATTTCAGTTAGTTTTCTCAGAATATCTGAAGGTTTCCCCAAGGCCTTTACAAAGAGCCTCCCCACAAAACTACACCGGTTGAAGAATGTAACATGTAAGCATAAGGAAATTTACAGTTATATATATGAAAGGATGGTGAAGAGGGCAATTCAAAGAGAATTTACCAAAGCACTTCTTTTTCGGGATTGTACAGTTTGAAGAAAAGAAGAATATCTTCTTTGCTCTTCTCAGGAGGAGGAAGAGGCTGCAAATCCTATATCATTAATCAGATGTAATTAAGCAACCTGAATCCTGTTCACGACACACTCTAAAATAAATAACATACAGAAAAGGAAGCGAGCAACTCCAGTTACCAGTCCAAATTCCACTTCCAAAAACAGCTTCAGTTCAGCATTCTGTGCCTTATTTGATATCTCCCTCAGTTGCCCCACCTGTGCAGAAGAAAACATAGTGATTGAACTATTGGCACATAATGGAAGGAAAGCTGGTAGAAAGATAACAAAATGTAAGCAACACAACAGGATTCTACATTGTTCTTCACAATTTTTTCTACAGTAATCTAAACAATTAAGCACACTGGATTGAGCTACTGAAATGGTTCTTGGAAATACCAGCTTTGCGCAACAAAATCTATGAACAAATATACAATAGAACACACTGAAGAAAAATTATACAGTGCAGTACACTCAACAACTCCAAACTATAAAGGTCTTACTTTTTCCCAAGTATCCGCACAGTACACACTGCTGTAATTTAAGTTTGGTTGGTGGTAAATCCAAAAAAAGAGCGCCATTTGGAAGTTGGGCGAGTCCTTGGAATGACTAAAGATTTTCACATTGTTTATGTTATTCCCCTCGTAAGAGTTCTATATTGTGTCATAGCAAAGCATACTGCATTGATAGTAGATCTAAGCCCGCGATCAGAACAGTCAACTGGACCTAAGCCAACCAAAATGAGATAACAGGTTAAAGCTTCACTTTCCAACAATTCAACTTACAGATTGTGTTTCTTCATGAGGATTCAATGGGCGATTTGGTCTGTATGTATGGTTTTGCCTCTTAGCCCACAGCCAGAAGCGCTGAAACTGTACTGGGATGCCATATTCCTTTGCAACTTCCTCCTATTAAACAGTTTGTAGCAGTTCGATTACAAATTACTAATCTTTAGCAACGATAACAACTTGCATGGAGTCCCAGAGACATGTTACCTTGAAAGTACTAAATGGCAATTGCTTCTGTATTCGGAAGCTACGGACCTTTTCATGGTCCACCAGATCAAAATATATGTCCTTACCAGTTTGCTCCTTTAGATCCTCATCCCGGGCAATCTGAATACAGTTTCAAAAAAAGCTCTGTGAGCAACAAACTCAAAAGGAAAATCCAAGCTATGATGAACACTACAATAAGCAGATCCTGACCTTTATGATGGTATAGAGATGGGCTTCAGCTTTTTCTTTCTTCTTATGTTCTTTCTCTTCTTGTTCTTTCTTCAACCTTATCTGTGAATCCCCATTCATCATTCAAATATACCACAATAAAGTAGTGTTTTCAAAAATGAAGGGGGGAATATAATATTCTACATACCCTTAAATGTTCAGCAATGTCCTTCTCATCAACATTACACATTATTTTCTCTTTGTCACTCTCACGGATGTATACAAGCATGTAGGCATTTGAATACTTCGTGAATTTGAATGGAGTATTGTTGAATCCAGGGTTTATTTGAGGTAACTTCATAATCAAAAAGAGAGAGCCATGTAGATGATGGAGATGAGTAGAACAAACATTAATCGTTCAATATCGGTGTGAAATAGAACATACCTCTTCCTCACCCCCATACTGATCTTCAAAGGCCTTTTTAGTATCTTCTTTTGTTACACGCTCATCATCAAATTTATACCTGTTACACAAAAATAATATTTTCCAAAATCTGTAAACAATTGGAAACTGCTTGCAAAGATGTGAAAACCAGAAACATACTCGTGTAAACATTCTTGCCATCAGGACAACTACCATTTGGAAAAAGCCCATACACTTAAAAGAGGATTATGGCGTTGGTAAGGGGAGACAGACTATGGATTAGGCATTTTGGGCGAGAAATACCAAGTCGTCGCTCTTGACTCGTTGACAATACCCAGACCCTTACGGAACAATCTTTGGGTGAGTTTGGATTCTAGGCCAGCCTAACTCTAGCCTTGCTTAGCAAGGATGGGTGTTTGCTACTCCCTTCGTCCCACAATACGTGGCGCAGGAATTTTTGCACATAGGCCAAAGAGGGAGCCGATGAATACAAACTTGCAGCTCTGGCGGCCGCTTAGCCGCCCCCAGGACCGGGACGCCATCAACACCCTCCTCGCCGACCTTCGCTCGATGGCCTTCCGCGTGGCGCCCCCGCTGCCGCCCCCTCCTCCGGAGCCCGATTAGACTTGTTGCTCGGGTTGCTGTGTGTGAGTGTGTTGTTTTGTGTTCAGGGCTTGTTGAGCTGTGCCCTCAGCATTAACCCTAATTGCTACTCTGTGTTCTGTGAGACTTGGTGGGTGTGTGTGTGTGTGTGTGTGAACCTTGTTGGATGTTTGGCTTGGGCGGTTTGCTTTATATATAAAGCGGGGCGAAAGCCTTTTTCGGTAATACAATGTTGGACGAGAACACCACTATCCAACTGTAACTGATGCAGTGAAAATCTCGAGTTTATGCTAAGTCTATTAGATCCACGAGGAACGCACTTCCTCTCTCCTGCATGTGTGAGGCTCTCCACAGCAACTGTTCGGCTTGGTCATTAATTCCTTGCATGCAGCGAGAGGAGGCAATGTTGTATTGATGAGGAACAATAAAGAGAAAGAAAAGAAAAAGGAAATCAGAAGTCAATTTTGCCCACTGAGGAAATTTGTTAACACAGCTATCCATGATGATGAAGACGATGGGGAAGAATACGAATCTGAAGATGTACAGGGTAAGAAGAGGTTTGTCAAGAAGAAAGGTGAAGAGGTGGTATGTGTGATTCAGCGTCTCCTATGTTCCACGCCACAACCTAACGACAAACAACGGAAGAAAATATTTTTGGGCAAATGCACAAGTCAGTGATTGATAATTGCAGCTGCAAGAATCTTATCTCCCAGAATTTGGTGAACCATTTAAATATTGAAACTCATGATCATCCAAATCCCTACACTATCAGGTGGATCAAGAAAGGAGTGGACATGTAAGAAGTTTTCTTGGCCTTGCAACTTTCCACAGGCGATTTGTGAAGAATTTCAGCACTGTCATGGCACCAATTATCGAGTGTCTAAAGAAAGGAAAGTTCCAATGGACAGAAGCGACTGAAGCTAGTTTCAATAAGATCAAGCAAAAACTCTCACAAGCTCCTGTCTTGGTGCTACCTGATTTTAACAAGGCTTTTGAGTTGGGAGTGTGATGCAAGTAGAGTAGGCATTGGAGCTGTCCTATCTCAAGAAAGGAAGCTCGTTGTTTTCTTTAGTGAGAAGTTAAGCGAAGCTAGGCAGAAATGGAGTACTTATCAACAAGAATTATATGCAGTTTTACGAGCTTTAAGAACTTGGCAAGTCTATTTGCTGCCTAAGGAGCTCATCGTTTACACTGAACATCAATCCTTGAAGCATTTTAGAAATCAAAAGCATGTTCATCGCATGCTAGCAAGATGGACAACATATCTGGAGAGGTTTAACTATCTCATTGTGCATAAATCTGGAGCAACCAATCGAGTAGCCAATGCTTTGAGTCGTCATGCATGTCTCTTGATTTCTTTTGAGGTTGAAATTCCAGGCATGGATCTAATAGAGGAGTTGTATGAGGGTGACGAAGACTTTGGCCATGTTTGGGTAAAGCATGGGTGACGACTATTTGGTGCAAGATGGCTATCTCTTCGAAAATGATTGTTTGTGCATCCAAGAAGTTCTCTACGTGACAAACTGATCAGAGACCTCAATTCAGGTGATCTTAGTGGCCATGTTGGACACGACAAGGATATCACTAACCTAGAGGCTCGTTACTTTTGGCCACAACTAAAGAGAGGTGCAGGAAAGTTTGTTCAGCGGTGCCCCATATGTCAAACCTACAAAGGACAAGTCCAGAACACAAGATTATACATGCCTTTGCCTGTTCTTGTTGCTCCATGGGAAAATATCACTATGGACTTCGTCTTTGGTTCGCCAAGAACAGAATGAGGAAGTGATGTTGTGTTTGTGGTCATGGACAGATTCTCTAAAATGGCTCATTTCATTCCATGCCGCAAGACAACGGATGCTCATCATGTGGCAAACCTATTCTTTCGAGAAGTGGCCAGTCTTTCATGGAGCTCCAAGGTCCATCGTCTCAGACCGTGATAGCAAGTTTCTTGTTGCATTTTGGCTCACTTTGTGGACGCAATTCAACACTGAATTAAAATTTTCTAGCACTACCCATCCACAAACAGATGGACAAACGGAAGTGGCGACCAAATTATTGGGTAATCTGATCGGTTGCATTTGTGGAGAAAGAAAGGGACAATGGGATTTGGCTTTATCACTTGCAGAGTTCTCCTACAACAACTCCAAGCATAGATCCAAAGGAAGAAATCCCTTTTCCATTGTCTACGCTAAAATTCCAACACATGCAGTGGACCCGGTGAAGCTACCATCAAGGGGAAACTCAAAATCAGCATTGTCCTTTGTTGATAATGATACCGATTATTTGAAGAAATTCTTGTGTTTCAAAAGTACAAAATCAGGAATATAAACAATTTGCTGACCGCAAGAGGCTGAAATCATTTCAAGTGGTTGATAAGGTGATGGTCTACCTCCGAAAGACCGCCTTTAGGTGTTACTCCCTCCGTTCCTTTATGTAAGGTGCATTATTTTCGGCACGGTGACAAAGGCTCATAATTATAGAGATGTTAGGACAACGGCAAATTTGTTGGTTAGTGGCAAGTAAATCAGTGAGTCCAGGAAAGTAAGAGATACATGCAATCGAGAGAGAGATAGTTTCCTTCTTTTGATACAAGGAGAGATACAGGAAATTGGAAGAGAGATACTTTCCTCTTTCTGGAGGGATAAAAAGGGAATTATGAGGATTTAGAAGAAATGCACCTTACATTGTGGAATTTTATCAAAAAACAAATACACCTTATAAAGGAGCCGGAGGGAGTAAAAAGGAAGCTTAGGCAGCGAAGGCAGCGAAGGCATGGGCCCTTCTCTATTATGAGGAAGATAAATGATAATGCCAATGTGATGGATCTTCCAAGCCAGATGGGCATATCCAACACATTCAATGTCGCGCACTTGACTCTCTATCACCCAGAAGAAGCGCTCTATGAAGATAACTGTAAGGTAGAGTTCCAAACAACCAGAGGAGAATGATGAGGAACAATAGAGAGAAGGAACATAAAAGAAAATCAGAAGTCAAATTCATTTGCCTACATCTAGATACTTCTACTCTATTCTAGTATTTGCTTGTTTTCCTAGCTTTAGCTACTGTTTCCTAGAGTCTTCTAGCTATGAGTGGAACATTGTATCTTAAGTAATGTTTTCTAGAGTGCTCTAGCTATAAGTAGAAGTTTAGATGTGAAGGCTTCCCGAAGCCTATAAATAGAGGTCCTCACCTCTATTTTGGAACCAGATTACATCTTGGTTTCCCAAACCCTCTATTTTGGAACCAGAATACATCTTAGATGTGAAGGCTTCCCAAAGCCTATAAATAGAGGTCCCCGCTACCTGTAACAAACTTGGTGCTCTTATCTAAGATATTTGATTACATCTTGTGCTCTAGTTGTTTTGAATTGAACCCATGCTGCCATATCGACCTATATTTGCCTCTAGAGCGATATCTAGCGCAGCACATTAAAGTAGTTCCTTCAACACTTGTGTTGTACACTTCGTAGCAACCAAGTGGGGTTACTCCAACACAACCTTGTGTTGCTTCATGTATGCATGCGCCCGGTTGGCACTTTAATTCCTCGCATGCAATGCCGATAATTACTCTCGGCCGAGCGCATGAGGGGTAAATCGGAAAGATTACAGAGTATCTACATACATGCCAATTAAATCAGGATGAAATCACTCAAACTGTACGCCATCTATGCAGGATGGAGTAGAAAATAAACTACTAGCTAGCAAACTAGCAGAAATGGGCTACAAGATCCTTGCCTTGCCAGGAGAGCTGTACTGGCTCTCCCGTAGAAATCGTTAACTCGTTAGCTGGGCACAGCCGAATGGCGATAGAGGATTAATAGGCGAGTCGGCCAGTTAATGGGCTACTAAGTGACCCACTGAGAAGGGATTTATCGGCCAGTTAATTGACAGTCCATGTTTTGAACAATGCTATTGCATAACCCTAGTTACTGAGAAGTAGATAAAAGTAAATGACAATATTCTTCATTGCTTTACTAGGAGGGGATGGTCGGAGTCATCAGCCTCAATAAAGAACTGCGCACACCCCCTGAACATAAATCTCATCGCAGTTGAGGCCCTGACAAAGATGTTGTGCCAACTCAGCTGGGGTGGGGCCCCGAACCAATTGTGTCAGGGTTGGCTCTGGAGTGCTTGACGGTAGAACATGTGCTAGTGGTGTGGGCGAGGAATGTGTGGGAGTTGAGTCGATCATAGGAGGATCAGAGGGGCACAACAGCCCGTAGGCCAAGAAGGCTAGTGTGGTGACGTTGTTGGAGGGACCTGGAGATGGTTGTGTGGAGGTTAGACGGTCGTTGAAGCTCGACATCAACACTAAGACCATCAAGAATCCATGTTGTGTACAGAAACCATTGTTAAGACGGTGTTAATGGTTCATTATTGCGGCATATGAGCGCTAGAAACATGCTGATATAGCCAGCGGACGAGGAAGTGAATAGCAGACGCGTAACTCGCCCAAGGGATTTGCTCAAAGTAACGGACCAAACTAAACATGGCAAGCCTCCTTGAACTACTCCCATGTCAACATGCCAAAATCGCACTCCCGAAAATCACACTCGAGTTGTAAGTACTAGAGTTGACCGTCATTGATGAGGTGGTAGGCTGTCCGTGCATTGTCCACAAAAAATGCTCGCCCTATTGAGCCAACCAAGAGTATCGACTGAGCCATCATATGTCAAGAAGTCGAGCTTGTGGAAGCGGGGCACACCAAACCCCGAACATGAGCCAAGGTGAGGACTAGGCAATGGTGGAAGGGAGGTGATGGGCAGGGTGGATGCA
>NC_041387.1:335161468-335170638 GCF_002162155.2 Triticum dicoccoides | reverse complement strand
CAAACGTATGATGTCGGTTGGCAGGTGGAGACAAGAAGGCGGCTGCAATCTGCTGCTGCTATAAGGTAGGAGGGATTTGGAGCGGGATTTGAGCTATAAGGTGGAGTGCGAAATGGCCCAGATTGACGTTAGGGGGCAGCTGTGGCGAGTAAGGAGATGGCTGGAGGTGGTCAAAGAGGGGTGGCAGCTGGTGATGGTTGTTAGGAGTCATCACAGGGTTGTGTTGCGCCGAGCGATAGGCAGTGGAAGGCGGGAAAGCGAGGTGGTGGGATGGGCAATCAGCTGCGGTGGCGATTCCCCCTCTGTAGAATGGGCACCAGGGGCACTGCTGGAGAGGGGAAGCACCGGGGGAACGTCATCAACGGGCGGAGGCCCTGGGATGCGGAGTTGGCATCGTGGGCGGCTGTTGCAGCCACGGAATCTAGTGGTGGGGGCAGGGCCAGCAAGAGTTGCTCAAGCACCCTCAAGCGCTGCACCAGCTAGGCAAGGAGCGCCCGGTCATCCGCTCATGTGAAGGCCTCCAAATTGCTTCATGATGATCTTCATCTGCTCCACGGTCTTCATCTTTGACACCAAACTGAAAGGATCTACTACTGACATAACCCTAATTATTGAAAAAAGATAAAAGTAAATGACAATATTCTTCTCTGCTTTATTGAGAGGGGTCAGCCTTTTATATAGTAGACAAGACCTGACCGACAAGCTGGTAAATCTACTCGAATTCTAACAAGATCTCTAAACTAACCGGATTCCTTCCTCACGCCTCACGAACTTGCTTAATCAACTAGGGGACAGTTCTTTTGGGGCTTATGGGTGGCTGTCAAAATAAGCTGCTCCTGCCCAGCTTATTCTGGCAGTTTATTTTAGGTTGGGCTACCAAAATAAGCTGGGTAGGGGGCAGCTTATTTTGGCCGGCACCCATAAGCCCCATCAGAACTGCCCCTATTACTCTAATTAAACGACAAGGCTCAAGTTTGATGGGCTAGCCCACATAACACTGGGTCAGCAAGAATCAAGTGAATGCTACATAAACTTTGTCATGCTAACAAATAAAACAAAGCCATAGTTGAACATGCTTAGATCTTTATAATTAACTTGTCAATGGTAAAATGAACCAAATAATTTCCCTTGCTCTTGTAGACTCTACCTCGTGCTAGCTAGAAGTACTTGCCTAGCTAGGCATCATCAACAAAATATCTGAAACACACTCTTGGTCTCAAATACTTAAGCCTACAAGGAAACAAACCCGAATAAAACCTCATCCATGTAAAATTATCTTCATCTATTGAATGATACACAAATCTCATTTATTCTTGGCAAAACTGTTCTTCTCTCTAACTCTCAGTTCACGCGGTGGCAGCGAATTCCACCAGAAGTGTAACTTAGGATACCACAGTCTACTACGAGTATCATGTCTGGGTGCAGTCAGAGTGCCTAAAGTATGTAATTTGCCAAGTGAATTCCACCAGAAGTGTAACTTAGGATACCACAGTCTACTACGAGTATCATGTCTGGGTGCAGTCAGAGTGCCTAAAGTATGTAATTTGCCAAGTGAATCTCATAACCAAACCTATTGGAACAAGTCATGACAATGTATTCTAAAGAAAGTTAATGGAGTTCATGCTAGCTGACTGGTCCATAGCTTACAGAAAATCCTGGAAACAGTTATCTCATGAAAACTTGGATGAGGGAGGTGGAAAGAGAGCAACTTGGTCCAATTAACAAATACTTGCACAAATTTACAAACTATACTCAAGATTATCATTCTTCTTATCTGTAAGCACAACAATTCACATGATACTTTGGATACTAGGTTGGGATGGTAGCGAAGCATCTAACAAATACATGTCCTAGTAAGCTAGTTTATGTTGTCAAGTTGAGACACGTGTATATCCATGTACATTCAGCTACCATCAATTGGCCATGAATACCGAAAAAGGGTTTCCCCCCGCTTTGTATTCCAAAGCAACCAACACCGATACAGGATTGCTGGGGCGAACAGCACAACAAGCCAAAATGAAAAAGAAGAAAAAGCAAATGCCAACAACGGCAGCTCGACAAAAGCGGATGACCCGCCACCGCTACGCCCACCAGAGACAAACCACTACAACCCAAGGCTCCGAACCACCGCGAACAAAACAGCACCTCCAAGAAGGAAAGCGACGCCGACGACGCTGCTGCCCGGACATGTCCTAGGGTTTCCCCGGCACGCGGAGGGAGGTGGGGGATGGATATCACCGACACCCTTCAGGAAGGAATGGTGGCACCCGTAGGTGTCACCGCATCGGAGCCGAAGACCGGCAAAGATTTCTCCCGTACTCCAATCCCCACCGCGCAACGGACCGAAGCCGATCAGCCAAACCGCCGCCCACCACCATGCGCCATCGCGGTTGCGCCGCCACCCACGCCGCCTCACTGCGAACACCCACACGAGGCCAAGAGGACCGGAGAGAAGCGCCCCGCGGAGGGAGAAGCAGCACCGAAGCCGAACGGGAGGGAACCACCTCCACCGTCGTCGTGCGAGAGGATAGCCTCCGGCACCGTCGCGGTAGCCGTCCGGACGCGGCAGCAGGGCATGCCAGGCCACCCCTGGCCCGGCCAGGCCCGAAACGGGCCCGCTAAGCCCCGCCGCCACGCTGCAGCAAGCCGGCGATGGCGCCGCCAGCACCCTGCCGCTCCCCCGCCTCCCGGAAGCCACGAAGCAGACCCACCCCGCCGCCAGCCCGCCCAGGCCCAGATGGGGCCCGAAGGGCCCAGATCTGGGCCGAGCGGGCGCCGCCAGACCGCGCCGCCGCGTCGCCCCGCCGCCAACGGCGACGCCGCCGACCAGAAGTCCGCCCCCGCTCGCACCAGGAGCCCCCGCCGCCGCGCTGGACCGTCGCCGCCTAGAAGCACCACCCGGGGTTGCCCCGTCCCGCGCCGGTGGACACCCGAGAGGGGAAAGGCAGGGGGCCACCGCCACCAGCGTCGCCCGGGCCAGGCCCGCAGCGGGCGCCAGCGACGGCGGCAGGGAGGAAGGGGGAGGGGGAGTTGCGCGGGGGAGGAGGCTGGACGCGACCGGCCGCCCGCGGGGGTGACGCGGTCGCGGGAGAGGAAAGGGTCTCTTTTACCAAAAAGATACCGTCATTCAGCCATTGTGGGGGTGACGCGGTCGCGGGAGAGGAAAGGGTCTCTTTTACCAAAAAGATACCGTCATTCGGCCATGAATAAGAAAACAACAAGCAACTAATTGAGTAAATTGTGGTACTAGAAGACCACAAAGTCATTAGAGACAAGCACATCTCTAGCTCAGTTGGTCAGCCCGCACGCACACATGCAGGAGGTCCTTGGATCGAATCCCAGGGTGCCCCCAATTCTTTACCGTTCAAAAAAACAAAGTCATTAGAGAAATAACCATTGATCTGCTAGCGTTGGCCGTATGAATGCATAGTAGTGACCACCATGTACTCCTCCGCTATGAACAAGAACGCTGAGAAAGCAAATAAACAAGATTAGTACAGAAGGAAGATGTAGCAAGGAATTCATGATACCTATTTGCACACCAGTATTAGACACAATAGGTTGGTCTGCAAGAAACTGGTTTATACAAATAAATCAACAGGTTATTTGGATCCCAAGTATTGTCCAAACCAGATTTTCTTAAGATAGTTAAGATCCTGTCTGGTTAGGAACACAATTTAACTAAATTTGCTTTTACCATGACTGGACTTGTTAGCTCTGTAAAAAAGAACTACCGCCTGGTTTCCAAGAAAACACCATGCCCAGTAACTAGTACTCCCTCCGATCCATATTACTTGTCACTCAAACGGATGTATCTAGCATTGAAATATGTCTAGATATATGCGTCTGACCGACAAGTAATATGGATAAGAGGGAGTAATTACTTAAATTTGTATTTGTAAAACTTGCACAAACACATTTTGACAAACATTACTAACAAATGTGAAATTCATATGACAAGATCTTTTCTTATGCCTGGCAGATTCTCAGGAGGCGCTTCAGTGGACAGATTCTTATAGTCGACTAAGTATGAATCATCATTCAGGAACACTCTTCTGTCATATATAACAAAACATTTGCCTCCGTTCATGTCCCTGTCCACTAAAGCATAGCAACTAATAACCTATGCTCATCAATAGGTTCTAGATGAAAGAAACAGATATTACTGTTACAATGTCTCTTGTAATCTGAGTCCCCAGACTACTATATTAAACCATTAAGGACCTGTGATAGACAAATTACTCAACTTCAACTTCAAACAATCCAGAGTTCCTACAACTGAATGCATAACATTAAAGTAGTCACCTGTGGAGAGTATAAAGGTTTCTTATACTTCTATCTGCATCTGGAGCAAGATACTTGCCATCATCTCTATCCAGATCAAGTTGCAAAGGAAACTCGTAGCGGTCATTAATCTGCAAAAGCAGGCATGACAAGCTCAGAACTGGAAATTTAATCTTTTAACATGTGGAAGAAGATAATAGCTAGTCAGCTGCTTATTTTCTTCATTCTCAAGTGAATCAAGACTCAAGAGCATCTTAATGTTTAATATCTCCAAAGTCAAATTTAAGTAATGTCTTCTTGAATTAACACTGTGCTAGCTTCTTCTCAATCAGGTCTAACAAGGGAAATGAAACGAAATGTGAAATCTATTTTCTCATATGTCAGTGAACAGGTGCTATACAGATTGCATAGAAACCAGTCACATAGAAACAAATTTCCTTTCCTTTATTGTTGTTGGATTCATGTGTATCTTGTGTTGATCTTATGGTATGAGGAGTATCTTCGTGTGGATCTTGTCAAATAGTGTTCTCCCATGTGTTCTTCATGTTCTTAGTGATTTTCCATAAATCCACCTCCAATCATGAAGATCAGGCCACACCTTAGGGTTTGCCCTACATCATTTGGTATCATGAGCAAGGTTGCCATGATTTGGAGCCCCTCCCCCTCACTTATTTAGCCTAATTTTGTTTTGTTCTTGCCTAATTCGAAAATCCCCACCAAAATTGGCCATACCCGATTTTGACTGATTTGTCGTTTCTACTGAGTTTTTGTTGGATTTGATCCACAGATCCGATGTGCACGCCAACGACCACGATCCATCCATCCTTTTGACACCAACACCGGAAGCAAGGCCGGTCTTCTCCGATTTTGTTCGATTTTGTTAAGGTAGAGGTGTCGACGAGGTATATCATTCCATAACACAAACTTTACCTTGTCATTACTCTTGTGAGCCCTCCGTTCTTTGCAGATACCTTCGACCCTATTGAGAGTAGTCATCCGAGTGTTGCCGGGCCTCGTAAACTTGAGCACCTTAGTGATCGTGTGAGTACCATATCATGTGTATAGTTATGTTGTGCATCATCTTGTGATATTGTCTTGCATAAGTGGTCGTCTTGTAGGATTGGTGCCAAGTTCTCGAATCTTGCCCTATCACGTAACCAAGCTAGCATCTCTCCTTGGGTTTGAGCAACACGAGCTTGGTCTTCATTAGGGCAATTTTGTATGCTCATTTTCTTGGTTGCACAAGCCCGATTATATTTGTGTGATTTTCTTTTATTTCTATCTATACTTTTGTGAACACTAGCATAACATTTGGAGTTCATTGTGGTTTGCTTCCAGCTTCTACAACATCTTGAACTTCAATTTGCTTGATTTTGTGCTACTAATCCCTACCGGGCTCCACTATAAGCCATATGTGTAGGTGTGAGGTTGGACAAGGCTCATTACCAAGTGCATTCATTTCATATTGTCAATTGTGAGATCGCTTGAACCTTCACCAACATCAAAAGGAGGTAACTTTGGTATTGTTCAATCCCTTCCCTACTCACACCGAGCTCTGGGTGTCAATATGGATAGGGAAGGCACATCACATCCGGTCAAGCCTACATCAACGCCAAGATGGACGTGTTAGACAATAGGATAGATAGAGTTGTAGTTTAAACTCATATATCTCTTTCTATCTGTATTCCTCTCTATTCAAACTACCTCCCTCGATCTCCTGTAATCCAGACACATCCTAGCGGTCGTCTCAACTTGTACACCACGGCAGGCTGTTCGCCAGAATCAATATATACACGCGGCCACCTATGGGCGGTAGTGCGCTTCCCATATCATCTTTCATGGTAATCAGAGCATCTTCTTCCTAGATCAAGAGAAAAGAGAAGAGATCGCATCTAGCCTATTCCAACCTCGCCATGACTACCGCCTCCACCCAATCCAGCACCATGAGTGCGCTCACCACATCCCTTGCCTCCGTCTCCACCTTTGCCCCCTCATCATCCAGCGCCTTCCACGCCATACCCCTCGGGTCACCACCACAGGAGAAGCTCACGAGGAATAACTAAGCCGTCGTGTTGCCGCAAATCAAGGGCGCACAGATGGCTCAGCACCTCGATCCGGCGAGCCAGGCGCCACCGGAAACACTCACCATCACCAAGGACGGCAAGGAAGAGCAGATCACCAACTTCGCCCGCGTTCTCTGGTATGCACAACAGCGGCAACTTCAAGGTTTTCTGATGGGCTCTCTGTCTCGCGAGATCCTTGCACAGGTCGTCACCCTTCAAACGCCGGCGGAGGTGTGGGCAGCGATCCACGCCACCTTTGCTGCCCAAACTCAGGCGCAAGCCATCAACACGCGCATCGAGCTCACAAACCTGAAGAAGGGGAACCTGAGCATGACGGAGTATCTTGCTAAGATCAAGAGGCTCTCTGATGAGATTGCATGCACAGGGGCGGCGCTCGGCAGTGCTGAGATCGTTTCCCATGTTCTGGCCGGACTTGACCTCGACTACAACCCGGTGGTCTCGGCCCTTGCAGCACGGTAGAGCCTGTGACTGTCCAGGAGCTCTTCAACCAGCTCCTCAGCTTCGACGCGCGGCTCAACCTTCTTCACGGCATGAACGTCCGCAAGTCGTCCGCCAATGCGGTGTCCCGCTGTCGTGGAGCAGGTCGTGGGCGTGGTCACCAGGGCCACAACCGCAACAGCAGCAGCGGTGGCAACGGGCGAGGGCGCGGGAGCAATCAAGCCGCGCGATCTGGGGGCGGCGGCTTCAACAACACCGACAACGCCGCTCCTGGATCCTCTTCTTCAACTCGCTTCCGGTGTCAGCTCTGCAAGAAACCAAGCCATGAGGTCATGGATTGCTGGCACCGCTACGATGAGGACTACGTTCCTGATGCACGCCATGCTGCAGCAGCAATCCGTGAGCAGCAAGGAGGAGATGGCACTGTCTGGTATGCCGACTCAGGCGCCACTGATCACGTGACAAGCGAGCTGGAGAAGCTTGCTATGAGGGAAAAGTACTATGGTGATGATCAGATTCACACCGCAAGCGGTGGAGGTATGAAAATAAATCACATCGGCCAAGCCTCTATTAATTCTCGCACATCTAACCGTGATCTAATCTTAAAAGATGTCCTTCATGTTCCTCAGGCCGACAAAAACCTTGCCTCTGTGTCTCGTCTAACTACCGACAATAATGTTTTCTTTGAAACTCACCCTACCTATTTTCTTATAAAGGATCGGGCAACGAGGGAGCTCATTCATCACGGTAGATGCATTGGAGGACTCTACCCCATCACATCCAGAGCACTTAGTAAAAGGCGTCATCGTCAAGTCTACTCCATCGTCAAGCCCTCCTTGGCAAGATGGCATCAAAGATTAGGTCATCCATCGTCGGTCATAGTCAAGCAAGTAGTGAATAAAGACAATCTTCCATTGTCCTCTAGTCAAAACAATGAGTCTGTTTGTGATGCTTGTCAGTGTGCAAAAAGTCACCAACTTCCTTATCCCAAATCAAATAGTGTCTTATGCTCCTTTGGAACTTATTTTCAGTGATGTATGGGGATATGCAAGAGATTCTTTTGGAAGAAAAAATTCTATGTTAGTTTCATTGATGATTATAGCAAATTCACGTGGATATGTTTGCTTAAATATAAATATGAAGTTTTCTCTATCTTCCAAGAGTTTCAGAAGTTGGTTGAACGCCAATTTGACAGAAAAATCAAGACAGTCCAAAGTGACTGGGGAGGGGAGTATGAGAAACTCAATTCATTCTTTCGCAATATAGGTATTGCTCATCATGTCTCTTGCCCCCATGCTCATCAATAGAACGGTTCTGCCGAACGCAAGCATCGACATATCGTTGAAGTAGGACTATCTCTTTTAGCCCATGCATCTATGCCACTGAAGTATTGGGATGAAGCCTTTATCACTGCCACTTATCTCATAAATAATATTTTCTAGAGTATTCCAGCTATAAGTAGAAGTATGTGAAGGCTTCCCAAAGCCTATAAATAAAGGTACTCACCTCTACTTTGGAGGCTAGACTATGTACCCACTATCTATAATAGAACTTGTTGTTCTTATCTAAGATCTTGGAGTAGATCTTGTGCTCTAGGAGTTCTGATTGAACTCTTGTCGCCATATTGGCCTACATTCGCCTCTAGAGCGATATCTAGCGCAACACGTTGAAGTTGTTCCTTCAACACTTGTGTTGTACACTGTTAGAGTACGTAATGGGCCTAATGGGCCCGTTAGTCTTAGGGTTAATTAGAGATAAGGGTCGCTTGCTTAGGGGTCAAGTAAGCCTTGCTTGGGAGTTAAGTAAACCTCTCTATATAAAGAGAGGAGATGTATCAATCTAATCAAGCAAGAATTAAGAAGGAAATCCCTTCCCTCTTGCCCGGCCGTGGGCAAAAAGGCCCTCGGACGGCCCTTTCGCCCCTCCTTCTAGCAGCGCCATAACAATTTGGTATCAGGTAGCTTAGTTCCGATCATGTCTTCGCCGCCGCCCACCCCGTCGCTTCCGCTGCCGACCGTCACCACCGCGCCACTGGCCATCTACACCCCGCTGCTGCCCTCCCCGTCCGCGCTGTTGGACGCATCCTCCGGCGCCGCCACCGCCCAGATGCCGGTGCCCTCCACCGCACCACAGGCCGCCGCCTACACCCCGAAGGAGATCACCAGGGTCCTCAACGACCTCGTCACAGCCGTCCAGGGGATCCGGCTATACCTGGCCAGCCCCTACGGACCGCCACCGCCCCTGCCGCCGACCGCCGCCACCGGGTCGCCGCCCTGCCGTGGTACTCGCTGCATCCAGGGGCCTCCGTGGCGTTCGCTGGGACGCTGCAGCCCCAGCTGCAGCTGCCGCCGCCGCCCCGCAGTG
>NC_041387.1:335144192-335161353 GCF_002162155.2 Triticum dicoccoides | reverse complement strand
GGCTGCCGTGGCAGCCGCTGCACCAGGCGGCCTTCGCCGCGCTCGCCGGGCCACTGCAACAGCCGCTGCAGCTGCGATCCATCGCCACCACCGCCCAACCCTGGCTGAAGTGGCAGCCGCCGCGCCCGGCGCTCCACAGCAACAGCCGCTGCCACTGCCCGGTGCCCCAGCACAGCAGCCGCTGCAGCAGCCACCGCCGGTCAGCTCCGGCCCCGCATCTACCGCGCCGGCGGGAGTCCCGCTCCACCAAGTCCAGTCCCCGCCGTCGTCGTCACCGCTTCCGTCTTGGATCACTACCCGCCACGTGTCAGCGGCGGTGAGGCTGCAGGCTGCTGCGCGCGGCCTCCTAGCGCGTCGGCGTGTGCGGGAGATGCGTGGTCTGCAGCTACCGCTCCTCCAAGTTGCCCTTCGCTCGCAAAGGACCTCGATCTCATCCGCTGCGTCGGGGATCTTGGGCATGCGGTTTCCCCCACGGGCGGCGGGCAATGTTGTTTTCCCCGCGGGCAGCGACCTCAAAGTCTGCGACATCGGCGGTTGGGGGGCGCACCCCTCCTCGTCATTCTCCATCGCAAGCCCTCCACTCTTCCCTGTGCGGTGCAGACCAACAGCCGCCCGGCAGGGAGAAGGCATGGTGTCACCGACAGCAACGCACCGCGTAGCACCACTTCATTCCGCCACCGGCCGCCGCAAGGGCGCCTCTGCTGGTCACTATTGCGACTACTTCCAGGTGGTCATACACATGCACTCCTTTTGTCCAGGTGGTGTCCATGGGGTCCAGGTGGCTGTACACGTGCACGTCCGACGTGTGGATGGTGTCCACTTTTTGTTAAGGGGTCCAAAATAAAGCGTCCCAGTTCATTTCAGGTTGAGAATAATAAAACAAGCCGAGATGTAAAAGGCTTGTTTTTAGGTGTTAGGTTTGTGTTGCGTCGAGTCATGGTTATAAGTTGGTTAGGCTGCAGCTCGAGGACAAGTTGCATGTCCAGGTGGGGTGTAGTGTTAGAGTACGTAATGGGCCTAATGGGCCTGTTAGTCTTAGGGTTAATTAGAGATAAATTAGAGATAAGGGTCGCTTGCTTAGGGGTCAAGTAAGCCTTGCTTGGGAGTCAAGTAAACCTCTCTATATAAAGAGAGGAGATGTATCAATCTAATCAAGCAAGAATTAAGAAGGAAATCCCTTCCCTCTTGCCTGGCCGTGGGCAAAAAGGCCCTCGGCCGGCCCTCTCGCGCCCTCCTTCTAGCAGCGCCATAACATACACATTGTAGCAGCAAGGTGGAGTTGCCCCTCCACAACCTTTGTGCTGCTTCACCAACACTCAACGCCATACAACTTTGCGGGTCGAATCGCCATCTGATAGAACCTGCCTGTTAGCATTTATGCACTCTCTTGTCACAGAGAACGATGGAAGCTTGGCGCAACTTCATCCATCCAGCTTTGACTCGATGGCTCGCATCTTCATCGATATCACCATCCTTCTAAAGCATTGACCACAAATATCGAAAGGTGCCCTTCTGAGGTACCATCTGCCCATTAAGGCTAACCTCCTCGTGTCTAGTAGTACTGAAACCGCACCTCATGTACTCGGTTTCAGTTCTACTAAGCCTAAAACCTTTCTATTAACCCCCGCCCGACTATCATCGACTAGCACCACATCATCCACAAAGAGCATACACCATCGGATATCTACTTGTATATCCCTTGTGACCTTATCCATCACCAAAGCAAAAAAATAAGGGCTCAAAGCTGACCCTTGGTGCAGTCCAATTTTAATCAGGAAGTCATCGGTGACGCCATCACTTGTTCGAACAATTGTCACAACCTTATCGTACATATCCTTGATGAGGGTAATGTACTTTGTTGGGACTTTGAGTTTCTCCAAGGCCCACCACATAACATATTGTTTCATCAAATTTTTCAAATGGATATATGCAGCAACCATAAGCCGAATTGAAGGAGACACAAGCAGCAGCCGAAGGAAATATTATAAGAGGAAGCTTTTCCCAAGTACTTTGTTGGTAACGTTTTGATTTTTGCTTGATATACGAAACTCTGACTAATTACCTTTCGTGTTTAGTGCGGCGTTTAGACAAGAAATTTGGAGGCAGTGAAAATAAACTGGTTAGGTTATTTGGGTGCTTTAGATAATGTGTCTATGACAATCAAGTATCCAACCTGCCGATTGTACCTCTGATTTTAGGGGCACCTACAGGTTGAGGTTAGCATGACTAGGTCTTGCAATTTTTCTCCTTTGCAATTTGTTTTTGGTATAACCTTCATACCTAATGGAGACTAGGGAAGGTAGTAAAAAAGGTTCTTAACTCGAAACAGTGTTTAATCACTGCCAAGATGTAAATGCAAAATGTCAACAGTTGAGACATTTATTTATTTGTTGTTATGCATCCGTTCTATAAAAATGATATGTGCATAACCTAAATCATCATGTTCTCATTTTCTTTCAATCATGTTTGTGGTATATTTGTTAAGCTGTTATTCTTATAGAAAAATCTTTGCTCAACTTTTCATTGCAACGCTTGGGGTATCCACTAGTATATATGAGTTACCAAGCCAAGCTCAAGATCAAAGTCAGTATAGTTTCGAGCTCAAGCTGAGTCTACCTGGCCTAGCGCTGCATACTGGCAGCCCTGTGTGAAAGTAGCTCCAAAGTATTTAGTACAACAATAGGGTGAAAAACACATGCATACATACATAAATAATTTAATGCAAGATCGACGAGGAACAATAGAGAGAAGTAAAAGAAGAAGAAAAAACAGAAGTCAAATCTGTTTGACTACTTCTAGATACTTCTACTCCTCTGTCTAGTATTTGCTTTTGTTTTCTTAGCCCTGGCTATTGTTTTCTAGAGTCTTCTAGCTATGAGTAGAATGTTGAATCTCACGTAATGTTTTCTAGGTATAAGTAGAAGTTGAGATGTGAAGGCTTCCAAAGCCCTATAAATAGAGGTCCACACCTCTAGTTTGTAACTCGGCCTATGTACCCATTACCTATAATAGAACTATGTGTTCTTGTCTAAGATCTTGGACTACATCTTGTGCTTTGGGAGTTTTTTATTGACCTGCTGCCATATCGGACTATATTCACCTTTAGAGGGATATCTAGCGCACCAAGTTGAAGTAGTTCTTTCAACACTTGTGATGTACACTTTCCAGCAACAAAGGTGGAGGAGCTGCTCCACAACCTTGTGCTGCTTCAAAGATAATGTGTTTATGGAAACAATTGGTCATTCTTACGGTTCCAGTATTCCATAAAAAATATCCAAATCACATCATTTGTTACTTTCACAAAGCAAGTATTATGTACATAGATAATGTAAAGAATATGCAAGCGCTTCAATATGTAGAAAACTATAGAAGTAAAATAATAGATAAAAGAATCAGCAAGGTATGACAGTCCCAACCTTAACCATGGTATCTCTCATATAATCGTACTCAAAACGCTTAAGCTGAAGTTGCAAAACAGGGGGAAAATCGAGGAAGAGAACGCCCTTTTTTGCATCCTGAAATATCAAGATTTCACCAAGACAATACCAAAATAAATTAGAGAAGAGAAACTGCATTTCTCAAGCTAATGGAAGGTACCCCCGTGCTCATAGATAGATGACATTTTAGACATGCGAAGTGTCTCAAACATGAGATTATGACTGATTCTTTTAATGTGAATATGTTAACAAATTCTATAAAAAAAATGTGAACATATTTTATGAAAAATATAGTTACTATTTCCATCTGAACAATCTAAATAAATTTATGTATGGAGACAAGTAAATGCATTCTTGAAGCAGCACAAAAGGTTGTGGAGGAGCAACTCCACCTTGCTGCTACAATGTGTAGAGCACAAGTGTTGAAGGAACAGCTTCAACGTGCTGTGCTAGATATCGCTCTAGAGGCGAATGTAGGCCGATAGGGCAGCAAGAGTTGAATCCAGAACTCCTAGGGCACAAGATCTACTCCAAGATCTTAGATAAGAACAACAAGTTCTATTATAGGTAGTGGGTACATAGTCTGGGTTACAAAGTAGAGGTGAGGACCTCTATTTATAGGGCTTTGGGAAGCCTTCACATTCTTCTACTTATAACTGTAACACTCTAGAAAACATTATTTAGGATTCATCATTCTACTCGCAGCTACTTATAACTAGAGAACTCTAGAAACAGCAGGTAGGGTAAAGAAAAGAAAGGAAATACTAGACCACAACAGAAGTATCTAGAAGTAGCCAAACAGGTCTTGCATCTGGGTTTTTTTCTCATCTATTGTTCCTCATCATTCTCCCCTGGTTGTTTGGAACTCGCCCTCGAGTTCTCGTCATAGAGTGCTTCTTCTGGATGGTAGAGAGTCAAAGTCTGCGACATTGGAAGTGTTGGATATGCCCATGTCGCTTGGAAGATCTATCACATAAGCATCATCATTTATCTTCCTTATGATAGAGAAGGGCCCATACCTTCGCTACCTAAGCTTCCCCTTAACACCTAAAGGCAGCCTCTCTTTTCGGAGGTAGACCACACCTTATCACCAACTTGGAATGATTTTGGCCTCCTTTTGAAATCAGCAAGTTGCTTATATTTCCGATTTTCTGCCTCCAGAACACCATGAATCTCTTCAAATAACTTGATGTAATTATCAGCAAAGGACAATACTGATTTTGAGTTTCCCCTTGATGGTAGCTTCACCAGGTCCACCACATGTGTTGGAACTTTAGTGCAGACAATGGAAAAAGGGCTCCTTCCTATGGATCTATGCTTACAGTTATTGTAGGAGAACTCTACAAGAGATAGAGCCAAATCCCATTGTCCCTTTCTTTCTCCACAAATGCAACGGATCAGATTACCCAAGAACTTGCTCACCACTTCCATTTGTCCATCTGTTTGTGGATGAGCAGTGCTAGAAAATTTCAATTCAGTGTTGAATTGCTTCCACAAAGTGAGCCAAAATGCAGCAAGAAACTTGCTATCACAGTTTGAGCCGATGGACCTTGGTACCCCATGAAGTCTGACCACTTCTCGAAAGAATAGGTTTGCCACATGATGAGCATCCGTTGTCTTGCGGCCTGGGATGAAATGAGCCATCTTTGAGAATCTATCCACGACCACAAATACAGCATCACTTCCTTGTCTTGTTCTTGGCAAGCCCAAGACGAAGTCCATAGAGATGTCCTCCCATGGAGCCACAGGGACAGACAAAGGCATGTATAACCCTGTGTTCTGGACTTGACCTTTGCAGGTTTGACATATGGGGCACCGCTGAACAAACTTTCCAGCATCTCTCTTTAGTTGTGGCCAAAAGTAGCGAGCTTCCAAGGTAGCGATAGTCTTGTCCCGTCCAACATGGCCACTAAGATCACTTGAATGGAGTTCTCTAATTAGTTTGTCACGCAGAGAACTCCTTGAGATGCACAAACGATCATTTTTGAAGAGATAGCCATCCTGCACCAAATAGTCGTCACCTAATGGCTGGCCCCTGATGTGCTTTACCCAAACATGGCCAAAGTCTTCATCATCCTCATACAACTCCTTTATTTGATCCATGCCTGGAAGTTCAGCTTCAAAAGAAGTCAAGAGACATGCACGACGACTCAAAGCATCAGCCACTCGGTTAGTTGACCCCTTAGTTCAAAAAAGCGTTAGGCGTTAATTGTGCGTTTTGCCACCGCTTTGCGCTTTACTGACCAAAGCGCATGCTTATGCACAGTTATGCACAGATTAAGCGTAGTTATGCGCAATGCGTTTTACCAACGCTTAGAGCCTAGGCGTGCTTAAGCGCTCGCTTAGGCGCGCCTTTTTTAACTATGGTTGTCCCAGATTTATGCACAATGAGATAGTTAAACCTCTTCAGATATGTTGCCCATCTCGCTAGCATGCAGTCAACATGCTTTTGATTTCTAAAATGCTTAAAGGATTGATGGTCATTATATACAATGAACTCTTTAGGCAGCAAATAGACTTCCCAAGTTTTCAACGCTAGTTTTCAACGCTCTGGAAACTGCATATAATTCTAGCTGATAGGTACTCCATTTGTGTCTAACTTCACTTAACTTCTCACTAAAGAAAGCAATGGGCTTCCTTTCTTGAGATAGGACAACTCCAATGCCTACCCCACTTGCATCACACTCCAACTCAAAAGTCTTGTTGAAATCAGGTAGCACCAAGACAGGAGCTTGTGATAGTTTTTGTTTAATCTCATTGAAACTAGCTTCAGCTGCTTCTATCCACTGGAACTTTCCTTTCTTCAAACACTCGGTAATTGGTGCCGTGATTGTGCTGAAATTCTTCACAAATTGCCTATAGAAAGCTGCAAGGCCATGAAAACTTCTTGCCTCGAAAATGGTCTTCGGAGTTGGCCATCCTCGGATTGCTTCATCCTTGGAGTCATCAACACGAATACCGTCACACGTTATGATGAATCCTAGGAAAAAAAAGTCGTGTTTGCAGGAAAACACATTTCTTCAAGTTGACGTAGAGCTCATTTTCCCTTAGTACTTCTAGCACCTTCCGAATGTGATCAAAGTGTTCATCCTCATCCTTGTGGGATAAGAAGGGTCGAAGGACTTGATTCATTAAGCACATAAAGGTACTTGGAGCATTTGAGAGTCCAAATGGCATGACTAGCCCTTCAAACAACCCTTCCTTTGTCTTGAAGGCGGTTTTCCATTCATCCCCGGGTCTGTTACGGATTTGATGATATCCGCTTCTTAAATCTAGCTTTGTGAACACTCTTGCTCCATTAAGCTGATCCAACATATCATTTAGACGGGGAATCAAGAATCTATACCTTATGGTGATCTTGTTAATGGCTCTACTGTTCGTACACATGCGCCAAGATCCATCTTTCTTTGGCACGAGCATGGCTGGTACAGCACATGGGCTAATACTCTCGAATGTGCCTCTTTTGCAGCAATTCCTCCACTTTCTCCTTCAATATATCATGCTCTTTTGGGCTCATTCGATAGTGTGGAAAATTAGGAAGACTTGCTCCCAGAATTAAGTTGATTCTATGTTGACTTCCTCTCATCGCTGGCAGACATTGTGGCTTTCCAAGTATGTTATAAAATTCTGCTAATAAGCCACATACCTTTGCTGGAATTTCAACAACCGGGTGCTCTTCTCCTTTTACTATAAGTGCGGCACACAAATCTGCCTCGTTCAAGTCTTCCATAAACTCATTAGAGGTGTAGGAGATAGTTAACATACTTTTCCCCTCCTCCTTAGAGATATCACCATCAGTTTTATTTGGTAGAATAATGATCTTTCTCTTGTTCCAAATGAAAGAGTAAGAATTTTCCTTGCCCTTGTGTGTAGTATCTGTTGGAATAAACCAGGATGTCCAGTCCGGCTCGGACTTGGAACCTTCACCCGTGTAGGATTCGTATGGTAGTACTAGGTAGCCTCTAGTATATATATATATACGTGTATCCCCTTGTAATCAAATCATCAGAAGCAATAAAGAGAAATACAAAGGCTCGATACGGGCCTTTAGCCATCGATCAGTTTTTCAGTTCACAAGTTACGTCGAGAATCATCGATCGCACACACGTACAAGACAGCCCGGTTTCGTTTGTACGTACGCTCCGCGGCGAGACAAGCACGTACTACAGAATCAATCAAGCTGCTTGCTTGCTAGCTTGTCTAGCTAGCTTCCACGTACGTGTGTTGCTACTCTGGTGATTTGATCCAGGGATCAAAAGCCAACAGTTGGTATCTAGAGCCTCGACGATCTACGATCTACGATGACGGAGAGCGACAAGGAGTCGGTCAAGTCCGACAATGGCGGTTCCAAGGCGAACAAGAACGGCGACAAGGTGAAGAAGGGCGGCAAGTCAGCAACCAGTAGTGGCGGAACGGGCGGCACCAACGTACCGGCGCATCGCAACATCCCCATCCAGTACCCGATGCTCACCGACGCCAACTACGGCGTGTGGGCGGTGAAGATGAAGATCATTCTCCGAACCCTTCGAGTGTGGCAGGCCATCACGGACGACGACGTCGACGAGGAGTGCGACGAAGGTGCCATGGCCGCCATAGCCCAGTCTGTGCCGGATTCCGTGCTGATGACATTGGCGGAGTTCGAGACAGCAAGAGAGGCATGGAACACACTCAAAGAGATGAGGACCGGAGAAGATCGCGTCACCAAGGCTCGGGCACAAGTGCTGAAACGCCAATTTCAAAAGTTGCAAATGGAGGAAACTGAATCGGTGAACGACTATGCCATGCGTCTAACTACTTTGGTGGGAGAAATCCACGCGCTTGGTGCGAAGCTCGAGGAGACCGAGATTGTGGAGAAGTTTTTTAGTTCGGTGACTGATAAATTCACGTACATCATCGGCACACTCGAGCAGCTTTACGACATCGACGACATGACCATAACGGAGGCGATCGGACGCTTGCGGACATGGGAAGAAAATGCTCGAGGTTGTCGGCAAGGCAAAGGAGGAGGTAGTGACCAACTCATGTACTCGCGCACAGATTGGGAGTCCCCAAGTAGCAAAGGAAGGCGCAACGTCGGCGAAGGCTCAAACAACGCGAAGAGAGGCGGACAAACCATTAAAGGCAAAGGAAAAGGCAAGCCACAAGGTCGTGGTAAGGCGGACCGATCTAAAGAGCGGAAACCACGAAACTTGGATATGTCCGAGGTCAAGTGCTATAACTGCAATGAGATGGGTCACTTTGCAAAGGATTGTCCGGTGCCTAACAAGAGGGAGATCAAGGCAATTTGGCGAAGCAGGAAGACGAACGTCCAGATCTTCTGATGGCCGAAGTTTGTGATCTCGTGGAGCCTAACAAGCGCGACATCAAGGCAAATTTGGCGAAGCAGGAAGACAAACGTCCAGGTCTTCTGATGGCTAAAGTTTGTGATCACGTCCAAACGGTGGTTGTGAAACCAAGTCGAAAGGTGCTACTTCATGAGAAGAAAGTAATACCGAAGTTATCCGGAAACCAGAACGTGTCGTGGCATCTAGACACCGGTGCCAGTAACCACATGATGGGGTGCAAGGAGAAGTTCCTCGAGCTGGAATATGATGTTCAAGGCTCGGTCAAGTTCGGTGATGGTTCAAATGTGGAGATTTGCGGACAAGGTTCTTTCCTCTTCGAGGGTCTCAAAGAACATCGCATACTCACCGGAGTGTACTACATCCCACGGCTTCGCAACATCATCATCTCTGTCGGGAAACTTGACGAGAATGGATGCAAGGTGGATATTGAGAACGGAGTGATGACAATCTTCGACAACCTCTGAAACGTGCTAGCACGTGTGAATCGCACGCGAAACATGCTCTATATTCTCAACCTTGATCAATCTCAACCGGAGTGTTGGCTTGCCAAGAGTGATGATGATTCGTGGTTATGGCATGCTAGATTTGGACACGTTAACTTCTACGCCTTGAAGAAGATGTCGAAGATGGAGATGGTATCTGGGATGCCGTTTATCGACCATGTTGACCTAGTATGTGATGGGTGCTTGGTTGGAAAACAGCACCGTAGGCCGTTCCCTGCTCAGTCTACCTATCGTGCAAGTGATGCACTCGAGCTGCTCCATGGTGATCTATGTGGCCCTATCACCCCAGCAACTCACGGAGGAAAGAAGTACTTCTTCCTTGTGGTAGATGACTACTCGAGATACATGTGGGTCGTTCTCCTACGATCTAAAGATGAGGCATCTGAAGCGTTCAAGAAGCTGAAGGCTGCAACGGAGATGGGACACAAGCTGAAGGTTCGCGCTCTACGGACATATCGCGGCGGAAAGTTTACGTCAAACGAGTTCAACGACTACTGCGAGAAGATTGGCATAAAAAGGTTCCTCACGGCACCTTATACGCCACAGCAGAACGGGGTTGTTGAAAGGCGCAATCGAACCGTCGTTGACATGGCGAGAAGTTTACTCAAGAGCAAGAACTTGCCGGGGACATTTTGGGAAGAAGTTGTCTCGACTGCGGTCTATCTTCTCAATCGGGCTCCAACGAAGGCGGTGATAGGCAAGACTCCGTATGAAGCAATTTACGGACGTAAGCCGAATGTGTCTCATCTACGGACGTTCGGGTGCGTGGCGCATGTGAAGACGGCGGAGCCGCATCTCTCAAAGCTTGCTGATCGTAGCACCAAGATGGTGTTCATCGGATACGAGAGGAGTTCTGGCACCAAGGCATACCGCTTCTACGATCCACGAACCAAGCGTCTACGGATTTCACGTGACATCGTGTTTGAGGAAAACCAAGCGTGGAATTGGAGCGCAGCAGCCGACGATGCTCCAAACGGTAATATATTCACAGTTGAATTTCCAGCTGATGATGATGCATGGGAAGACGTCCAGGTGGTTGGCAAGACACCCAACCAAGGTGACCGCAATGGCAGTGACCACCATGGTGCCGACACTGACAACGACGCGCATGGATCGCAAGGTGATAGCGACAACGACGCGCACGACACTGGCGGAGATCTCGACAATGAGGCGCATAGTGATGATGACAATCAAGATGATGGTCACGATCACGACGACTACGCCGACGACGCGGATGCCAACGACCCGGCATCTACCACGCACGAGACTCAACGGTCTTCCTCAAGTGCATCGACGCCGACACAATTTGTGTCGCCCCCTTCGCAAGCCAGAACGGATTTTTCCGGGCCTCGTCGCTACAAGCCCCTCAAGAAAGTCTACAAGTACGCAAAGCCAGTTACACTCGAGTACTCCGATTTGTGTTTACTCGGAGTTGAGGAGCCTGCGAACTTCGTAGAGGCAAGCAAAAGTTCAAGTTGGATGCACGCCATGGATGAGGAGATGAAGGCGATTGAGAGCAATGGCACGTGGACTTTGGTAACCCGACCTACGAACCAAAAGGCCATAGGTTTGAAGTGGGTTTACACGTTAAAGAAGGACACGAAGGGTACCGTTGTGAAGTACAAGGCAAGACTCGTCGCAAAGGGTTAAGTACAACGTGAAGGAGTTGACTATGAGGAGGTGTTTGCACCGGTTGCTCGAATCGAGACGGTGAGAGTGCTCCTAGCTTTGGCAGCAAAAGAGGATTGGAAGGTTCATCATATGGATGTGAAATCCGCTTTCCTCAACGGCGACCTCAAAGAAGAAGTGTACGTGGAACAACCCCTCGGCTACGAGAAGAAAGGCGAAGAAGGGAAAGTTTACAAGCTCAAGAAGGCACTTTACGGGTTGAAGCACGCGCCAAGAGCTTGGAACGCAAAGTTAGACCGAAGTTTGATCTCGCTCGGGTTCAAGAGATGTCCCCTCGAGCACGCGGTCTATACAAAGAACTCCAAATGATCAAACCTGCTAGTTGGAGTTTATGTCGACGATCTGATTATCACCGGAGATAGCGCGCAAGAAATTGAACATTTCAAGGCGCAGATGAAGAAGTTCAGCATGAGCAATCTGGGATTACTCAGCTATTACTTGGGCATCGAAGTGAAGCAAAGCTCCGGAGAGATTTCCCTATGTCAATCGGCTTACGCGGTCAAGTTATTGGACAAGTGTGGCATGACAGATTGCTACGAGACACAAGCTCCAATGGACCAACGTCACAAATTGAGCAAGCGTAGCTCAAATCCGCCGGTGGACGCCACAATGTATCGAAGCGTTGTGGGCAGCCTAAGATATTTGGTGCATACCCGACCTGACTTGGCTTATTCTGTCAGGATCGTGAGTCGTTTCATGGAGAATCCGACAACCGAACACATGAGCGCGGTCAAGCAAATCTTGTGCTATGTGAAAGGCACTATTAATCTTGGTTGCACGTACAGAAAGGGAAATGAAGGATTGGTCCTTCGTGGATACTCAGATAGTGACATGGCAGGTGATGTGGATGACCGAAAAAGCACAACGGGCATGGTATTCTACCTTGGCCCAAATCCTATCAGCTGGAATTCTCAGAAGCAAAAGGTGCTTGCGCTGTCTTCATGCGAGGCAGAATACATAGCGGCAAGCACGGTGGCTTGTCAAGCAGTGTGGCTGAGAAGACTCCTAGCTGATCTTGCAAAGCGGGAGGTGCAGAAGGTGTCATTGAAGATCGACAACCAAGCTGCAATCTCATTGTGCAAGAATCCGGTTCATCACGAGAGGAGCAAGCACATAGACACCCGGTTCCACCACATCCGGAAGTGCATTGAGGAAGGGATGACCGAGGTCCAGCACGTGAACACGAAAGACCAGCTTGCCGATATTCTTACGAAGTCTCTCGGACGACAAAAATTCTTAGAGATGCGAGAAAGGATCGGCGTCCAAACTATAAAGTGAGGACATCATGTTTAGGGGGGTGAATGTTGGAATAAACCAGGATGTCCAGTCCGGCTCGGACTTGGAACCTTCACCCATGTAGGATTCGTATGGTAGTACTAGGTCGCCTCTAGTATATATATACGTGTATCCCCTTGTAAACAAATCATCAGAAGCAATAAAGAGAAATACAAAGGCTCGATACGGGCCTTTAGCCATCGATCAGTTTTTCAGTTCACAAGTTACGTCGAGAATCATCGACCGCACACACGTACAAGACAGCCCCGGTTTCGTTTGTACGTACGCTCTGCGGCGAGACGAGCACGTACTACAGAATCGATCAAGCTGCTTGCTTGCTAGCTTGTCTAGCTAGCTTCCACGTACGTGTGCTGCTACTCTGGTGATTTGATCCAGGGATCAAAAGCCAACAGTATCCACATCAAATTGCCAAGGTCTCCCAAGAAGAACATGGCTGGCATCCATCATAACCACATCACACAACACATCTGAGCGATAGTGCGTGCCCAAAGAAAGTGGCAGGTTGCATTGTTTGGTGATCCCCATATTCACTCCTTTCTTGATCCACCCAATAGTGTAGGGGTTTGGATGATCATGAGTATCAAGCTTTAATTGGTTCACCAACTTCTGGGAGATAAGATTCTCGCAACTGCAACTACCAATTACTAATTTGCATACCTTGCCATTCGCCGTGCATTTGCTCTCAAATATTTTCTTCTGTTGTGTGTCGCCAGGTTGTGGTGTGGAACATAGGAGACGCTGAATCACACATAACACCTCTTCACCTTTTTCTTGACAAACCTCTTGCCCCTCTACATCTTCAGATTCGTATTCTTCCTCATCGTCTTAGATGAGTCTTCGGTATGAGGATATGGAGTGTATGGAGCCTTAGTTGCCTTTCTTGTCCTCACAAACCTCTCGGCCTTTAAGGCTAGAGCTTGTGCTTGATCGATGGACCAGATTTGTTGCATCATCAATCGATCTTCAATAGCATCATTGAGACCATTGATGACCTTGCAACTTGTTGATCTTCAGTTTCAGCAAGGTTGCACCTCACTTGTAGCCTTAGAAACTCCTCCGTGTAATCTGAAACAGTTCTATTTCCTTGAGCATAATTTTGAAATTGGATAAATAGGATATGGTCATAATCAGCGAGCAAAAATCTCCCTTTCAAGAGACCTTTCATTTGCCGCCAAGTTCTCACATGAGGTTCTCCTCTCAACCTGCGCTCTTCTTGAACACGATGCCACCATGCACCGACTCCTTTCAGCTTGTATGCGACCAAAGGAACTCTACGATCTTCCGGAACCTCCATGACCTCAAAGAAAGTCTCCACTTCATATAACCAATCTAGGCACCCTTCAATATCAACATTTCCATTAAAAGTTGGGATGTCAACTTTCACCTTGTATGTATCCCTTGCATATGTAGGGTTGGGTACTCTCCGATATGCATAGAGATCAGCTTCTTCAAGGGCTTCATCATATTCTTCACCTTCAGAAGTTTCAACATAAAATGGCCTTCTTGAAGCACGTTGAACAGCATGTTGTTGTGGCGGTCTTGCTCCAAGATTACCTCTCCTTTCTTGAACATCTTCACCTTTAGATGAATCTCTTTCATTGGCAGCAGGGGGGGCACTCTTTCTTATCATCTCAACCAGCTGGTCAAGTCTCCGATTAAGATCTTCACGCAGCTCTTTGATTTATTGTTCTGCAGCATCCATCCTCTTCTCCAATTGCTCCATTGCTTGCTGCAGCTTGCTCTCGAAGAGGACAGCAAGAACTAGTATGGGTCACCGAGGCTCTGATGCAACCTGAAGCAGCACAAAAGGTTGTGGAGGAGCAACTCCACCTTGCTGCTACAATGTGTAGAGCACAAGTGTTGAAGGAACAGCTTCAACGTGCTGTGCTAGATATCACTCTAGAGGCGAATGTAGGCCGATAGGGCAGCAAGAGTTCAATCCAGAACTCCTAGGGCACAAGATCTACTCCAAGATCTTAGATAAGAACAACAAGTTCTATTATAGGTAGTGGGTACATAGTATGGGTTACAAAGTAGAGGTGAGGACCTCTATTTATTGGGCTTTGGGAAGCCTTCACATACTTCTATTTATAGCTGGAACACTCTAGAAAACATTATTTAGGATTCACCATTCTACTCACAGCTACTTATAACTAGAGAACTCTAGAAACACCAGGTAGGGTAAAGAAAAGAAAGGAAATATTAGACCACAACAAAAGTATCTAGAAGTAGCCAAACAGATCGGGCGTCTGTTTTTTTTTTCTCATCTATTGTTCCTCATCAATTCTTTCCAAAACATCATCTATTTCTGAGGTTGTGTATGGTATGCAGATTCACACGACACAGTTCCAATCAAGATCTTCATAAAAGCACCAATTCAAGTTTCAAATTACAGCTTAATGGAAAAAAGAATATGTGGTGTGTGTACCTGTAAACCATGATTCTCTGCATGATACTTGTTATCACCCTCGAGACGCTCAACCTCAACATATTTATCGAACGATGCATACACGTCAGGACAACCTTTGACATCAAGTTGAAGGTCTGCAAGGAAATAATACAGCATTATCTCAGCTATAAAGATCAAAACACAGCTAATGGGAACCTGGTACCAAGATAATGTGTAGTTACGTACCATAAAAGGACTCTTTCCTGTTAGATTTATAGTCCACGTTCATACACTCAATATAATTAATGTGGTGACCTTCAAATAATTGCTCGATTGTTCCTTCTACAACAGTTCCCTAGGGAGAAAGTTAAGTTAATAGAAGCCCGTATGCTCCAAATAGGAAGCCTTACACTAAATTCATTACCTTCATCTTATCTTCAAGTTTCTCACAGAGAACTCTGTTGAGCTCTTGTACATCATGCTGCATGAAGGAATCATATGTGTCCCATCCAAAAGATTTCGTCAACTCTTTTGTAGCTACACTGTTGTCACTGTACTGGAGCTTATAAAAAAGGCTTTGCAGCGCCAAGGGAATACTTCCAGATGGCATGTCGTTTTCGGTGGTTGGCATATGATACACAGCCTGCGAGAAAACCTCAGTTAGTCGACTAGTACAGAGAACAATAATGCCTAGAACGTTACAATGCATAAACCAGACCTTTCTGAAGTATGGTATGTGGTACAATGTTTGTAGAAGAGAGTTCATATAACAGGTCGCTCCTTGGTTTTTCAAACCAACATAACCTGTTTCCTTTTTTGAGTCATATGTCCAATAGTCAACCATTTTGCGGACAGCAACCTCTGCCTCCACAACAATAGTATCATTCACAAGGTAACCTCTACTTGGATCATATAGCTCACTCAAAGGCATAAAAGAAGTGAAACCCCAATCACTCTCACGTGCACTAAATTGATGTTGAGTATCTGCCAGACAGAGAAGAATAGTGCATTAGAGATGCATTTATACCATAGAAATTATACATTGGCAAACAGAAAGAAGAGCAAGCAGCAGTACTCAGAATCAGTAGATCAAGTTCAAATATCCTTCCTAATTAGTCCCTCAGTTCCAAAATATGAGGTGTATTAGTTTTTTTCAAAAGTCAAACATATATATATTTGACCAAGTTACAGAAAAGAGTATCAATATCTGCGGTACCAAATTTAAACTATTAGATCCATCACAAAAGTATTTCATATTTTATTTATTTTGTATTGTAAATGTTGATATTTTATTCTATAATTTTTGTCAAACATATATAAGTTTGACTTGCACGATAACTGATGCACCTTATTTTCAGCTATGAAGATGAACAAACAAAAGATGTCGCATGGCATTTAAAAGCATGGGGGTCACAACCCAGACTTAATTTTGGGGAGTGAAGCAACATGTGACCGAATGTTCAAACAGTAAATCTAAACAAAGCTAGACTAAAATTGAAACTGTGAGCCTGTGAGGAATTCATTGTTTAAGACAGAACAGCGTCTAAATGCGATTGATTGCTATTTTATGCTACGAAACCCTGGAGTTTTTCAATAGTAGTAGTAGTTTTGCATACAGAGACAGTTTAGTGGAGACTAGAATAGTGCTAGCACTCCTTTACAGTTCACTCAAGTTTAAGTGCAAATCTACGTAATGCAGGGTTATGTACAGCATGAAGAAGGAATACACCTTTTCGTGTCGTATACTTCTGATCAATCTGGTTTACAACAGATAAGCTAAACTGGGCAGAACGGCTCCAACCATATGGGAGATTGGCCGAGTCAGCGACGTCCAAGTACATTGACAGGTGCTCCACATTATTCCCCTTGGGGAAAATAAGAACACGCCTGCATCAGAGCCACAGACGTTACCAAGTTAAAACATTCTGAAAAGTCGTAGCAGCTGCAGCTAGTATAAGGCTCAGTTTGTGGTTGCTGAACTGGGCTTATTTTATAATCAGCTGTGCAAAAATACACGGAACTAGAGATAAGTTGGTTAAACAAACACCAAACTAGGCAAAAGCTGGTTGGGTGGGCTGGGTTATCATAATACACCGCAATGCCAACACACGGATATGTGAAGAGACATAGGAGCTCACCATTTGTACCCACCGACGACAAACACATCAGAGTAGTGCTTCTTCCCGTTGAGCCGGGTAAAACTTGCGATTGTCCAAGTGAACCGCGATGTCTGTGGGTCCTCAGAAGGCTGGCTCTCGGCTGTGCTTACCGCTTCCGTCTGTGCCACCACTGCTACCATAGACACCAGAAGCCCCGGATTACGAACAATCCAAACGGGCATACCCAGCACCACACATTCCCGAATCATGCTACGAATCAGGATGAAGCAAAGCACATGATACCTTCCATGGGCTGGGCAGTGTCTGCATCGGCGGTGGCTACCTCCTGGTGGGGAACAAGCATCTCGCCGTTCTCCTGCGAGGTAGGAGAAGCAACGGCAAG
>NC_041387.1:335100405-335143717 GCF_002162155.2 Triticum dicoccoides | reverse complement strand
GCCACGGGGCAGCCGCGAGGAGGGGAGATCGGGCAATTGCAAGGAGGGTGAGGGTGCATGCGCGCGTACCTCGAGAGGGGCGGGAGTCATGATAGTCATATCGGCGTCGTAATAACCGTGGCCGTCTTTGGACGCGGCCGCAGAGAGGCGGGCGGAGCCGGAAGGCGGCGGAGGCAAGGGCTGGAGAGGATGCGGCGAGGCGGAGCAGATGGGAGTTGGGTTGTGGGAGGAGGGGGAGGAGTGGCCTCTGGCCGCAACATGGAGCCTGATTTCATTTCCTTGCCGCAGGTAAAACAGTAAAAAAAATTGTGTATTAGGTTGTTCCACAAATTTTATTGTGGGATCCTCCAAATCTGCGGGAGAAGCGCCTGTTTTTGCCAGTTTTCGCTCGCTTTTGTTCGCGCCTCCACTCCTCGTCGTCGTCGCCGCCGCCGCCGCACATCCTGACCCGTTCTTGCTGCCCATGGTTGTCCCACGTTGTTCGAAAGCTCCTTCACCCCGCGCCGCATACATTCCACCAAGTTTCAGCGCGGGGGTGCCCATTTGTGTCCGGGGCCTCGCGCTCGCCACCGGCGCCATGGATCCACCCCGGGGCTTCACATGCGGCCTTGTAGCAGGCGAATCCAGTTGGTTCCGGCGCCGGAGAGCCTCGGAATGGTGGGCCTCGCCCGCGCGCGCCGGAGGAAAGGGCGACGCGGCTTTGCTTCGGCGACGGGTAGAAGAAAGGGGCGGCGTGACTTTGCTTCGGCCGGCGGGGGAGAAAAGGGGCGGCACGGCTTTGCTTCGGCGGCTGGCTTCGGGCGAGGTATGTCCAACGCCCGTGAAATTGTGTTTGATTTGGCTCGGTTGAGGTTCGGGTGAAATTCACGGGCGATTCGGGTGCATTTTGTAGATGGATTGAAGCTCATCCTCGTCGTCTTCGTTTGATGATTTGGACATAGAAGAGATGTTCCTTGGCGACGATGTCGACAACCTGTGTTGGTGCATCTCGTGGATGAAATTGAGGCGGTCCCGAAGAAAAAGCGGCACGGATCCATGGTCGGCTGGCTATGCATTCCCCGCAACCCAGCTCTCGGCGACAAGATGCTCATGAAGGACCACTTCGCCGAGGTACCGGCATATCCGACTCACCTCTTTTGTAGGCGATATCGAATGCATAGGTCCCTGTTCATGCGCATCATTGAAGCTTGTGAGCAAAATTGTCGTTTTTTCACTCGACGTAGGAATGTCGCCGGTTTGTTTGGCTTTAGTGCATATCAAAAAATATTGGCAGCGACAAGAGTGATTGCATATGGTGTTCCGGGCGACTACACGGATGAATATCTCCGCATTGGAGAAGATACCACCATCATATGCGCCCGTGTATTTGCCGAGACAATGATTCGAGTTTTTGGCCCGAAGTACCTTCGTGCTCCAAACGAATAAGATACAAAGAGGCTCATGGCAATGAAGAAAGAAAGGGGATGGTCGGGCATGCTAGGTAGTATTGATGCATGCATTGAAGGTGTAAGAACTGTCGGGTGGCTTGGGTAGGGTAATACACCGGCCCCAACAAAAACCCACCATTGTGCTTGAAGTTGTGGCTTCAGATGATTTATATATTTGGCATTATTTCTTTCGTTTGCTGGGGTCTCTCAGTGATAACAATGTCCAGCAACGGTCTCATCTATTTGCTCAGCTAACTAGTAACAAAGCTCCAGCTTACAACTATTCCATCAATGGCCATCCTTCCTGGTCAACATTTTGTGAAGACCATTAGTGATCCCAAAATCAAGAAACACAATTTTTTTGTTGAAGCACAACAAGCTTGCCGAAAGGATATTGAGAGGGCATTTGGTGTCTTGCAAGTTTGGTTTGCCATTGTTTGAGGTCATGCTCGCTTCTGGGATAAAAAAATCCTTCAGAAACATCATGTCTGTTTGTGTAATTTTACACAACATGATCGTCGAGGATGAGAGGGATTTGGACTTGGAGTACAGTTATGACAATGTTGGTAGCCGTGTGAAGCCTGCTAGGGACACAAATGAGATCATTGCATTTCTTGAGACCTATTGAAAGATTGAGAACTGTGATTCACACAACCAACTCAAGCATGATCTTATTGAGCATCGTTGGCAACTCTATGGGGGGGGGGGTACATTCTCCCTTCGTATTAGTGTGATTAAACGATTTGGTGTTGTAATAATAATTCGAATTCAAACATTTGTTGTAATGAGACCAATTCTTGTATTGTGAATTGCTTTTCAAACCATCTATATTCATTTGTTTAATTTATATTATGATTCAATTCAGTTTTCTTTGTTCAAATCTCTAATTTATGAAGTTATGCAGAATTTGCGATACCGCCAGCCCTCCGGCACCGAACGGATCCTGTAAAACGCGGTTTATGGGGTCTATTTCGTCGGAGGGTTCGCGGTACTATGAAAAAGTTTTGTAAGACGGCCGATCGCGGGATCTGCTAGAGATGCTCTAATGTTGGCATCTCCAATGCATATCACCTCCGCAAATTTCCAAACGAGCAATTTTTGACAAAATCTTTGGATTTCTCATTTTATTCATCAGATGACACATGACGTGGAGGTGCCGGCCATCCACCCAGAGTCACCAAACGTCTATGTGGTTTAAACGGATAGGACAAGAAATATGGGCAAAAATAACAAATTTCGATAATTCAGATGCAAACGAACCAAATTTAACAAGTTTGAAATAAACTTAGCCGAAACTAAGCTAAAAATAGGCATAGTAGTGGATGGCGACCCCGTGGGCATGGCATCCAAGGCCATGGGCACCTCGGTCGTCGTCGTCGACGTCCGAACTAGCATCATCGTCGTCATGCCGGTGGCAGAAGACCCGCCACGCATTGCGGCATCCCTCCGGGGTTGTCGTGGCGCGCTCATGTCGCAGTCGCCCGGCCACATCCCCTACCGCCTTGTGTCGTTTGTCCTTGGTTTGGAAGCAAATGGCACGCTCAAAATCTGCCAGTCCCGCTTGGAAGAGCTGGGTGTTGAGGTGGCACCGTCTACGGGCGTCAGACTCGATGGTGGTTTTGGACCGACCGAGGGCCATGCCTCATGGGCGCGAGGTCCGCAAGCACCCAGGCTGGCGCCACCTGGGCGCTTGCGTTGCACCCGACGCCGCTTTGGTGAGACTCCTCTGCCTCAGCCTTGCACTTCGACGATGACACGCCATCGGTGTCGACCCCTTTGAGCTAGTAGTGCAAGTGAGGTGGTCGTTTCGACGAGGAGGATGGCTCCTCCTTCTTGACGGTAGGAGGGTCGGCCACCACTGGATGCCTGGCTGGTGACGCGGAGCGGGTGTGGCTCCTCCTTAACGCGACCTCCGATCTGGATGCCATGGTTGCGCGGCGGGGGCGGGGGGCTCCTCCTTGATGCGATGTCCAATCTAGGCATCATAGTTAAGCTAAGAGGACGACAACGCTGGATCCTGGTCGATCAATGATCAGCACAACATCCTCCATATGTTGTGTGAACTCGTTGTCCAATGGGGCGGCTCCGGCGAGTAACAATGGTTGTTGCTCCTCGTCATTCGACAAGATTGGCTTCGCCTTCACGGGGGGCGAAGTCATGGACAACGAAGGTCCGCGACCATGGGAGATAGTGCAAACTGAATCTGGAGCGCCACCTAGATCTATTATCCCAACGTGGCGACGACTGGTCTGAATGGTAGCCGCTGAGCAGCCACCACGCCCCGGTCTTCTCGACATTTGTCTTCTTGCCAATTGTTGCGGGTGGATGTGTGGTGGTATGCCACGATGGTGGAGTTGTGGAGGAGAAGTATGTGGATAGGGTTTGTGCACTTCTATAGCGCGTGAATTGCACTAACCCCTCATCACCACCTAACACGTAGCCACCAGCCAGAGATGAATCTCTTCACTGACAAGCCATGATAGGCGCGTTAGTGATAAGGCTTCGAAGCTTTGGCTTGGTAATTATCACAAATAAATTTTGGGCAGTCAATGATGAGCCAAGGGGTCAGTCACAGTATGTCATGTTGCTCGCACTGACTGGACAATGTTATAAATTATATCACTATAAGTGCATGTTTTGAAGTCAGTACGTGATGGGTGAACTGTCAAAATGGTGGAGTGACTAATGTTATCTCTGACTATGTATTTTGCTAGTCAGCCTTTGTGTGTGTGTGTGTGTGTGTGTGTGTGTGTGTGTTTCTAAAACATCCATGTGTATTCAGACCATTTTTACCAGCTCCTAAGGAGGTGAGTTGCTGGTCTAGGTTGTTGTGTCCCATTAGTTTGTTGTACTCTTGGTCCAGAAGGCCTCTCTGAAACCTATTGATGGAAGCTTGTTAATTTTATTAGTGCATTATCTCAGAAACAAAAATTGCATGTGTGTCGAAGGTCGGTCATGGCACCGCCATTTTTCTCCATGTAAATATTGTTCTACCTATGGAAGTGCCAATTTTTATTTTTGGTGTATGAATGAAGATTAATTTGTGAGAGTAGGCGATGGATTATTTTGTCGAGAAGGTTGAATGGTTTCTTCAGTTCACCATCCAACACATGGAGGTGAATGGCAAATGAATGTCGTGTTGTCCATGTCATAGATGTGACAAAATGAGAATGGTCGGAATGAAAGAAGAACTGAAATATCATTTGGTGAAGAAGTTGGACATTGGTGAGTGATATTTTTACACTTATTCACCCTTGTTTAAACCAAGATATTTCATTTAAAAAGAGATATTCGCACCGATATTGCTACTAATGACTAATGAATGCAAAGGTTCCACAAATCCTATCTTTGATGTGTTTCCATGGAAAAAGGGCTAAGGGGAAGAAATGACGTGGGAATATGCAAGGAAATGGTGAATAAGTTGGACATTGGTGAGTGATATTTTTACACTTATTCACCCTTGTTTAAACCAAGATATTTCATTTAAAAAGAGATATTCACACCGATATTGCTACTAATGACTAATGAATGCAAAGGTTCCACAAATCCTATCTTTGATGTGTTTCCACGGAAAAAGGGCTAAGGGGAAGAAATGACGTGGGAATATGCAAGGAAATGGAGATAAAGAAAGAAGAAATCACCAGGAGGCGAACCTATGAGGACAGGACAAAAGACGGGGTTCCATACAGGTGCAAGCAAGGTAGGTCATATACCTGGACAACTTTTATAAAGGGGACCCTGTAGGATCGAAAGTATGTCTAGAGGGGGGGGGGTGATTAGACTACTTGACCAAATAAAAATCTAGCCTTTTTCAATTTTAGTTCTTGGCAGATTTTAGCAACTTAGCACAATTCAAGCAATCTTAACACAATTCAAGTAAGCATATGAGCAGTGGAAAGTAAAGCATGCAACTTGCAAGAATGTAAAGGGAAGGGTTTGGAGAGTGCAAACGCAATAGGAGACATAGATGTTTTGTCGTGGTTCCGATAGGTGGTGCTATTGTACATCCACGTTGATGGAGACTTCAACCCACGAAGGGTAACGGCTGCACGAGTCCACGGAGGGCTCCACCCATGAAGGGTCCACGAAGAAGTAACCTTGTCTATCCCACCATGGCTGTCGCCCACGAAGGACTTGCCTCACTAGGGTAGATCTTCACGAAGTAGGCGATCTCCTTGCCCTTACAAACTCCTTGGTTCAACTCCACAATCTTGTCGGAGGTTCCCAAGTGACACCTAGCCAATCTAGGAGACACCACTCTCCAAGAAGTAACAAATGGTGTGTTGTTGATGAACTCCTTGCTCTTGTGCTTCAAAAGATAGTCTCCCCAACACTCAACTCTCTCTCACAGGATTTGGATTTGGTGGAAAAAAGATTTGAGTGGAAAGCAACTTGGGGAAGGCTAGAGATCAAGATTCATATGGTAGGAATAGAATATCTTGACGTCAACACAAGTGTAGGTGGTTCTCTCTCAGAAAATGTAGGGTGAAAGTGTAGGCATTCTGATGGCTCTCTCCACGAATGAAGAGTGGGTGGAGGGGTATATATAGCCTCCACACAAAATCTAACCATTGCACACAACTTACCAATCTTGGTAGGACCGAATCGTCAAACTCGGTCGGGCCGATTCAGCAAATAATGTGACCGTTAGGATTTTTGGTGGGACCGACATGCAACTCAGTAGGACCGATATGGTTAGGGTTAGGGCATAACATAATCTCGGTGAGACTGATTACACAAACTTGGTGGGACCGATTTTGGTAATAAGCTAACCAGAGAGTTGGTCAGGCAAACTCGGTGGGACCAATTCGCTCATCTCGGTTGGACCGAAACATTACGAAAGGTAAATAGAGAGTTTGCATTGCAATCTCGGTGGGACCGATCGCTCACCGATGTTGGACCGAAATGTTATGGAAGGGAAACAGAGAGTTTGCATTGCAATCTCGGTGGTACCGATCGCTCATCTCGGTTGGACCGAAACGTTACGAAGGGAAACAGAGAGATTACAATCCCATCTCGGTGAGACCGAGATCCCTATCGGTGAGACCGATTTGCCTAGGGTTTGGGGCAGTGGCTATGACATCTGAACTCGGTGGCACCGGATAGGAAGAATCAATGGGGCCGAGTTTGACTTTTGGTTTAGGTCATATGTGGATATGAGAAAGTAGTTGAGGGCTTTGGAGCATATCACTAAGCACTTTGAGCAAGAAAGCCATTAGGCAACACCTCATCCCTCCTTGATAGTATTGGCTTTTCCTATAGACTCAATGCGATCTTGGATCACTAAAATAGAAAATATAGAGTCTTGTGCTTTGAGCTTGAGCCAACCCTTTTGTCCTTAGCATTTTGAGAGATCCACTTTTCTCATCCATGCCATGCCAATCATTGAGCTTTCCTGAAATATTTATCTTGAAGTAGCATTAGCTCAATGAGCTATATGTTGTTAGGAATTATCAAAACCACCCAAGGATAGTTGCACTTTCAATTTCCCCCTTTTTGGTAATTGATGACAACATATAGATCAAAGCTTCGACAAATGATAATAAGATTGAAAAACATTGTCGCTTTGAGAAGTATGTGAAAAGTAAGAGCTCCCCCTAAATTTGTGCATTATTTAAAATTTGCTTTGGACTGCAAATGCACAATGAGTTAGGATCATGGGTTACTCTTCCATGTCACATACATCTTGGTGGAGCACTCAAAATGATAATAATTAAATACATGCACTCATCACCAAGCAAAGTGAATGATAATATGAGGATATAAGAGATAATATCATCCAACAAGCATTAATGTAGCATAGTATATGATCAAGCACATGATCATCCAAATATCTCACAAAAGGCATAAAGTATCAAGCACACAAATAATGAAGTTCAACCACCAAAAAGACAAGAGAGAACAAAAGCAACACTCTCTCTCGAAGCCTATGATCTATACATTTTTCTTCCCCTTTGGCAACAAGTTACCAAAAAGTTCATAAAAGAATGCATAGAGCTAAACGACTCTCAGGCTTGGTCTTCATGTGATGGTGTAGAGATGGCTCCTTGGATGAAGACTTTTGTTGATGTAGATGGAGCTGGTGGAGTGGGTATTGGAGCTGGAGGCACTGAAGATGTAGCTGGTGTAGATGATGTAGCTCTGTTGTTTGGAACAGACACTGCAGTAGATCTCTGTCCTCTGGGCACTCTAGCAAAAGCATCAGTGGTAGACTTGCCCTTCTTCTCCTCCACATCCTCCTGAAGTTGCTCAACTGCAGTTTGGATCTCAGTGACTTTGACATCAAGAGCATAAAACTTCTGCTCTATGATTCTCTCCAAGCTCTCCTGGTTTTGAGTCAGGGTGGCCAATCCCTTCTCAATCCTCAGGGTGGAGGCAATCAAGTAGCCAAGCTGATCTTGCTTGCTCTTCAGGAAAATCTGAGATGCCTCTTCAGCAGTTGGCATCTTTGCAGCCTTCTCTGCCCTTGTCTTCTCCTTCTTCTCTTGTGCTTGCACAGATGATGGTTCATTTTCATCCATCACAATGGTGTTGTCCTCGAAATCAAGGTAGATGGGCAGGTGCTCCTTGTCCAAAAGATATGTGCTAGTGCCCATCTTGGAGTTTATAAGCTCCTGAATCTGTGGGGCATACCCACAACTCCTGTTCTGATCAGCAGCAGTCCTTTCGATTGTTTCCACAATCAGGCTCATGACTTTGAATTTCTAAGGCACATCAAATATATGCAGCAAGTTCATTGCATGGCCTTTTATCATCTTGTGATCACCTGACTTGGGCAGCAAAGCGTGCCTTAAGATCCAGTTGATAGTAGGCAATCCTGACAACAGGTAATGTACAGATCCAAACTTATGTGTCTCTAGTGCAGCATCTGGGATCTCTCTGTACATGTGAGCCATGGAGGTGTGGTCTTTTTTCTTCTTGGCATAGACATCCAAGTCATCCTCATTCTCTTTTGGATCATTTATCAATTCAGACCATTCTTCAACTGTTGATTGGTACCTAGTACCCTCAGACATCCAGACAATCTTCCCATTTGGGTAGAAATGAGCTGTGGAGTAGAACTGCATAATGAGCTCATCATTCCACTTTGTGAGCTTCTGCCCAACAAAGTCATCTACTCCACAAGACTTGAAACTGTCATAAACTCTAGGATAGTGCTCTTCATTCTTACTGATGTACTCCCAGTCAACCCATCTCATGTCACATACTATGTGCTTCTTGTCAAGCAGCACTATGATACGTCTCCAACGTATCTATAATTTTTTATTGCTCCATGCTATATTATCTACTGTTTTGGGCAATATTGGGCTTTATTATCCACTTTTATATTATTTTTGGGACTAACCTATTAACCGAAGGCCCAACCCAGATTTGCTGTTTTATGCCTATTTCAGTGTTTTGAGGAAAAGGAATATCAGACGGAGTCAAAACGGAACGAAATCAACTGGAGAAGTTATTTTTGGAAGGAAACCCACCTGATGGACTTAGACCCCACGTCAGAAGATACGGGAGGTGCTCACGAGGGTGGGGCGCGCCCACCCCCCTAGGGCGCGCCCCCTGCCTCGTGAGGCCCCCATAGCTCCACCGACGTACTCCTTGCACCCATATATACCTACGTATCGTAAAACTTCCAAAAAGAAGATAGATCGGGAGTTCCGCCGCCGCAAGCCTCTGTAGCCACCAAAAACCTCACGGGAGCCCTTCCCGGCACCCTGCCAGAGGGGGGATCCCATCACCGGTGGCCATCTTCATCATCCCGGCGCTATCCATGACGAGGAGGGAGTAGTTCACCCTCGGGGCTGAGGGTATGTACCAGTAACTATGTGTTTGATCTCTCTCTCTCTCTCGTGTTCCCTCTATGGCACGATCTTGATGTATCCTGAGCTTTGCTATTGTAATTGGATCTTATGATCTTTCTCCCCCTCTACTCTCTTGTGATGAATTGAGTTTTCCCTTTGAAGTTATCTTATCGGATTGAGTCTTTTATGAGAACACTTGATGTATGTCTTGCCGTGATTATCTGTGGTGACAATGGGATATCATGTGCCACTTGATGTATGTTTTGGTGATCAACTTGCGGGTTTCATGACATTGGGAACCTATGCATAGGGGTTGGCACACGTTCTTGACTCTCCGATAGAAACTTTGGGGCACTCTTTGAAGTACTTTGTGTTGGTTGGATGAATCTGAGATTGTGTGATGCATATCATATAATCATGCCCATGGATACTTGAGGTGACAATGGAGTATCTAGGTGACATTAGGGTTTTGGTTGATTTGTATCTTAAGGTGTTATTCTAGTACAAACTCTTTTATAGATCGATCCGAAAGAATAACTTTGAGGTGGTTTCGTACCCTACCATAATCTCTACGTTTGTTCTCTACTATTAGTGGCTTCGGAGTGACTCTTTGTTGCATGTCGAGGGCTCGTTATATGATCTATCTATGTTATTATTGTTGAGAGAACTTGCACTAGTGAAAGTATGAACCCTATGCCTTGTTTCCTATCATTGCAATACCGTTTACGCTCACTTTTATCATTAGTTAACTTGCTATTTTTATATTTTCAGATTACAAAAACCTATATCTACTATCCATATTGCATTTGTATCACCATCTCTTCGCCGAACTAGTGCACCTATATAATTTACCATTGTATTGGGTGTGTTGGGGACACAAGAGACTCTTTGTTATTTGGTTGCAGGGTTGCTTGAGAGAGACCATCTTCATCCTACGCCTCCTACGGATTGATAAACCTTAGGTGATCCACTTGAGGGAAATTTGCTACTGTCCTACAAACCTGTGCACTTGCAGGCCCAACAACGTCTACAAGAAGAAGGTTGTGTAGTAGACATCACACTGTCTCATAGAAATCTTGTTGTTCCTTAGTGTGGAACCTGTAGTCCACTGCAGTTCTTCTCCTGACAGCATAGGGGTCAGTCTGTCTCCACAGTCTCAGACCTGCATCCTTCCTGAGCTTCATGTCCTCTGCAACTGGGTGAGCATCATTATGATCAGGGATCTTGGGCTTCAACTTTCTCAAGACAAGTGAATCCTCATCTTCTTCATCACCAGCTTCAGGCACTGGGGCCTTGTTCTTCTCTACAACTGGAATACTCCTGGTGTTCCTCTTGGGTGCAGACTTGGGCTTTGGAGCAGCAGCCTTGGGAGCATCTTTGGGCTTAGATGGAGCAGCCCCTGATCTTATAGCATCTCCCATCAACTTTTGAGCTTTAGGTGCTGGTGAAGCAACCTCTTCCTCTTCTTCTTCCATCATTGAGGGCTTTCCAACAACTCTTGACATGGTCTTCTTGACCCTGTCTGTCACGCTCAATATGCGATCCTATCCTAAAGGAACTCAAAGGTCCCACTAAGGATAGAAGCGCATATTGGAGACGCTTTTGCAAGGTGGATATCATTACATCAACATTACATAATGTATGGGGATACATACAAGGCATACAAATGCCATAAGGGTACAACAATACATCATACATAAGATCAACATTCGACTACGGATGAAACACAAACAGAAACTCAAACGACATCCACCCTGCTAGCCCAGGCTGCCGACCTGGAACCTATCCCCTGATCGAAGAAGAAGCAGAAGAAGAACTCCAAAACAAGCAAACATCGCTCTCGCGTCATGATCATCGCATAACATGTACCTGCAACTGTTGTTGTAGTAATCTGTGAGCCACGAGGACTCAGCAATCCCATTACCATGGGTATCAAGACTAGCAAAGCTTAATGGGAAAGGAAGGGGTAAAGTGGTGAGGTTGCAGCAACGACTAAGCATATATGGTGGCTAACATACGCAAAAAAGAGCGAGAAGAGAGCAAACGGAACGGTCGTGAAGCTAACAATGATCAAGAAGTGATCCTGAAACTACTTACGTTCAAACATAACCCAAAAACCATGTTCACTTCCCGGACTCCGCCGAAAAGAGACCATCACGGCTACACACACGGTTGATGCGTTTTAATTCGAATCTGGTGTCAGGTTATCTACAACAGGACATTAACAAATTCCCATCTGCCACATAACCGCGGGCACGGCTCTCGAAAGTTTATACCCTGCAGGGGTGTCCCAACTTAGCCCATCACAAGCTCTCACGGTCAACGAAGGATATACCTTCTCCCAGGAAGACCCAATCAGTCTCGGAATCCCGGTTTACAAGACATTTCGACAATGGTAAAATAAGACCAGCAAAGCCGCCCGATGTGCCGACAATTCCGATAGGAGCTGCACATATCTCGTTCTCAGGGCAACACCAGATAAGTCAAGCTACGAGTAAAACCAGCCATCAAGTTTCCCCGAGGTGGCCCCGCAGGCTGCTCAGTTCGGACCAGCACTTAGAGAAGCACTGGCACCGGGAGGCTAAAATAAAGATGACCCTCGGGTTGGCCGACCCAAGGGAAGGGTATAGGTGGTGGTGAGGCAAATGGTAGAACCAAGGTTGGACCTTGCTGGAGGAGTTTTATTCAAAGCGAACTGTCAAGGGGGTCCCATAAATCACCCAACCGCATAAGGAACGCAAAATCAAGGAACATAACACCGGTATGACGGAAACTAGGGCGGCAAGAGTGGAACAAAACACCAGGCATAAGGCCGAGTCTTCCACCCTTTACCAAGTATATAGATGCATTAATTAAATAAGAGATATTGTGATATCCCAACATAATCATGTCCACCATGGAGCAATCTTCAACTTCACCTGCAACTAACAATGCTATAAGAGGGGCTGAGCAAAGCGGTAACATAGCCAAACAACGGTTTGCTAGGAAGGGTGAAAAAAGGTTAGAGGCTTACATGGCAATTTGGGGAGGCTTGAAGAACAAGTGATAGGAAGCGCATCATAGCGATAGAACGAAGCAACTAGCATATCAATGGTAGTAATGAGATCCAAGGTGATGGTCATCTTGCCTGAAATCCCGCAAGGAAGAAGAACGAGTCCATGAAGAAGACGAACGGATGAAGACGAACCAAGCGTAGACGAACGAATCCTCACGATTGCAACGAAACAGGAACTATCGAGAAGAAGCACACAACCTGGTAAAGACACCACACATATACATGACATGATGCTCAACCAAGTATGATGCAAGACAAGACTACATGAAGCTACTCATGGCAAGAGATGATGCATACAAGAATAACACATCAAAGCAAGGTTAAATGAGGCCAGAAACAACTTATAACAATTCCAGCAAGTCCTCATATGAAAATTTAGAAATTGGTCCAGAACTGAATAAAACTTATGTTAAAGTTGTTAAACAGCAAGTTAAGATGCACCAAGTTGATCTACACAAAATTCTAGTCAAGTTACATATAAAGTTCATTTAATTCGGAGCTACGACCTAGAAGATATGAGCAAAACAAGTCAAACATGGCATTGATGCAAAATTGAACATATAAACCCTGGTAGACTACCCGCTCATATGGAGGCATCGCATCGCGCGTGCGTTGTGGTTCGCTCGATGTGCCTCGCTGTAAAATTCCTCGTCCTTTTTACCTGTCTGTCAAACATCCGGCCCTAGGTTTTAGTTTACTCCATTGCTTTGGGTTTTGGTGGATGACGCCTGGGCCACTCTTCTATGTGAGACCATTCTTACAGCGTGCGTGGGTCGAAAAAGAGGTGGCTGCAGCCTATTGAGGTTAGTCGCGGGATGGGAGAAAAGACCGCATCTCCCCACTCCTCCCACGCCCTGTGCACCCAATCCCCTCCTCCTCCTCCCTCACGAACCCTAGCCGCCTCCATGTTCGCTTCCTCCTCCTCCTCCTCCATCCTCCCGCGCCAGTCGCGCCCTCCCTCTCCTGCATCTCTTCCACCCCGAGATCCGAGGTGTGCAGGCGCGGAGGCGCGCTTCCCTGGCGGCAGCGGCAACCTACAAGCAAAGGGCGACGGCGGACCAAAGGGCGACAACGGCGGCCTCAGTTCGATCTGTGGGAGAGAGAATATGAGAGGGAGAAGAAGAAAGGAGAGGATGGAGAAAGAGAGAGGAAATAGGAGAAGGAGGCGACGTCGAATGGGAGAGGGTCAGTGCGGTGTCACAGCGGACGACGGCTCGTGCGCTGGTGTGGCGCCGTCGTCCACGTGCTCCTCCTGAAGCTCCTCCTCTCCACCACGGGTGGATGCCTGGTGAGGCCAGCGTCCCCTCCACACTCAGGTGCTCCCCCGCTTCCCTTTGTCCCCTTTGTCTCTTCCCCTGACCCTCTCTTTCTGTTACACATGGAGAGAACCGTGGTGGCAGCACATCAGATTTTGCTACGAAGTACAACTTAGTTCTGAAAAAAAGAAACAAAGCTGATTAAATCCCCTATGCATCTGTTGTTTGTTTGCTGATTTACTGGGTAGATCTTGAACTGCACGACACAAAGGAGGTGGCATTAGTGGTCATGGAGATCCTCGTGTTCTGAACATCAATTAGTTCCATGGGGCTAAATGATACTGTAATCTGGCTTTCGTGGCCTATATATAGTATTTAGTAAATAAGTCTGTTCCATATCCCATTAATATGAATGCAACTTGTCAAACTGTTCCCATTGGTCGTCTATTTGATCTTATTATTTAGGTATTATAGGAAAGTAAGTATGTACTCCATTGAGCAAGCTCTTTCTATCTATGTGATTTATTTTTCTGTGGTTGATGAATACAGTAGGAGCCTGGATCTTTTAACCGCAGAGATGGTGCATAAATAAGAAAAACAATAAGTGCACTAATGCTTTTCTGGAATTCCATTGGTTTTCTGGAAATTTCGGTGAAAGCAAGATTTAAGACAGAGAGGTTCATGTGCTAGGCCATCGACACACCTCTCTTCAAGGTAAGGTCAGTTCTAAGGTGAGCTCATCCTATTTTCTTTCTTCAATGTCAGGCGAAGATTCATCTCTCTAACCTACTACCTCTCTATAGAATTTAGAAATCCGAAAGTCAGAAGATGTAGGCATAATTAGTCATGCATTCAAAAGTTAGGGATTTCATGCTACATGCAAAATGTTTTCTATTGGGCAGCAACACATAACATGTGGCGCTTTAGGGCTGCTTCCTATTGGTTATCGACATAAAATTTATAATTTTGTGATGCCTAGTCTTTTACTGTTGGAAGGAGGATATTCAATGTGGTTCTTTGCCCCCATTTTTTATCTATATGCATTGCGTAAAAGTTCTTTGTGTTTTGTTGATGGAATATTGATACTTAGTTGTGTGCCAATTTATAACTAATCATAAAAGGGAGAAGAATAAACTCAAGCACATTGGATAAATGTAACTTACAGAAATTTAATGTTCTCTTCTCCTTTATAGGTCCCGAGTCGGTTAATGTTGATTTTGCTCATGCACAACCCATCATAGGAGTCAGTAGGATCATCTTCAATGGGTGTATGGACTGCAATAGGTAAATGCCTTTTTGTCGGAGACACACGTCGGCAGCGACGGCTGGTTCGCGCCGGCAGCCAAAGACGACGAGGCCGTCTCTTTCTGCGAGCAGTGATAGTTTTTCTTTATGTTGTTGTTTTTATGGATCTTTTGCTGTGTAAAAACATACTATAGCCCTGTTTGGATCATGGGGTTAGAGTTAATTTGGGTTAGTTGGGGGCTCAAATAACCCAAAAGTATCCAAACAAGGGGGGTTAGAGTGGGTTAGTTGCATCTAACCCAACTATCCCGGTGGAGAGGTGCTTATTTGGGTTAGAGTGGGTTAGAAAATAACTCTAACTCTAACTGTGTTGGAGTATCCAAACAGGGCCTGTATTTGTTATGCAAGTCGCCTGACTTGGGTCAGTCTACCATTTCAGGCGATTGGATGAATATCCTACGTCTCGTAACCCTTCTTTCCTTCTTCCTCACCTCTTCTTCTACCCCAACAGACCATCGCACGGGCCGTACAGATACTCCCCAGCATGCGGTTGGATAAACATACTCTATGAACGAAAATTATGTGTCGGCGATAGGATGACTGAGTTTGGTTTGTTCACATGCGACAACACGTGTCAGTGAGGGTGCGTTCCCTTGGTTGGGTTTGCGGCGTGCAGGAGCGACTGTGTGAGGGTGCGGTGCGACCGCGGCGTGCAGGAGCGACCGTGTGAGGGTGCGGTGCTACCGCAACAGTCGTGCGCAAGTGTACCTTCTTCTCATTTTGAAAACTTTAGGCAAGCTTGGCAAAAATGTGTGGTGAAGTTTGGCAATGCAAGGCCTAGACCCAAACAAGATAAGTACGTACGTACTAGGAGTACTAGTGTTAAAAAAGAAAGGCGGGGGTTTCCTTCGCGGGATTTAATCGATACAAATCCTCGTTTCACGTGTCAATTAATGCGTATTTTTTTCTTGAAAGACCAAAGAGCTAACCATCTCACTGCTCATCGCTTGATTAATGCAGCGTCATGCAAACCAACCTTCTCACTTCCACATGCATGCAGGGGATATTAATGTCCTTGGTTGCTAACCCCATCAATTTTGCCTCGATTAGTGTTAGTGGCCCTTTGCAAATTGTAATTTTGATATATACTGGCCTTGTGTACAAAAAATGGAGGCAGTAACTATATTTGAATTCCTTCCCCATTGCGGTGACGTCGACGATTTTTTTTGTGGTTTGGCGAAGTGCGTTCGACGGTGAACACCATTGAGGGAGACCACGGTAAGTCGTTCGCAAGTGCCCCCTGCAACCCGAGACAACCGCCTTATTTGCATCCAGGAAGTCCTTTACTAGTACTACTACTAGGAGTACTAGTGCGGTGAGATGGTTTCTCGAAGAAGACGATGGAGAAGCGGAGTCAGCGAAGAGTGAAATGATGGTTGCTTCGTCCGTGCTTTGTGATTTGACGCCTCACTACTTTGTGATTTGTGATAGAAGGGACAGGGGAGTAGACTCTGTGCTCTATACTGTACTAAATGCGTCCAAGCATGGGAGAAAGAGGAGAGACGTTGCATTTTTCTATTCCTTCAATCAATCAATCAGGGAGCTTCGGTTCCATCTTTTTGGCTTTGGCAACACCGTCCACAATGGTTCCCACAATGCCAAAAGCTATTTTCACATTTGGCTACACATTGTGGATGCCCTTAACCGTACCACTTGGTTTTGCTCCTGTGTGCTATCTATACAAATCTCAATTATATTGATCTAAAAAATTATAGAATCAAGATTAGTAAAAAGGAGGTGATTTTGCCGCGCGGACGGCGGGAGAGGTTTCTAATTTTCGGAGGACGTTGTCCTGGCGGTTTGCTAACATGCGGTCCCACGTGTCAGTGCTTTACCAAGCCGATTCGCGTCCCACATGAGGCAGAACAATGGTAGAAGCAACACGTGGTTAAGTTGAAGAAGATGAGGGAGAAGCGGATTCAGCAACAAGTGAAATGATGGTTGCTTCGTCCCTCCAACTTCTTTTTTTAGCATTATTACTTTGTCCTTCCAACTTAACTGCGGGAAAGGTGCAACTTTGTGATTTTACGCCTCATTGCTCATTACTACGTCGGTGCCATGACTGGGGTGCTTCACCCCGGCTGCTCTGCACTGTATTCCGGTATGGCACGTGGACCCGGTAGCTTGATGTCCCACATGTCGGCGAAAGGGACTAGAAGATTTATGAAAGCGAGCGCTCCACTCTTACGACGGAGGAGTAGACGACACGACGACCCAGTGAACTATCATTTGTACTGTATAGTACTATAGTTTTGCTGTTTCGCACGATCCATCGATACAAACCCGATTAAACAGGAAAGGGCGGGATTTTTCCCGCGCGGTAGATGATACTGGCCATACATTTCAAAGGCAATTTTAATGTATGCAAACTGAATAATTATAAGTAACAATATGATATCTAGTAAAACTAAAAACACATATGACTTATTGTGTTAGAGTGTAGTAGTAGTGTTGTATTTCATAGTTGTTAGATGTAACATGCGAGAACGTGTAGAGATGTAGTTTTGGAGGGCCTACGGAGAGAAAAGCGTAATACGGTCACCGAACTTCAGAATAAGCTAATTACGGTCACTATATACATTTTGCGGTGATTATCCGGTCACTTGCTCACAGTTCAGCATCAGATTGCACTCTGTTGACCGGCCAAATAGTCTGCGTGGCGCCATGTTTACTAGTTAAATTGACCATGTTCCTTGTGGGTCCCACCTGTCAGTTTGCATAGGGAAAAGGTCAGATAAACACAAATTTACGCAGGCGCGACAAGGCTCCAACCCGTGCGTGGGAATCACCTGGTTGTGTATGTGTCTGTCAGGGCCTGATGTGTGCGCATGCACGTGTAGGTTGAGAACTTGAGCGTGAGAGTGTGTGTTGGTCGTGTGGTGTACTGGTGTGTGCATACATGCACGCGTGTGTGCGTGTGAGTGTTGCGTGCGTGCGTGGCTGTGTGTGTACGTGTGAGTGTTGATTGCGTGCGTGGGTGCATGTGTTTGTGTGAGTGTTGCATGGATGCAGTTTGTGTGCATGCGTGCGTGTGTGTATAATCACCACATCAGCTCATGTGTGTTAAAACAGACGGCTCAACATACCAATACAAGGCCACCTTGTCCGTTGTGCCCGCGGTCATGACTTCGAACCACCTTCAAAATATTTTTTTGTCATTTGTTTTCATTCTTACTAGCAAGACGCCCGTGCGTTGCACGTAACATCAAGATGCATTTGTATGACTTGTTTATCTTGTGAGAGAAAAGGATGAACGAGGGAAGGCCTTATTTGTAAATGTGGAGAGGTGTCTGGGTACCTTTTTGCAAAATTGTCATAGTTTCTTTCCTATCCGTCAGATATAAATCGGACGGCCTATATTGCAGGATGGCAGGCACACCATCATCACCAACTCTGTCTTTTATAAGAGTGTATTTTATGTATTTTATAAGAGTGTAGATGTAGAGTAGATACAAGTCGACATGTGGGCACGATGGTAGTGAGATAATGTGATGCAACACTAGAGGTGCCACGTGGAGCGTTTAACTGGTTGCATCTTGCATATGATTTATTTATGACGAGACACTGTTAACTTGGCAGAGCGATATTTGTAGCATCTTTCATATGGTGTCTACCTTCCATTGCATTGCTTCTAATTTGGTGAAATGTCTTCTTCTTAGTTTACACATCATAGTTCTGGTTATCTCTTCCGTCCCGTTTTTCATACATATTACATCCTCCTATCATGTGGTTGTCTAACATTAAAGTTTAGTTCGTCTGCATCACGCATCAATTTGTTCTGAAGAACTAAATTGTTATTCATTTTTCTTGTCAGCTTGACTTAACATGGCACAGAGAAAGAGGAAGAAACACAGAATGGCAGGGAATGAGAAGCGGATGAATCCTGCAGATTCTGCTGGTACTGATGGTGCAATAGAAGGTGAAAGTCCAGCGGAAAATTCTACAAACACGACATCCCATGCTACACGATCTGCAAAAAAGCCAAACAGAAACAAATAGTTGCCACCAAACAAGCAGAGACAACCCTAGTTCTTGCGACACCTACCACAGTACTACCAGCTACACGACTTACTCGTGCGTCAACTGAGCTAGCAGCATGTTCCCAAGCTCCCTTGCCACCTGACACTACTTCCCAAGCACTCTTGACACAAGACGAGTTGGCAATATCAGATGAGCCTTGTGAGCTTCAACAACAAGAAGATAGTTGCTGGAGTGTAACGCCTCGGATTCGATGCGCCAGGTGTCTGCCAATTATTCCCGTAGTTGCCATGTCATTTGCTTGCGTGTTGCATTTTGCCATGTCATCATCTGCATTTCATCTGCATGTTTTTCAAAACTTGCATCCGTTCGGGTCCTCCCGGTTCTCTCCGTTGTCCGTTCGGAGTCCAGACCTCTCGCGCGTGCCCCGTCACCCTCTCAGACCTTGTTTCATGTGCGGGTGTTAAACGTTCTCGGAATGGACCGAGGTTTGCCAAGCGGCCTTGGTATAGCACCGGTAGACCGCCTGTCAAGTTTCGTGCCATTTGGAGGTCGTTTGATACTACAACGGTTAACCGCGTAGCCCAAAACCCCCCTTTATCTTTGCAGCCCAACACCCTTCCAAAATGGCCCAAAACCCACCTAACTCCCCTCCATGCTCTCGGTCGTTCGATCACGATCGTGTGGGCGAAAACCGCTCCCCATTTGGACTCTCCTAGCTCCCTCTACCTATATATTTGTGCCTCCCCCCGAAAATCCCACAGATCAAACCCTAGCCCCGCTCCCCTCACGCGCCGGACATGTCCAACCCCGCCGGACATGTCCAGCCTCCACCTCGCTCCGGCCAATCGCAGCCTGCCACGTCATCACCGCCACCTCCCCAACCAATCTGGAGCTGCCACCTCACCTCCCCCGCGCCCACTTCGCCGCCGGGCCCGCGGAGCCCATCTCCGGCCCGCTTCGGGCCACGGCGGGCCTGATCCGCCCGGTCAGCGCGCCGCCCATCCTTCGCCCATCGCCGGCGAGCCTCCGGCCGGCGCCGCCCCGCCGCCCGATCTCCACCGCCGGCATCAGCCGCCGTCTCCGCCTTCCCAGGCCAGCGCCGCCTGCCTCCCGTCCTTCTCTCCTTCCTCTCCTCCTCCCTCATGGCCTCTCTCTCCCTCGCAGGGGCCGCCATGGCGTCCGAGCTCGCCGTCGCCGGATCTCCTCCACCGCTGTCGGAAATGGAAGGGTCGTGAGGACCTCGCCCGGATCCGCGCCTCTAGGGTCTCCTTCGCGCCTCCCCGTCGTCGAGCCGCCGCCGCGCAAGCTCCCTGCCGCCGCCGCCATGAATCGTGCTCGGGAGCGAGCAACGGAGCTGCTCCTCCTGTGCGCCGCTCGTGGAACCCCGCGTGGGCCCCGGCCCAGCAACGCGCCAGCCCGCAAGCCAGCTCCAGCCTCCCTGCGGCCCAGCCCAACACCGAGCCGGCCCTCTAGTCCGCAAGGTGAGCGTCGCCTCGCTATCCCGCGCCCTGTGCGTCATATAGCTTTATTGCGCCCGTATGTTTTTTTTTCAGAAATATGCCTGTCCCGAATATTTTGCATAGTCATGCCATGTTCATCGCATCGTATCTCTGCATCCGTAGCTCCGTTTTGTGCGTGTAATATGTCAAATTGTTTGTCTCAACGAGTACTTCATTTCATTCCATTGCACCATGTTCATTTGAGGTCATCTTGATGCCTGAATCATCGTTGAAAGAGTGCTTCATGATGTTGTCCGCTGTCTGTTAACAGAACTAGCTCTTTTGTCATTTTTGCCATGATTGATGTGTGCATCCTATGAGGTTGATGTCTACATGTGTTTTGATCTATGCTATGTCTTCTTTACAGAGGTGCTTACCATATATTTTTGTGATCAATGTGGTGACTAGCACAAGCATGCAAACTAGGCATCATGATGTTACTGATTTTAGTCCCCGTTCTGCTGTTATTTTGACCCATGTAAACATGATGCTATAGAGAGATCCATGCATATTTTGAGATACTTTAGTAAGGATGTTTTGAACATATGGTTTCCTCTATCCATTCACGCCCCTGGTTGCAATTATGGAGTAGTCTAGCATGTCATTTTCGTGCTCTACTTTTGCTTCAAAATGTTTCCTGGCAGATTGTTTACATGTTATTCAATTTTGCCAAGGTTGTTGTAGTTGTTCCATGCACCCTATGAACTTGCTATTGCCATGCTTAGCTTCACAAACATGCCTTCTTACTGTTGGTTGCCTTGCCATGCCATGTTTTGCTCTTTAGTGAGTTTCACAAGCTCATCTACATGCCTACTTATCGTTGTTCCTGCCATGTTTGAATCTGTAATATAACTTGCTATGTTTACATGGGTGCCATCATATTTTCTGATCCTTTTTGGCTCATGGTCAGTAAGGGACTTTTGTTCTATGATTTTAGTAGATTCATGCCATGCCTTTGTTTGCCATGATAAGTTCCTGTAACATATTGTTTGATAGCTCTAAACATTGCAACCTGATGTTATTTTCTGCAAAGTCTGAACTGTTATTATTTGCAATCTTGCCATGTGTGTTTGAGTATGTTCTAGTGATTTCTGGAGATAGCTTAGTGTTCATATTTTGTTATCCTTTACCTGTACTTCATGTCCATGCCTTTTGTTTTGATGTTGAGGTCCTGTAGCATGTTGTTTTGATGCTTGCAAGATGCCTAGTTGCTGTTTTGGACAGATTGTTGCTATAACTTGTATAGTGTTTGTGTGTTGAATCGTTGCTCCGTTTTGAGTGTGCTATATATGAAACTTGCTTGATTTTGCATGTAGTTTCATATTATCATTTTGCATCCTTGTTTTGGTGTATTTGCTTGATGTTTGTATGCATTTTGCATCAATGCCATGTTTAACTTGTTTTGCTCATATCTTCTAGGCCGTAGCTCCGAATTAAATGAACTTTATATGTAACTTGACTAGAATATTGTGTGGATCATATTGGTGCATCTTAACTTGCTGTTTAACAACTTGAACATAAGGTTTATTCAGATCTGGACCAATTTCGAAATTTGCATATGAGGACTTACCGGAATTGTTATATGTTGTTCCCGGCCTCATTTAAACTTGCATTGATGTGTTGTTCTTGTTTGCATCATCTCTTGCCATGAGTAGCTTCATGTAGCTTTGTCATGCATCATACTTGGTTGAGCATCATGCCTTGTTCATGTGTGGTATGTTTACCGTGTTGTGTGCTTCTTCTCGATAGTTCCTGTTTCGTTGCGATCGTGAGGATTCGATCGTCTACGCTTGGTTCGGCTTCATCCGTTCGTCTTCTTCATGGACTCGTTCTTCTTCCTTGCGGGATTTTAGGCAAGATGACCGCTACCCTGGATCTCACTACTATCATTGCTATGCTAGTTGCTTCATTCTATCGCTATGTTGTGTTACCTATCTTTTGCTGATCAAGCCTCCCAAATTGCCATGAACCTCTAACCTTTGACACCCTTCCTAGCAAACCCTTGCTTGGCTATGTTACCGCTTTGCTCAGCCCTCTTATAGCATTGCTTGTTGCAGGTGAAGTTGAAGATTTCCCCATGTCGGACAGGATTATGTTGGGATATCACAATATCTCTTATATTATTAATGCATCTATGTATTTGGTCAAGGGTGGAAGGCTCGGCCTTATGCCTGGTGTTTTGTTCCACTCTTGCCGCCCTATTTTCCGTCATATCGGTGTTATGTTCCCGGATTTTGCGTTCCTTACGCGGTCGGGTGATTTATGGGACCCCCTTGACAGTTCGCTTTGAATAAAACTCCTCCAGCAAGGCCCAACATTGGTTTTACCATTTGCCTCACCACCACCTATATTTCCCTTGGGAGTAATTTACCCAAGGGTCATCTTTATTACAGCCCCCCGGGCCAGTGCTTGTCTAAGTGTTGGTCCAAACTAGAGCACCGTGCGGGACCATCCCTTGGCAACTTGGGTTACGTCGGTACCTGTACGCTTAGCTTATCCGGTGTTGCCCTGAGAACAAGATATGTGCAGCTCCTATCGGGATTGTCGGCGCATCGGGCGGTCTTGCTGGTCTTGTTTTACCATTGTCGAAATGTCTTGTAAACCGGGATTCCGAGTCTGATCGGGTCTTCCTGGGAGAAGGTATATTCTTCGTTGATCGCGAGAGCTTATCATGGGCTAAGTTGGGACACCCCTGCAGGGTATAATCTTTCGAAAGCCGTGCCTGTGGTTATAGGCAGATGGGAATTTGTTAATGTCCGGTTGTAGATAACTTGACACCAGATCCGAATTAAAACGCATCAACCGCGTGTGTAGCCGTGATGGTCTCTTTTCGGCGGAGTCCGGGAAGTGAACACGGTCTTTGGGTTATGTTTGACGTAAGCAGGAGTTCAGGATCACTTCTTGATCATTACTATTTGACGACCGTTCCATTTGCTCTCTTCTCGCTCTTATTTGCGTATGTTAGCCACCATATATGCTTAGTCGCTGCTGCAGCCTCACCACTTTACCCCTTCCTTTCCCTTTAAGCTTTGCTAGTCTTGATACCCATGGTAATGGGATTGCTGAGTCCTCGTGGCTCACAGATTACTACAACAACAGTTGCAGGTACAGGTTCATGCGATGATCATGACGCGAGAGCGATGTTTGCTTGTCTTGGAGTTCTTCTTCTGCTTCTTCTTTGATCAGGGGATATGTTCCAGGTCGGCAGCCTGGGCTAGCAGGGTGGATGTCGTTTGAGCTTCTGTTTGTGTTTCATCTGTAGTTGGATGTTGCTCTTATGTATGATGATGTTGTATTCGTGTGGCATTGTATGCCTTATGTATGTATCCCCATCTATTATGTAATGTTGATGTAATGATATCCACCTTGCAAAAGCGTTTCAATATGCGGGTCTATCCTTGGTGGGACCTTCGAGTTCCTTTTGGATAGGGTCGCATATTGGGCGTGACATGGAGTCAAGTTACAGTTGCATGCTTCTTTATATGTAGTCTCACAGTTTGATGTACACTAACACTTCCAATGTTCGTTGTTGGACTAGCACCTAGGCGCAAGAGGAAACAAACACCAGGGATAATGCTCGATAGGTTAACTAAATCTAGAGGAGGAAGAATGGAGATCCATTTTGAGGCAGGTTTATGAAGGCCACGTGATGCTATAGAGTCAGCCAAGTTAGTATCAGAGGCAGCGGTTGCCGTTAGGTGTCATGTACGTATCCTCCCAACATGGATTTAGTATAGGAATGACAAAGACGAAACCCAGTTCAACACCTTTCTCAACCATTTATCTGTAAGTATGGTTATGTATGGAAACTAGTAATATCGCTTTACTCTGTCCCTTACTTTCTAGGTTGCTGATAATGAGACTCCCATAATTTTCAACAGATGAGGTTCAAGTTGGATAGCCAAGATGATGCAACCAGACAAGCTTGCACCCATGTTTTCAAGTCTGCTCTGCGACAGCATCGGTATAACTTGAGGAAAACTCACTTTGAAGGCAAGGCTAACAGTGAACTTTCCCAAACATCTCCAGTGGAAAATATATCGGATGAAGACTGGAGGGGCCTTGTTAAACATTGGTTTGATCCGAAGTATCAGGTACATTATGGTGCTCCATTAGACACCTCCGTGATGATACGTGTTTGTCACAGTAGGTCGCGTTTTTTGTCATGCATGTACATCCATGACGATTTTATGACAGAATCAAGATAGTCATGCCTGTGCTGTCATAGAAGTGTTCCATGACATTACCAAAATTATCATCACGGAAGTGTCCACTTCCATGATGATAAATCACGCATCACAGAAGTTCTTTCGTCAAGGGTGATCGACACGTGGCATCCACCGTAACGGAACGCCGTTAAGCTATCGGGTCGGGTTTTGGATCCGATAACCCGTTAACACCCCGACCAATGGGAAATTTCCACGTGTAAAATTCTTATTGGCCGGACGAAACACGTGTCAGCTCGTCAGTGGGTCAGATAGGCACCTATGATATGTCGACACGTGCCACATCCCACCACTGGCCCATTTAGCTTACAAACCGGCCCGTTTAACTTGGTCAAAAGTTAACGGGCTGGCCCATGAAAAGCCTGTTAACGGTCTCTTCGCAAATAGCCCATTTTACGGCCCGTTAACTCACGGCCCGTTAGGCACTAAAGGAAATTGGCCCAACAACGTCATGTGGGCCGTCGAATATAACACCAGCCCATTTCACGTTCGGTCCATGTATGGCCCACGACATCTTTCAGCCCATATGAGGCCCTCATATCTTTCGGCCCTTCATAGGCCCACAGCGACTCTAGCCCATAATGAGCAGTAATTTTCTTTGTACCCGTTAACGGCCCGTGATTTACATGGGCCGTTTCCAGCCAGTGTTAGCTTTCAGCCTATTGACGGCCCATACGTTCTTGGGCTCCTTTTCGGCCCTCGATTACTTCCGGCCCGTTACTGGCATGTTCCCCTAATGGGCCAAATTCGGCCCATGGCAAGAGTCGGCCCGTTACTAGCATGTTCCCCAAATGGGCCAAATTCAGCCCATGGCAAGAGTCAGCCCGTTACTGGCATGTTACCCTAATGGGCCAAATTCGGCCCATGGCAAGAGTCGGCCCATTTCTGGCCAGTCCGTCCTATATTCTGGCCCATTAACGACCCGTTATGCCTGTGACAGAATTAAGCTTTTGCAGTCCTACGGCCTGTTAACGACCCGTTTCTGTGTTGGGCCGATACTAATTACGCCCGATTACGGCCCATGTAGACTAATTTATCCGACGGCCCGAGGCCCACCGATTACAGGCCCATTTATCGACGGCCCAAGGCCCACCGATTACAGGCCCATTTATCGACGGTCCATAGGAGACCCATGGATCCTACGGCCCGTATATGGCTGATGGTAGTTGCGGCCACTAGCAAACCAGGGAAAAAGAAGACTAGGAAATAAATAAGGCCGAAACTAACGCTAGGCTATTAAGGCGATTGCATAGATTACATCCACTCGGCATCAAAGCTCGCCACCAGTGCAAATATAGGGAACACCCTACACTATACAAAAATGGCTTGCTGTTTTCTTCAGCCGGTGGCTGCACATTAATAATAAATTTTGTATCGCACCAAAACAAATTACAACTATATAACAAAAGGAAGGTTGGCATAAAACTTAACAGTCTAGCAGATAAATGCACCACCAGAAGTTCAGAAGCTCGGTTCATTTGACCTGATTGTTACGTTTCCATGCTGTATTGTCTGATGGAGCACCATAACCCTCGCCTTCATTTCCCCTAGGCTCCTGAACAACATAACAAATGTCTGAAAGTCTGGTTTCAAAACCATGCATATCTTGACGACATTGAGCAATGTTTCTCCTTGTTTCACAAAGGGCCTCTGTTAGGGAATGGACTTGTGTCTGGAACGCAGATACAACATTGCTTTGAGCTTGCATATCTTGATCATGAGGCAGTTTGGACGATATTTCCTTAACAACCAACCCAGTATTACGCAGGAACATGCTTTTGGCACTGTTAGTGGACAGGTACTGACCCACTGCAGCAAGAGCTGACATTGCGGTTATAGTTGCCTCCCAGCTTAAGAAGGTGGCGGTTCCACCATTTTTTCCATAGCTCGCTGAAAAGTTGAGGTTTTACATTAGTAGTACCAGAACATAAGATATTAAGGAGGCAGCAAAATCAAACAAAATAGCTTTGGTCTATATACAGAACTTATTTTGGTGAACCCATGTAAAATATTAGTTGTATTTTATTGAAAAGTACATAATAAAACAAGGTTCCAAACATATGACCATGTACCATCGCTGATGTATTGTCTATTTCTTCACATTGTATTGAGGGCTAAGGATAAAGAGACGAAGTTTATAATACGGTAAGCATAGTATGACATCATTCATATCACATAACAACTGAGAATAGACAAACAGGCAATTGTAACATTATGTGGGCAAATCCAGCACGGAACTAGATTACAGGTCAAGATCAAAGGAACATCACTCCTCTCTTTTAAACCTTGTAAGGTGCAATGATACGCTAAGACAATTGTGTATAAAATTGAAAAGAGTAATAGACATTGGCTGCAAACCATGTAGTTCAAGGCATAAGTCAGAGTAAGTAGTAGTTAAAAGGCATGAGGATCAATGACTTACAACAGCGACTTTGACTGGTGTAGTCATGCCCTTCTTCTTGCTGGTGTGACAGTCCTTGAAGATTTCCACAGCATTTGGTTCAGGTACTTTTTGGTCCTTGCGGGCTTTCCTCTGCATTTCGAACAAGTCAATATAGATCTGATAATATGGTACAACGAAAAGAGTGAAACAACAGCTAATTACAAGAGCCTCGCAGTGTGCAATATAGCTATGAGATCCTGTCGTCTGTTGGAATTTCACTTTCGTACGGTTGGCATTATTCTTTGAACAGTTCACCTACAAGAAAATAGATTTGTGTGGCACATGCGTAAATATGACTTCAACATGTGATCTGACATTTCCATCAGATAATACAGCATGGAAACGTAACAGTCAGGTCAAATGAACCGAGCTTCTGAACTTCTGGTGGTGCATTTATCTGCTAGACTGTTAAGTTTTATGCCAACCTCCCTTTATATAGTTGTAATTTGTTTTGGTGCGATACAAAATTTATTATTAACGTGCAGCCACCGGCTGAAGAAAATAGCAAGCCATTTTTGTATAGTGTAGGGTGTTCCCTATATTTGCACTGGTGGCGATCTTTGATGCCGAGTGGATGTAATCTGTGCAATCGCCTTAATAGCCTAGCGTTAGTTTCGGCCTTATTTATTTCCTAGTCTTCTTTTTCCCTGGTTTGCTAGTGGCCGCAACTACCATCAGCCATATACGGGCCGTAGGATCCATGGGTCTCCTATGGGCCGTCGATAAATGGGCCTGTAATCGATGGGCCTTGGGCCGTCGATAAATGGGCCTGTAATCGGTGGGCCTCGGGCCGTCGGATAAATGAGTCTACATGGGCCGTAATCGAGCGTAATTGGTATTGGCCCAGCATTGAAACGGGCCGTTAACAGGCCGTAGGACTGCAAAAGCTTAATTCTGTCACAGGCATAACGGGTCGTTAATGGGCCAGAATATAGGACGGACTGGCCAGAAATGGGCCGACTCTTGCCATGGGCCGAATTTGGCCCATTAGGGTAACATGCCAGTAACGGGCCGACTCTTGCCATGGGCTGAATTTGGCCCATTTGGGGAACATGCTAGTAACGGGCCGACTCTTGCCATGGGCCGAATTTGGCCCATTAGGGGAACATGCCAGTAACGGGCCGGAAGTAATCGAGGGCCGAAAAGGAGCCCAAGAATGTATGGGCTGTCAATAGGCCGAAAGCTAACACGGGCTGGAAACGGCCCATGTAAATCACGGGCCATTAACAGGTACAAAGAAAATTACTGTTCATTATGGGCTAGAGTCACTGTGGGCCTATGAAGGGCCGAAAGATATGAGGGCCTCATATGGGCTGAAAGACGTCGTGGGCCATACATGGGCCGAACGTGAAATGGGCTGGTGTTATATTCGACGGCCCACATGACGTTGTTGGGCCGATTTCCTTTAGTGCCTAACGGGCCGTGAGTTAACGGGCCGTAAAATGGGCTATTTGCGAAGAGACCGTTAACAGGCTTTTCATGGGCCAGTCCGTTAACTTTTGACCAAGTCAAACGGGCCGGATTTGTAAGCTAAATGGGCCAGTGGTGGGATGTGGCACGTGTCGACCTATCATAGGCGCCTATCTGGCCCACTGACGAGCTGACACGTGTTTCGTCCGGCCAATAAGAATTTTACATGTGGAAATTTCCCATTGGTCGGGCTGTTAACGGGTTATCGGATCCAAAACCCGACCCGATAGCTTAACGGCGTTCCGTTACGGTGGATGCCACGTGTCGATCACCCTTGACGAAAGAACTTCTGTGATGCGTGATTTATCGTCATGGAAGTGGACACTTCCGTGATGATAATTTTGGTAATGTCATGGAACACTTCTACGACAGCACAGGTATGACTATCTTGATTCTGTCATAAAATCGTCATGGATGTACATGCATGACAAAAAATGCGACCTACTGTGACAAACATGTATCATCACAGAAGTGTATTTTTTTTGTAGTGGGGGCACCTCTAGACACACAAGTTGATCTGTTGATCTCTCCCAGCCATGTGCGGTGCCCCCCTCCACCATATTCCACCTCGGTCATATCGTAGCGGTGCTTAGGCAAAGCCCTGCGTCGGTAGCAACATCATCACCATAATCACGCCGTCGTGCTGACGAAACTCTCCCATGAAGCTCTGCTGGATCAGAGTTCGTGGGACGTCATCGAGCTGAACGTGTGCTGAACTTGAAGGTGCCGTACATTCGGTACTTGGATTGGTCGGATCGTGAAGACATACGACTACATCAACCGCGCTGTGCTAACGCTTCCACTTTCGGTCTACGAGGGTACGTGGACTCACTCTCCCCGCTCGTTGCTATGCATCACCATGATCTTGCATGTGCGTAGGAAATTTTTGAAATTACTACGTTCCCCAACAGTGGCATCAGAGCTAGGTTTACGCGTAGATGTTATATGCACGAGTAGAACACAAGTGAGTTGTGGGAGATACAAGTCATACTGCTTACCAGCATGTCATACTTTGGTTCGGCAGTATTGTTGGATGAAGCGGCCTAGACCGACATTACGCGCACACTTACGCGAAACTGGTTTTGCCGCCATGCTTTGCACACAGGTGACTAGCGGGTGTCAGTTTCTCCAACTTTCGTTGAACCGAGTGTGGCTACGCCCGGTCCTTGAGAAGGTTAAAACAGCACTAACTTGACGAACTATCGTTGTGGTTTTGATGCGTAGGTAAGAACGGTTCTTGCTCAGCCCGTAGCAGCCACGTAAAACTTGCAACAACAAAGTAGAGGACTTCTAACTTGTTTTTGCAGGGCATGTTGTGATGTGATATGGTCAAGGCATGATGCTATATTTTATTGTATGAGATGATCATGTTTTGTAATCGAGTTATCGGCAACTGGCAGGAGCCATATGGTTGTCGCTTTATTGTATGCAACTGGCAGGAGCCATAACGAGCCTAGCATATGCAGATATGGCCTCGGAACACTGAGACCGAAAGGTCGAGCATTAATCATATAGTAGATATGATCAACATAGTGATGTTCACCATTGAAAACTACTCCATTTCACATGATAATCGGTTATGGTTTAGTTTATTTGGATCATGTGATCACTTAGATGATTAGAGGGATGTCTATCTAAGTGGGAGTTCTTAAGTAATATGATTAATTGAACTTTAATTTATTATGAACATAGTCCTGCTAGTATTTTGCAAATTATGTTGTAGATCAATAGCTTGCATTGTTGCTTCCCTATGTTTATTTTTGATATGTTCCTAGAGAAAAACTATGTTGAAAGACATTAGTAGCAATGATGCGGATTAGATCCGTGATCTGAGGTTTATCCTCATTATTGCACAGAAGAATTATGTCCTTGATGCACCGCTAGGTGACAGACCTATTGTAGGAGCAGATGCAGACGTTATGAACGTTTGGCTAGCTCAATATTGTCGGAGTAAATGACCACGAGTAGCCTAACCGGCTCCCTTTGGCCCTCAGAAAAAACCATGGGCCGACCGAGCCTTGAAGCGCCCAAGACACGGGGCCGCCTTCTTCCGGCCGGCTATCACCTAGGCCGACTAGCGGAAGGCGGCCCAGTCGTAAAACAATCTTTGGGGGACGCCACGACAGGGCCGACTCCAAGAAAGCCGGCCCATGAAGGACCGGCTCCAAGAAAGCCGGCCCATGGCAGGCGGCCATGGGCCGCACCCTATAGTCAACCCCCCATAACAGTGACGAGACGGGGCATGGCTACAGTGGACCCTGCCACCCCCAAATCTCGGAACAAGCATGGCTACAGTACCCCGTACATGGCGGACATCTCCTGTCCGGCGAGGCACTGTTGCCATGCGAATCATGACGCCATCCACGACGGGCCGCTGGTACGGCCCCGATGCGGCGGGCCCCTTCGGTCAGAGAGACATCCAAAGGCGACCTGGCCTCCCCTAGCCGGCCTAAGGCCAGGCCGGCTTCCTGCAGCCGGCTTGCTCCCCTCACCGGGGTGCGTGCACCATTAAGCAGACAAGACGAGGTAAGGCTACAGTGAGCGCCCACAAGGCGGCGGCACTGTAGCCATGCTTACCTCGACAAAGCCCTCGTCAACAGAGGCGAGGCGACAGTAACCAGCCCCCGACAAGACCCCCCAAGCGGTGGGGCCGGCCTGTCGACCAATGGGCCGGCAGCCGGCGGGATCCACCAGTCGGCGGGCCCCAGAAGCCGGCGGGCGTAGACGCTGACGGCCTGGGCCCATGCCCAGGCCGGATTACCATTGTACCCCTGGGGGTAGGCCTATATAAACCCCCCGGGACACCCATGCAAAGGGTGGATCTCAGAGAGTTTTAGACACTACCATAGGAAGATAAGAGAGCTAGCCTTGCCTAGGGGTGGGCATATAACGCGAAAACCGAACGACCGGACCGATTTAACCTGAAACGAAGCCGAAGTGACCGAAACTGATTAGTTCGGTACTATGCTCGGTTAGCGATTATGAGAAACCGAATTTAGTTCGATGATTTCGGTCTGCACAGTCAAGCGACCGAATTGACCGAAGCACCGAGGCCCACCAATTCCATAAATTAGTTCCCATATGTACGCTATGTGTTGCCAGCCAACGAACAAAAAATCAATTGTATTGATGGGATGGCGCATTAATGTGATGAGTGGAAAATAGTGTCGTGGGCTGGTGGTCCCTTGATTCTCTCCCTACAAGACACCCACCATCTTTTTTTAGTGAACCTAGGTACTGTTTGTTGTTGCATGTTGTCTCGCTCACCTCATGTATTTTTTCTTTGAGCATAACACGTGTTGTTATCTAGCCCAGCCGAGACAAACAAGTATAGCAGCTATCCCATCCGCCATCCCATCCCGCCAGCCCAACCCGCCAGCTATTCAGTTTGTTCAGTGCAAAACCGAGTACCGAACCGATCAATCGGGGCACTGAAGGCTCGGTTTTGTTTATTGCTAGAGACCGATCGGTCCATGTTTTCTATGAACCGAGAAAATCAAAACACCGAAGCACCGAACCGTTCGGTCTGGGGGAACCGAACGCCCACCCTTAGCCTTGCCCTTCTTCCTCCTCCCACCGAACAGCTCAAGGAGCCTCTTGTAGCTTCTTATCGATCTAGTGATCATGCAGAGACCCCGCAGAGCAGGAGTAGGGGTATTATCTCCATGGAGAGCCCCCAACCTGGGTAAGATCCACCGGCGTGCATGTCTTCGCCTTATCCAGCTTCCAGGCACCGGCGATGTCTTACTGGCTCCCACAATGATAAGCCACCCATTGGCATATGTCGCACCTACCACCTGACATTTGGTGCCCACCATGGGGCCAGGTGCACCGTTGTCCGGAGACCTGCTCTGGATGGGAACCCTCTTCCTCCCCAGTGAGCGTAGCCAGCCCGGCACGCCCGATGGCGCTTGCCCCGACACGCTGCAAAGCGTCGACGACGCCTGCGCAGCGAGCTGCCTCGCCGATCTTCTTGGCGAGACTCGCATCTCCGACAAGCCCGCATCCGACGCAGGCACAGGCTGCCCCGAGAGCCGCCTCGTCAGCCTCCTCGACTAACTCCACGTCTCTGGCGAGCCTACCGCGGACTTGGAGTCGGTCGGCTCCACCAACCCGATGCTTGTTGATTCCGACACGGCGTCGCTCGATGCCTACCCCTCCGACGTGATCATCTTTGACGACCCTCTCCCTCGAGCCGACAGTGGCGGCAGCACCGTCACCAAAGTGCTAGTCATCAGCCACGGTGTCGCCTTCGACGAGAACGCCCGCGACGCCCTGTAGGCTGCATTGCATGACCTGTCCGCCCCCATCCCGGCGGACGCTGACGCTGAGGCGCTGGAAGCATGCCGCCTTGCCCTCCTTGCGGAGGGCCAAAAGATAGCCACCATGAGGCGCCTCACGGAAGCCCACCAGCGTGAAGTCGACCGCGCCGCCTTCGGCACGCTGCCTCCAAAAGGGCCAAGCCGAGTCGGCGTCGTCAAGAAACGCGGAGCGACCATCGCCAGCATCCTGGGAGCGGACCGCCCAGTCTACGCCACACCCCTCGAGAATCTGCGCGCCGCCCAGTCGATTGTTGACGAGCTAAACGGACTGGGGGCCGACGAGCTCCCCTACATGACCAGACGCATCCAGTAGCTGATCGACGCGGCTGCAGCATGGCATGAAGTCGGTGTCCAAGCTGGAAGCCCCCCTCGCCGAGAGCATGGCGCAACGTCGCGTACGCCGACTACGGGTGGCGCCCGTACAAGACAAGAGAAGGAGCCGGCTGCTAGCCGCAGCCGGACTCGCATTACCATCGAGCGCGACGCAGAAGGCCGTCCCCGAGGAGTGGAACAACGAGGCGACCTGCCTCCTCCTCCGCCTCGCGGGGAAAGATATCCCACCCCGCCGCCTGTCGAGCATCCGACTCGAAGCGGCCGACTTGGACGTCGTGAAGGAGTCGGCGAGAATGACGCCCGCCATCGGGTCGACCGCCTAGCACGATCCCTGGCCCTGGAAGAAGAAGATGATGTCGGCCCGCCTTGTTTCGGCCCCCGCATCCGCGACGAGCCCTTTCCCAAAGGGTTCTCGCTCCCAAGAGACATGCCCAAGTACAACGGCTCCATGAAGCCAGAAGACTAGTTGATCGACTACTCCACCGCAGTTCGCATAGCGAATGGAAATCGAGGCGTTGCCGTGAAATATGTCCCCCTGATGCTCCAAGGCACGACGCGCACCTGGCTCAACAGTCTCAAGCCTTACAGCATCCAGCTGGCTAGACTTCACTGAAGCCTTCATATCCAACTTCACCAGCACCTACAAGCGGGCTCCCAAGCCCCGATAGCTCTCCTTGTGTGTACAAGGGCCCAGCGAATCAACGCGCGACTACCTCACGCGTTGGGCCAAGCTTCGCAACTCCCGCGAAGGGGTGCACGAGGTCCAGGCCATAGACTACTTCACCGCTAGGTGCCGCGAGGGCACTCTCCTCAAGCACCGACTCCTTTGCGATGAGCCGGCTACCCTCGATGAGCCACTGATCATCGCAGACAAGTATGCCACGGCCGACTCCTCAATGAAGACCGAGCTCCGGGTAGACGCCTCCGGAAAAATGCTGACACCGGCTCCCAAGACGCCGGCTGCAGAATCAAGCCAGCGCCAGTATCAAAATGACCACAAGCGCAAGGCCCCTATGCCGCCTTCCACTAGCCGGCAGGTGGCCACGATTGAAGAAGAACAGCCTGAGGGACGGCCGGCTCCAAAGAAGCAGAAGGGTGGCAGGCCGGCTTGGCAGCCGGTTTTCTCCTACGAGCAAACCCTCGACACCCCCTGCAAGTTCCATAGCGGCGCAAAGCCGTCCAACCATACAACACGGAAGTGTCATTGGCTCACCCGAATCTCCAAGGGCGAGGGGCTGTTGCCGCCTCCGCCTGTAGGCCAGCCGCCTCCTGCCCCACAGCAGCCGGCCGCTCGTCCTACAGTCGGAGCTGTCCAAGATGAGTTCCCCGACGAGCAAGCCGCCTACGTCGTGTTCACCAGCCAGCCAGAAGATCAGCGCAGCCGGCGCCGACAGCAGCAAGAAGTCAACGCGGTCGCCTCCAGTAACCCCATGCATTGGTCAGAGAAGCCCATCAGCTGGAGCCGGGACAACCACCCAGAGGTGATGCCGTCTCCTGGCTCCTATGCCCTGGTTTTGGATGCCACCCTGGTGACAGAGAAGCGTGCCGCCCGATTCTCCTGCATGCTAATAGATGGCGGGAGCAGTATTAACATTCTGTACCGAGACACAATGGAGAAGCTCAACATCAAGCCGAAGCAACTCATGCCAAGCCGGACTGTGTTCCACGGCATCGTACCCGGCCTGTCCTGCTCACGAATCGGCAAGATCAAGATGGATGTCCTCTTTGGGGACAAGGATCATTTCCGCCGAGAGGCAATATGGTTCGAGGTAGTGGATTTGGAGAGCCCGTACCACGCATTGCTTGGCCGACCAGCGTTGGCCAAGTTTATGGTTGTGCCCCACTACGCCTACCTCAAGATGAAGATGCCAAGTTCCAAGGGCATTATCACCATAGCCGGAGACTATAAGAAGTCTTCTGAGTGTGCAGCAGCCAGCAGTCGGCTGGCCGAGTCCCTCGTGATTGCCGAAGAGAAGAAGATGCTGGATCGAATTGTGACCTTGGCTGGCAAGCAGCCGGCCTTGTCCCCTGACCCCAAAGAGTGTGAAGCTCAAGGTTCTTTCCAGGCGGCCAAGGAGACTTACCTCTGGACCCGGAGCACCCGGAGAGGCACACTGTCATAGGCACAGGCCTTGACAACAAATAGGAAGGCGAGCTCGTCGATTTCCTCCGTGAGAATTGGGACGTCTTTGCATGGTCCCCCAAAGACATGCCGGGTGTCCCGACGGATTTCGCCGAGCACAAGCTACACGTCCGATCTGATGCAAAGCCGGTCAGGCAGCCCTTGCACCGCCTGTCGGAAGAGAAGAGAAGAGTAGTCGGAGAAGAAATAGCTCGGCAGCTGGCAGCCGACTTCATTATGGAAGTGTTCTTTCCAGAATGGCTGCGAACCCGGTCCTCGTGTTAAAGAAGAACAAGCAGTGGCGCATGTGCATCGACTACACCAGCCTCAACAAAGCCTGCCCTAAAGATCCATTCGCCCTGCGAAGGATCGACCAAGTGATTGACTCCACAGCCGGATGCGAGCTGTTGAGTTTCTTGGATGCTTATTCAGGCTACCACCAGATAAAGTTGAACCCGACTGATCGCTTGAAGACCGCCTTCATCACCCCATTCAGAGCTTTCTGTTACCTGACTATGACATTCAGCTTGAGAAATGCCGGTGCCACCTTTCAGCGTTGCATGCAGAAATGCCTCCTCAAGCAACTCGGTAGAAATGCCCACGTCTACGTAGACGATGTCGTGGTGAAGACGGAGAAGCGCGGCACCCTGCTGGAAGACCTCAAGGAGACCTTTGAGAATTTGCGCCGGTTTCAGGTCAAGCTCAACCCGGAGAAGTGCGTGTTCGGGGTACCAACCGACCAGCTTCTAGGCTTCCTGGTCTCCGAACGCGGCATCGAGTGCAACCCAGTGAAGATCAAGGCTATAGAGAGAATGAAAGTCCCTACCAAGCTGCGAGACGTCCAAAAGTTCACCGGATGCTTGGCGTCTTTGAACCGATTCATGAGCCGGCTCGGAGAGAAGGCTCTCCCCCTCTATCGTCTCATGATGAAGTCCACTCACTTTGAGTGGAATGACCAGGCGGACCAAGCTTTCCACGAGCTGAAGAAGATGTTGTCCACACCACCTGTCTTGGCGGCCCCAACTGAGAAGGAGCCCATGCTCCTCTACATCGCCGCTACCAGCCGGGTTGTCAGCACGGTCATCATAGTCCAGCGTCCCGAAGAAGGCAGAGCTCAGCTACTCTAGAGGCCGGTATATTATTTGAGCGAAGTACTGTCCGCCTCAAAACAGAACTACCCGCACTATCAGAAAATGTGCTATGGTGTGTACTTCGCCTCCAAGAAACTCAAGCCCTACTTTCAAGAACATCCCATCACGGTCGTATGCACTGCCCCGCTTGCCGAGATCATAGGCAGCCGGGATGCATCCGGCCGAGTGGTGAAATGGGCCATCGCGCTGGCTCCTTACACAGTCTACTATCAGCCCCGCAGCGCCATCAAGTCCCAAGCATTGGCCGACCTCCTCGTCGATTGGGCCGAGACCCAGTACCTGCCACCGGCCCCCGACTCCACTCATTGGCGGATGCACTTTGACGGATCCAAGATGCGCACCGGCTTGGGAGCCGGCATCGTCCTCACCTCTCCCAAGGGCGACAAACTCAGATACACACTGCAAATCCACTTTGCCGCCTCCAACAATGTGGCCGAGTACGAGGCGCTCATACACGGGCTCCGGCTAGCCAGGGAACTCGGCATCCACCGGATCCTGTGTTATGGCGACTCGGACTTAGTGGTTCAGCAATCATCCGGCGACTGGGATGCCAAGGACGCAAACATGGCAAGCTACCGTTTCCTCGTCCAGCAGCTCAACGGATACTTCGAGGGGTGCGAGTTCCTTCACGTGCCACGGGCCGACAATGAGCAAGCAGATGCCCTGGCACGAATAGGCTCCACCCGACAAGCTATACCAACCGGCGTCGCCCTCCAACGCCTCCTCAAGCCATCTGTCAAGCCGTCTCCGGAATCCAGGTCCATCTTCGTGCCGCCTGACCCCGACGCAGTCGGATCCGACTTCGGGGACCAGCCAGGCGACCCGGGGACTTCGGCAGCCAGCTCGGGGACTGCCATAGTCAAACCCAGCCCGGGGACTGCAGCAACACAGTAGGCAGAGGCCGACTCCAACTCCTCAAAACCCAGCCCGCCCACTCTGGTTGCAGTAGCCGTTTTGGCAGTCAAAGAAATCACAGCTCCATCATGGGCCCAGCCCATCCTCCGTTTCCTGGTAAATGGAGAGCTACCGACTGACGAGATCTCGGCAAGACAAGTCCAACACCGAGCCGGAGCTTACACAATAATGAACCAAGAGCTAGTCAGGCGCAGTGCTACCAGAGTCTTCCAGCGCTGCGTCGAGCCAGAGAAAGGCATAGCAATCCTCGAAGACATCCACCAAGGCGAATGTGGCCACCATGCCGCCTCCAGGGCGCTCGTCGCCAAGGCTTTCCGCCATGGATTCTTCTGGCCGACTGCTTTGGAGGATGCCAAGGAACTAGTCAAACACTGCAAAGGGTGCCAAGTCTTCGGCTCCAAGCAACACCTGCCGGTTTCTGCACTTAAGACCATCCCCATCACTTGGCCCTTTGCCGTCTGGGGGTTGGACATGGTCGGCCCATTCAAGACAGCGCGCGGCGGCATGACACATCTGCTTATCGCCGTGGAAAAATTTACCAAGTGGATTGAAGCAAAACAGATCAAGAAACTGAATGGGCCGACTGCCGTAACATTCATCATGGATATTACAACTCGGTATGGCGTGCCACACAACATCATCACCGACAACGACACAAATTTTGCCAAGGGAGCACTGGCACATTTCTGCGTGACACAGGGCATCCGACTGGACTTAGCGTCCGTTGCCCACCTGCAGTCAAACGGCCAAGTCGAGCGAGCAAATGGCCTCATCCTCTCCAGCATCAAGCCCCGACTGGTCGTGCCGCTGGAGCGTTTGGCTGGCTGCTGGCTCGACGAGCTACCAGCCGTCCTCTGGAGTTTGCACACTACCCCAAACAAGTTAACCGGCTTCACCCCTTTCTTCCTTGTATATGGTGCCGAGGCTGTCATCCCAACTGACATCGAATTCGACTCACCTCGGGTCACCATGTACACGGAGGCGGAGGCTAAAGAAGCAAGAGAAGACGGTGTCGACTTGCTGGAAGAAAGCCGACTGTTAGCCCTCAGCCGGTCCGCCATCTACCAGCAAGGTCTGCGTCGTTACCACAGTCAAAGGGTGAAGCCAAGATCCTTCCAAGAGGGAGACCTTGTACTCCGGCTGATACAGCGAACAGCCGGCCGGCACAAGGTCTCAGCACCTTGGGAAGGCCCCTTCGTCATCAGCCGGGCTTTGGGAAACGACTCCTATTACTTAATCGACGCACAGAAGCCGAAGGCACGCAAGAGAGACGACTCCGGCAAGGAGTCGGAGCGCCCATGGAATGCTAATCTTCTTTAAAGATTTTACAGTTGAAATGCAGTATGTATCACGCTACCTTTTGTATTAAGTATCAGACAACGGGCCCCCCGAGGAGTTCTCGGGGACTACCCTATTTTATCTATGTATGCCGGGTATCGTACCCATGGCTACCCCACCATATTTATTTTCTCCGTCCGGCACCGGGTCCGACTAGTCGGCCCGGGGACTTGCCGCCTTGAGTTATGTCCAAGTTCTACCTACAGTCAGACAAGTAATGTGCCGACACTCAAGCCCTCTCTTGCGAAAGGCACAACTCGAAGAATCGGCTGCCCGACTAGCGAGAGTTGAAGGCGGAAAGGATGCCCACATGAGAAACGGCTAAGGACTAATGAACTTACATAACACAAGCCGGCTTCCCCCTCGCCAACCGGTTGTCGAAGCGGCCGGCTGGCCGACTTCCTTTCCTACTCTGCTACAATCTAAGAAAGCTTGAGTACTTACCTTCCTAGATGGCTGAACTCCTTACCCGGCCACAGACTGCAGAGCAGCTGTCCGACTGGGAAGGCGGCAACCAAGGGAAGGCGGCAAAGGAAAAAAGCCGAGAGATAAAAAGCAAGTAGGAATGGAAGCCAAGCTCATGCATAATAATATTTACACAAAAGGCCTTTGAGAGGCTGGCATTCAACGAAGTTTGAATACACCCCCAGTGGGTGGAATTGCGCAAAGATAACAAATCTGTTCAAAGAGTGTCAAGCAGGAAAATAAAAACAGTGAATCAAGCCAAGGGAGCGCCCGGAGCGTCAGGAAGATTGGTTGAGATGACGGTGTCGGCTGGAGGAGTGGCCGGCTGGCGAGTCTCGGCCTGGTCATCACCGGCGGCAGGCGGAGCATTCGCGCGCGCCTCGTTGCTGGAGGCATGGTCAGGCTGAGGCTGGCTGGCTGCTCCAACATCCGGCACAACATCTTCACCGTCTTCCTCCTCCTCCTCCTCTTCGCCCTCATCGCTGGAGTCAATCTCCTCCGTCGAGTCTTCACCGTCGGCCGGGTTCAGCCCAAACCATTCCTCCGGCTGCGCGACGCCGTCCTTTTTCACCTCAGGAGCAAAGGCGCTGGTGTCGGTGAAGTCGGCGATCGCCAAGGGGCGCTGGATGATAGCCGGCCGCACCGCCTCCTGCTCCTCGTCAGCCTCCTGCTGCCAGGTGCGCAGTCGGTCCAAGTTCAGCCCAGGGTACCAAGCCTGGATGAACTCTAGCGCCCGACGGGCACCGGATCGAGCTGCTGAAGCCTTCCAGGCCTCAAGGCGGCCGACGACTACCTCCAGCCAGTCGGCGGTACGGCTGGGGGAGCGAGGAATTACTTTGCCAGGCCAGAGGGCGGCCAGCTCTTGTGCTCCGGCACACTGAAGCCGGCGGAGCATGTGGTAGGCCGGCTGAAGGCGGGCCTGGATCGCCAGAAGCTGCTCCTCAAGCGACCGGTTGGCACCCAGCGCGATCTCAACCCCAGCCTGCCGCCAGGCCTCGCAATGAGCTTCGATGGCTTGGTTGGCAGCGACAGAATAGCCAAGAAAGTACTGTTCATAAAGAAGAAAGAAAGAGAGCAAGTTAGGAGATAAACTGGCTTACAAGGAACAAGCAAAAAGTGAAGAAGAAGGCGGCCTACCGTCAACCAAATCCTTGACTCGGCCGTAGCCTTCGCTCAGGGCTTTCCTTGCCTCGGCCCAGCTCGCCGCCTCGGTCTCGTATTCGGCTTTGAGGGTGGCCTCACTGTCCTACGCCGCCTTCAGGGCCGCCCTGTGGCTTTCCTCCTGGTCGGCCAGTCTCTTGGCCAGGCGATCACGCTCCAGAGCCAAGGCACTGAGCTCGCCCTCCCTGGTGCTAAGGGCGGTCTGGGCCACGCCCAGCTGTTGCCTCAAGTCGGTGTTGCCTCCTGCCAGTATGGAAAGAAGAAGTTAAGAAAGAAGTCGGCAAGAAAGATCCGACCCGACTGCTCAGCAGTCGGCCCGAATCTCGGGGACTACACCCAGTGGGTGCGCTGACGTGTCCCCACATGAGATAAAAAGACAAAGACACTCACGCCGGATCTCAGTCAGATCGGCGACCCTTTGATTTGCCTCCCGGACCTGGGAGTTGAAGGTAGCGGCGTGGAGGTTGTGATAATCCTGCGCAAGCAAAAGCAAATCAGTAAGGCAAAGTCTTCTAAGAAGTTCCAAGCCGCCTGCTCAGCAGCCGACTCGGAACTCGGGGACTACACCCAGTGGGTGCGCTGACGCGCCCCCAAGGAAAAAATCATGAGCAAGAAAACTCACCCGAACGACCGCCCGGGTCGCAAGAAACTCTCGGGTACACTGCTGCATCGTGGTGGCTTGAGCCTGAAGCCGGCTACGAACATCTTGCGCCGCCAAGTTCAGCGCGGCCATCCCACCGCCCGACGTCCATGCCGGCGAGCTAGCTGTGGCCGACTCCAGATCATGCGACAACAAGCTGGAGCCGGCCGCCCTCTGCGGATCCGGCTCTGAAGCCGCCCTCCCCGCATGCCGGCGAGCCGGCGACAGGACTACAAGATCCGCCGTACCAGTCGGCTCTCCTCCCACCGGCTGCTCAAGGGGCACCTCGGGCTGGCCACCTTGGCCAGTCCCGGCCAACGGAGGCGGCACCACTTCTCCCTCCGAGACGACTACGTTGCCCCCCTCTCTCTCCATCGCCGGCGGGTCGCGGCCGATTTCCTCCGGCAGGGGCACCGGGATGTCCGGGAGCACGGAGCGGAGTGGGATGACGAGTTGCGTAGGCTGGCCACGCAGGGCCTCCGCCGCCCTCTCTGCGGCCTCGGCTTTTGCCCGGGCCCTGGCTGCGGCGTCGGAGTGCGCCTCGGCCGACTCCACCGTCGTCTCCTGGGCCGACTCGGCGGCGGCTGCCCTTCGCTCCTCCACCTCCCGCTCCTCCCGCACCTCCCGCATGTTCCGCTCCGTCGCCGCCCGAAGCTCGGCGCAGGGGTCTATGCAACGGGAGCCTGCAGATCCTCCTGCCCCGCCGACTATGGAGGCGGTGGTAGTCCGCTCAAGAGAGAGCGAGGCCCTGGTTGGCAAAACGGAGAAAGGACTTAGAAGAATATCAACTAAAGAAAAAAAAGTGCGTAAGGACCAGAACTTACGCTGAGACCGCCTACGGCTGCTTCACCACTTTGCGGAAGCAGGCCGCCTTCGCGGCCGCCTTGTCCCGCTTGGTCGCCGCCGCGGATCCCTTGGGCTTCTTCGGTTGGCCTCCGATGAGAGTCGGCGCTGCCCGACGCTTCTGTGCACCGCCTCGCGCGGCCGGCCCACCGGATGGACCGACGCCTTGGGGGTCGGTCGCCGGCTGGCGGCGCCGAATGGGATCGGCCTCGTCATCATCGAGCCAGTCGTCAAAACCGGCAGTGAAGCTGGAGCCGCCTGTCTTGCCGCCGCCCCGTGCGGCGTCGTCGTCCAGGGCGGCCGCCCCCAAGTCGGCGTCCTCAAAGTCGTCTGCCTCACGGTCGGGGGCGAACTCGCGCTCCGGCCCTGCGGTCCCGGCCGAAGGATGAAGGAGAGGATTCTGATTGAAGACAAACCGACTGGTCAAGAGTCGACCAGAAAAGAAAATTGGGCAACAAAGGAAGAAAGAGAACTTACCAAGGGTGGTGGATTTGCGCGAGAGTACGGTGCCTTGCCATACTGCCAGTCCTCGGTGAGCTTGCAGTTGGCGATGTAGTTCACCATGTACGACACCTCGTTGTGAGGCATCTCCCTGGTGCTGAGCTGGCTTGGGTCGAAGCGGTCGCTCATCTAACAAATCAGATGAGGGCGGCCCTGAAGTGGAAGAACCCGTCGCTCGATGAAGGCGGCGATCAAGTTGGGCCCAGTCAGGCGTTCCGACTAGACCAGCACCCGAAGCCGGGCAACGACACCAGCTCCAGCCGGCGTTAGCGACCTGGCCCGGTAGGACCATGAAGCCGGCCTCGCAGCCGGCGGGCCGGCCACGTAGGCCGGCAAGTTGACGTAATCGCCGTTCGGGGCAACGTTCTTCATGTAAAAGTAAGAACGTTGCCAGAGCTTCACCGATTGGATCAGCGCAATAGGAGGGAAGGGGTTGTCGGCGGTGGACCTCCTTATGGCGATGAAGGCGCCGCACAGAGCCGGCACGCCCGCGACGACTGTGCCGAGCTTGGATTGGAAAAACTCCCCCCAGAGCTCGATGGTGGGGAGGACACCGAGGAAACCCTCGCACAATGAGACGAAGGCCGACAGCAGCACCACCATGTTGGGGGTGAGGTGGTGCGGCTGAAGCTGGTAGAAATCGAGAAATGCGTGGAAGAAGCCGCTCGCGGGGAGGCCGCCGCTGCGCAGGCAGTGCGAGTAGAAGATCACTCGCTCGCCTTCCTCCGGCGCCGGCGAAACCTCCTTCGCTAGCGCAGGACGGACTCGCAAAAGATGTTCTCCCGGCAGCCGCCGCGTCTTGCGGAGGAAATCGATGTGGTCTTCATGGACGGTGGAGCTGTCCCAAGAGCTCGACGTCAGAGCCATGGCGGCGAGTGTGGCGGCGGAGAGCGCTCGGCGCGGAGGTAGCAAGCCTGTGGCACGCTGGGAAGAAGAAAGGAATGGTGGAGCGGGAGCACAACGAAGGGCTACCGCGGCGAGAAAGAAAAAGGAGGAGGCAGGGCGAGGGCGAGTGTGCGAACGACTGCTGCTCCCCCTCCCCGCCCCTACTTATAGCCTC